>NC_088808.1:9234531-9560365 GCF_011386835.1 Chrysemys picta bellii
TGATACATGTTAGATAGAGCATGGTTTTTTTTAACTAATTTAATGTGTGTAGTTATAAGTTTTCCTCTCTGCTACTTTATTCCATCATAAGGAGGGGAATAAATGTCACTAAAGGAAGACATTTGCTAAATGAACTGGTGGAAAAAAAGATACTACATCAGACTTTCTGCCCTATTCACTGAATAACTGCAGTATACTGGTTTTTGTTCTAGTTTCTGTATTAATGAAGAGTTAGTAAAGAATACCTTTCTTGTGCCTCTGGACTATGTGTGTGTCTATTGTACACTAGAGACGTGTCATGGTTTTCCATTTATGCCAGGCAGCATAAACGTAACATTTTATCTGCCCAGTGCAATGAAAGTTTTGTCAAAATGAAAATACTAGCCAAAACCCAGTTCTTCCCATTAACCAGATATTAAGTTGTAAAACAAACACTTAAAAATGATGTCACTACAGAAAGTTCTGAAGTAGGACTTAACCATTAAACAAAGCCAAGGATTACACTCTTCTCTATCATCGGAAGCAATTTAAGCCAACGGGATAACTAGTGATGCCAAAAATTGTAATGCACAGGGAAGTAACTGGTTAAGCATGAGAAAGTAGCTCTGGTTCGTACAGAAAGTGGCTCGTTTTTACCTGTCATAATGGCAGAATTTCAACCCTCTGCCCTGGAGTCCCCTTGTCCTCCCGTTTTAAATACTTAGTAATAAAATACCAGCTGTGGCTGCCTTTGTCTTTTGTTCCCCAACTCAGAGTCAGATGTCACTGTACTTGTGGAAGAAACTGGAGCCCAATGGGGGGGGAGGGAGGGAGGGAGAGAGAGAGAAAGGTGAGGAAAAAAAAAACTTTAGCGCAAGGGAAGTGGCCAATTAAAAATGAAAACTTTCCAACTCTTTTCAATTCATACCTAACAGTCTAGTGACGACAATTATTTGAAGTGCCTAAGAATTAGAAGTGAGTTTGATCTGACAGTGGAGACACCTTCTTTAGTTACTTGAGTAGCAAAGCGAACCTCAAGAATTCCCCTCCAACCCGACATTCATTTTGTACCCACCTTGTCATCCAAATTTTGTCTGCATTGCCCCAGATCTAGAGCTCAGCAATCCCAGCGCTCCTTCATTCATTCATTGGTTCATTCATTTGTTCAGGCCACTGCCACTGAGACACTCATCTGATTATATCAGACATCAGAAAATAAAAACAGCCTGAACGCGTGCACACTTCACGAACACATGTTCCCAGATGAGATCCTCTGGCAGTTCAGACTGAGTAAAAGCAACGACTGTAAAGTTCACTAGGGCACATTCTATTATTGCAAGCTTAAAAAAAAAGAAAAAAGCTCCTGAGGGTTTGTTGTTGTTGTTTTGGGGTTTTTTTTTAGATTTAGCCATTTGCGATGAACCAGACTTACCTTGCCAGCGTTGATATGAATTAGATCCCACCACGAGCAGCCTCCAGGAAATAAATAGGATGTTAAAGTCAGCAACCGCCTTTCCACTTTGTTGCTGTCCTGTCAAAACTGAGAAGAAGTTGTCTTGTCTTATAGTCTGGGTGTGTTGGAGAGAGAGGGAGAGAGAGAGATGTTTGACAGTAAGGCAAACTGTGGTCAGAGCAGCCAGCTCCTGCCTGGTTTTTATAGCTGAGCTAGAAGTCCTGATCCTTGTCTCATTCCACTGTAATGGGATGCCTCAAGGCAAGCGTTCCACTTCTTTTTTTTTTCCAGTTGGCTTATTAAAGGAACAGCCTCCCGAGTCCCTTTGGAGCGTGGGGTAGCTTGTGAAACTGAAAAACACACACACACACACAAAGGTATTTGCATGCAGTTTATGGCTAAAGAAGGAGAAGGAAACCCCCTGCTCCAAGAGGGAGAAAAAAAAAAAGTCAGTTCAAGGCAAGTGACTCAGAGGAGAATATTTTCCTTACAGCATCAGCAAAGTATATCATCAGAGTTTTTAGTCTTTCCCCCTGTTATTAATGCGGTGGAACAAAATCCAGTAAGAACAGGGGGGTGGCAAGCAGGATTCCAGTTCCAAAGATGCTTCTCACACATCGCAGCCCCCTCAGCTGGTGTAAATCAGCCAAACTTCACTTGGTTCATGCCAGTTTACACCCGGTGAGGTGGAGGCCCATGTAATTGCAACCTTGCATTCTCATTAAGGACTGTCTCTGAGCGGCTGCAAACTCAAAAGCTGTGTGGAGGGGGGGAAAGAAGGGGAGCAAGCTCTGAGCTGAGCTCCATCCTGGCGCCTTGAAAAGGAGAGAGAAAAGAGAACCCTCATCTTTCTTCTCGGGATCTGATAAAAGGGGATTATGTGTCTGGGGTGCGTGTGTGTTTGGAGAGATAATCTGTTCTCTTTTGTGATGCTTGTGTTTCATCCAACTGAGGACAAAACCCCCTCACCCTCATCCCCTTTCCTCACCCAATGCTATCAATAATTCACAGACCACCCCCTTTAGTATATTTCAAGGGCATCTTTTTGTTATCTCAATTCTTCCCTGGAACCTCAGGTTTGTGACTGAGGGTTAAAGGTGTCCCGGCTTCAGTGGGTGGGTAACCTGGATGTTCTTCCTACCGGGCAGTATAAATTAGCCCATTCAGCCCACCCCACTTATTTACCTTTTAAAAAACCTTCAGAGTTTCAGCTCTGCCTTCACCTAGCTACTGTCCTGAACACACATCTCAGATGTTCTTCCAGTAAGCAATCACTGCCATCTGATGCACTCCCTTTGGCCTGATCCAAAGCCCACTGGAGTCAGTGCAAACACACAGGTTGGCTTGAACAAGCGATGAATCAGGCTCCTAAAAAGCAGTGGGATCCTTTTGAGCTACAATCCAAGGGCACCACCTGGATCCTGGTTGGAATTAAAATTGGTTGACTGGCTCCTTCCAGCTACTTCACCCCTCTGACAGCATCTCCTGTCAGCTGGCTTTTCCTAGGAACTCAGGATTTGCCACACAGGATCAGACCACTTGTCCATCAAATCCAGTATGCTGCCTCCAGCAGCAACCAATCCTTGCCGTGTTAAGGGAATTACATTACAGGGAATATCCTGCCCACCCTTACATATCCAAGGCTGACAAAATAGATATGGTCAACTGTGCTCTGCTGCACATGGAGAAGGGAAAGAATTTCTGACCTGGGGCAGTCATTGTAAACCTAGAATCCTGCAACTCTCATAATAATTACTTCAGCTATAAATGGTCAGAAGATTATCCAGTCTTTTAAAAAAAAAAGATATTTCATTCTATTGTTTGACTCTCTCATGGACAAACTGGAGAGGTTGACTCAAGAGCTGGTCAGAAAGATGGAAAATTTAATATTGTATTGGATACTTCCTCCCATTTTAAAAATAAATGAAAGTATCAAAATTCCGATAATTCCACCCACCTCCACAACCAGTCCAAAAAAAGAAAAATGGGAAGAAATCACAAGACTGTTGAAAATTTTCCTCGATTAGCCTCCCACCCGATTTCAAAATTATTAACACAATTTCAAATTTTGAATTTTTTTGACCAGATCTAGTGTTTGCATCTCTGCATACTCTAATTCAGGAAAGAATCCCTATTCAGGAAGCATTGATGCACAGGCTTAAAGTTAAACATGATTTATAGGCTTCACAGAATAAGGATATATTTCAACAACGTGTTTCCGGAATGCAGGCCTATCACTGCTCTTTAAGAATCTCCATGTTATGGGTTATCTCTCATCTGTTCTTTATATTCTGGTCATTTCAAATATCCCCCCAAATTTTTTACAGTGGTGTTGCTAATCCTACATTAGCAGAGACATCTATTTTTCCCAGACAACTCAGGACGAGCAGCCACATTAAATAAATCTGGTGAAGCATCCAAATTTTGATTTTCTGTGAAAACGCGGGATGAATTTTTTCACAATTTTTTTAGGAAAGGGGGGGAACAAAAAGTTTGTCCTGTTTTTCATTTAGCTATAGAGCTTGTCAAGAAGAGGAGGAGAAGGATTTCTCTCTCCCTCCCCCCATTGCAATTTGTGACAAATCCTATGTTCCAATTATTTGCAGCCAGTTCTGTTTCCAAGACGTCGTGTCCCCCCTACTGGCAGTTGAAGCTAGACAAATTCAGACTGGAAATAAGACACACATTTTTAACAGTCAGAGTAATTAACCAGTGGGAAAAAAATTCCCAGGATCATTGTGAATTTTCCATCATTGACAGTTTTTAAAATCAAGATTGGATGCTCTTCTAAAAGGTCTGCTAGGATGAGCTAAAAGATTTTGGAGAAGTTCTGGGACCTGTGTGATACAGGAGGTCTGGCTAGATGATCACAGTGGTCCCTTATGGCCTCGCAATCTATGAATGCTTGGCCACTGTCTTCTAAAAATACCTCATCCCCACTGTTCTGAGCACAGCTACTCTACTACAGATCTCCCACGACTGCTGGCTATCGTGAAAAGCAAACGTTGAATACTGGGTGCAATGTGATCTATTTGGCAATTAAGTGTGATAGGTGCTCAGGCAAGGTTTCTCCCCCCCCCCAGATATAATCATTGCCCAGTTGGCTAAGAGTATTATGGAAATTCACAGTGTCATGGGGTCATAAATTAAGACCAGAAGGGACCATTATGATAATCTAGTCTGACCTCCTGTCTAATCTAGGCAACAGAGCCTCCCATTCCTCAGGTAAATTTCAGCTATTGACTACTGCTAAAAGCATGATCCTGGACTTGATGTATCAATGCTCTGATCTGACAGAAGAAATCCTCTGTTCCTATGGTTCTTATATTTACAATGCATTCAGGGTTATCCCTTCCAGTCCCTAACTCTAGCATATGCTTGGAAAACATTTTGTTTCATTGTCCAAATCCATGAGACTGTCATAGAAAGCTAAAAATGTTGGATTGTTCAAAGTCCTTTGCTGTATTTGTCTCAGTAACTATTAACACTAGCCTTTTGCCTTCACTTGTTAAAACCTGTTCACCATAATTTTCCTCTTTGTTTTCTCTCTATCAGATTCATGTTTTAGGCAAAAGTTCAGACCTGTTCTTGTTTCTTCCTTTCTGGCTCACCCCAGGCCTGTTCTTGTTTCATCCTATCTACTCACCCCTCCCTAATCACATACTGGTGTTTTAATTTCTGTATCAGTATGAAGTGATTCCCTGAATCAGAAGCAAAACAAAAACTGAATCAATGGGGGTGGGAGGGGGGGAATTCTCTTTTAAAGAATTCTGGATCAGAGATACACGTTTAGGCACTGGTCCATACCAAGCAGGATAGAAGCCCAGGTCTCACTGCCTGCAGCATCCTCTCTTGAGAAATAAACTTTGATGGCAAGATTTGTTTGAGAGAGAGGAGGGAGGGATGGAATTTCATCCTACGTGAAAGTGAAAGAACATTAGACTAGAGAAGGCTGATTTTTAGCATTCATAAGACTTATCGAACATCAAGACATATGTAGAGAAGGACACAATGGATAGATGGGCCATGGGATGACTGGATTCTAATGGCAGGACACCACAGCTCAAGCTTCTCATGTTCAGGGATTGGGATTCTGGAAAACACTGGTCAGATGTACATTGAATCACATCATATTCTGCGAAAATTGATTACTGGAGCCTAGGTAGTCAGTGGTGGTTAGGATTTCTGACATAAACTTCACTATCCTATTCTAGAATAATTTAGCCTAGAACAGACCAATATTGACAATAGGATTTGAATGCAGCTTACCTGTAGCACTGAGGAGTCATGTGTTCTTGGTGGACCCTGATGTGTCACTAATAGTGTACACAACCCCAGGTAGCATCATACAGATGGGAAAGCAGCAACTCAAATGAATCTGCCTCATTAAACATAAATGATCAGGTGATCATGCTTTTATTCAGTGGAATAGATACCTGGATTGAATGGTTTTAGGCTCCAGGAAATATTCAAGCACAGGCATTTGGGAGGAGATGTGTTTCTAGTTAGAGACTAATGATCAAATGAGACGGTGATAAAATTTGCAAGTAATTCAAAGTTGGAAGGTAAAACAAAAACAGAGAGATAAAGATCATATATACAGATGGATTAGGGGTATGGAACAACTTCCATATGAGAAGAGGTTAAGAAGACTGGGAGTTTTCAGTCTGGAAAAGAGATGACTAAGGGGGGATATGATAGAGGTTTATAAATTCATGACCCGTGTGGAGAAAGTGAAAAAAAAAGTGTTATTTACTCTTTTACATAACCACAAGAACCTGGGGTCACCCAATGGAATTAATAGGCATGTGGTTTAAAACAAACAAAAGGTAGCATCACATAACACACAGTCGATCTGTGGAACTCATTGCCAAAGGATGTTGTGAAGGCCAAAACTATAACTGCGCTCAAAAAAGAATTAGATAAGTTCATGGAAGATAGGTCCATCAACAGCTATGGTCAGGGATGCAACTTCTGCTCTGGGTGTCTGCTAGCTCTGACTGCCAGAAGCTGAAAGTGGACGATGGATCACTAGATAGTTGCCCTGTTCTGTTCATTCTCTCTGAAGCACCTGACATTGGACACTATTGGAAGACAGGATACTGGGCTAGATGGATCATTTGTCTTAAGCTTAAGACTGTGACGGGTTGGATCACAGAAACCCCCTTGGGAGCGGCCACCCGATGTGCAAAGACTACCCCTGCTTCTGTTTTTCCTGTCAGCTCAGGACTCCAGTACCCTGTCTTGCTGAGCCAGACACAGACCCAGGGTCTGAATCACTTGTCCCAAAGCTGCAAGTTTACCTGAAAACAGCTCACAGAAGTGTGCTTGTCTTGAGCACTCAGATGCCCAACTCCCAATGGGGTCTAAACCCAGATAAATCCGTTTTACCCTGCATAAAGCTTATGCAGGGCAAACTTATAAATTGTTCATACAAATAGAGAGATATGCACAGTTGTTTGCTCCCTCGGGTATTAATACATACTCTGAGTAAATTACTAAATAAAAAGTGATTTTATTAAATACAGACAGTAGGATTTAAGTGGTTCAAAGTAGTAACAGACAGAACAAAGTAAGTCACCAAGCAAAATAAAATAAAATGTGCAAATCTATGCCTAATCAAACTGAATACAGATAATCTCACCCTCAGAGATGCTTCGGTAAGTTTTTTCTCAGACTGGACACCTTCCAGGCCTGGGCACAATTCTTTCCCCTGGTACATCTCTTGTTGCAGCTCAGGTGATAGCTAGGGGATTCTTCATGATGGCTCCTCCCTCCCCTTGTTCTCTTCCACCCCTTTATACATCTTTTGCATAAGGCGGGAACCCTCTGGGTTTCCACCCCCCCTCACTGGAAAAGCACCAGGTTAAAGATGGATTCCAGTTCAGGTGACATGATCACATGTCACTGCAAGACTTCATTACTCACTTGCCAGCACACACATATACAGGAAGACTCACAGGTAAATACAGCCATCTGCAGACAAT
The DNA here is from genome assembly GCF_011386835.1 of Chrysemys picta bellii. NCBI lineage: Eukaryota > Metazoa > Chordata > Testudines > Emydidae > Chrysemys > Chrysemys picta. The sequence goes on from NC_088808.1 coordinate 9,241,951, forward strand.
GGGAGTCATCAAGATTCCAAACCATCCTTAATGGCCCACACTTTACATAATTACAATAGGCCCTCAGAGTTATGTTTTATATTTCTAGTTTTAGATACAAGAGTGGTACATTTCTACAAATAGGATGATCACACTCAGTAGATTATGAGCTTTATAATGATACCTTACAAGAGACCTTTTGCATGAAGCATATCCCAGTTACATTATATTCACTTATATTTTTATAAAACCAAATAGACTGCACGTCACAGGCTGGAACTTATTTGTGCTTATATGTTTACTTGCTTTAACCTGGCAAATAACTCTGATTCCTTTTTCCTAGTTAATAAAATTTTTAGATAGTTTATTACAGGATTGGCTACAAGTGTTGTCTAGTATGAGATCTAAGTTGCAACTGACCTGAGGCAAGTGACTGGCCTTTTGGGACTGGGAGTAAACTGACTTTTGCCGTAATGAATTATCTATCTATAAGCTTACCTAGATGGCAAGATAGAAAGTACCCAAGGGGGACTGTCTGTGACTCCATGTTTAGGCTGTTTTAGTGCTTGAGGAGTTCACACTTGATAATTTGTTGATGACATCTAAGTATAGAACTCAGAACCAATTTGTGCCCTGCTTCTTAAACAGTCTGCCCTTGAGACACCGCAGGGCAGCTTGGCAGGCTGTAACAGTGTTTTCTACTGGTTAGAGCAGGACATTAGGAATCTTGACTGCCCTTCTTTCTGTATCATCAAATCATTTTCCGCACCCATAAAATAGGGATGACACTACTTTGAAATTCTCAGATGGAAGGCACAGTATATTTTTTTAGAACTCCAAACAAATTAGAAATGTATCTCAGCTGTAATGTTCTGATGTGAATCCATACGAAAGATTGAGATTTTACAGAAGCGATGCAGTAAAGAGGAAAATGAACTATTCACATTGGACACAAAGGGTAGAAGAAGGAATAATGGGCTAAAAATAATATTCAAATAATGGACCTTGGTGGAAGAAAGCTTTTTAAAGGTGGATCAATCAGGGGAATAGGTCTTTGTGTTCATGAAAGGTTGATGGAAAAATTAGTATATAATAGTGTTGGTTCTTTCTACTTGACACTAGATCTGAAAGGTCCCTGCCAGATCCCAGTCTCCTCATTGATGATTTTAGGACAAGTAATCACACAGGGACATTTGTGATCCTAGTCCATTTCATCCCCCTTTGTTATATTGTCTCATCTTTGAGCCAGTGCTCAGAAAAGCTTAACAGAATAAAAAGATTTCATCAGGTTAGCGTTTAGCCCTTTGTGTCTTCTCTCGCCCCATATCTTGAAAGTATTGGGCTTCTAAAACATGAAAGTCTTGACTTCTACATGCCTCTAACCTGTAGTTGGCTCATGTTCAATCTGACTGTGTTATTCTTGTCACCTCGCTCTCATCTTCTCTTTCTCGAGTAAGAAATCAAATGAGAATATTGAAAGTTCCACTTTTTGCAAGAAGCCATTTGTTCTATGCATTCAGTATTTTCTTCTGTTGGCAAATGATTGACAGGGACTTGATTTTTATGAATTTGTTCATTTGAAGTTCTCCAGCAAGTGGTTTATGTGAACATAGTTCCACTTACAGTTTACCAGTGACCCATAAAGTATCCTAGCTCCGTTGCTTGGAGTATTTGGTATTTGTAACTTACTGATCCTGTAGCCTGTTTACCAGTTAATTTTCCACCCTGCTTTGATTACTCCCAAACCAATCAAGAGCCCTCAGGATGGCTGCCTGGATGGTTCCTGTATGAATGCTTGAACCAATACCTATTTTAGTGGCTAATGGAGTGCAAATAGGGATTTGTGAGTAACTTTCCCAAAGGATTCTTAACTTTTATGGATGGCAACTGTTGTGTTCTGGCTCCCACCTTATTGATGAAGTTCCTGCTGTTAGATTTGGCTACATCCTCACAGCAGCACAAAGGGGCTGTTATGATCCATTAATCAGAGGCCAGAGAACTGAAAGGCCCATTCTTAATATAAATGGGAGTCCAAGGTCAGCAAGGACTTCAGGACAGAGCGCTATAAACATAACGCTTATGGCGTATCTACACAGCCCGCAGCAGCAAGTCTCCCAACCCAGGAGAGCAGGACCTGATCCTGCAATCCCTGCTCATATGAGCAGTCCCATGGATCTCAAAGGAATTGATCACACTCGTAAGGAGTAGAACTGAACCCCAATAATCTCTAATTAAACATAATTAGCCAGTAATTCCACTACAAATACACTTGAATTACCCACACTTTTTTCTGTGAAGTGCTTCTCAAGGAGAACAGAAAGTCCCTCCTTGTTTAGAATGTGTCTATTGTCAGGATGTTTCTCAAGTGTTGTGTTTATGCCCGAGAAGAAGTAGGATGCAGCTGTTTGAGATTAATACCATTGAGCTTGTGCAATATGTCTGCACAGGAAGCAGGTTGCAAGGATGTCTTCCCGTAGCCCCTTCTTTAACTCTTCCTTTGGAGGCTGAGGCTGTCTGAACAGCCTCCACTTGACTTGGGAAGACTTCAACCCAAAAGCAGGAGGAGATAATTGAGGAAGCTGCAGTTTTTAATCAAAGTAATTTCAAGTCCCCTTATCAGAAAAATCAGGAAAGGTAGTGACTAGAGCAGTGGACTAGGATGCAGGATAAATGGGTTCTATCCCTGGCTCTGCCACTGACCTGCTAGGTGGCCTTGGGCAAGTCACTGCACCTCTGTGCCTTAGTCTCCCCATCTCAGAAACAGGAATACATATAGTGACCTTTGTAGAGTCCTTTGAGATCTATTGGCAGTAATAGCAAACTCTTATAAAGGACAGAACATAGAACGCCCTTTACGTTCACCACATTGAACCAATGCTCTGGTGCAAGGAGGAATGTGACAGTCAAGAACTGGTGACAATTAAAATGTATCAACTTCCTTCCATCCCAGTGATGGTGTCAGAGTTAAGAACAAGATTGAGACCCACTTTTATCATTTCTTATATTTGTGGCAGGCTCCCCTGGAAGCTGAGGAGACTAAATACAGCTTGAGGTCTCTAGTTAGCTAGAGAGATGACAGAGCATATCCCAAGTGGTTGCATGAGAGGGAGTATAAATAGTGATGTGGTGTGGCAGAAAGCTTTGGTCAGCATGATTGCATTGCTTTTGGCAAATGAATGCCAACAATGCCTTTATACCACACCCCACCACCTTGCAGTCACTATGGCCCAAACTCAGGGAAGCACATAAGCAAGTGCTTAACTTGAACTATGGGTTTAAGTCCCTGTAACATAACATACTCCCCATCCATACTACCCTCTCTCCCCCCTTGTGCTGCTTCCCTATAGCCTGGGCTTAACACAGCCTCCCTTGGGCTCTCCGGCCTAGGGCGTCTCCCTTCTCTGCAGAACTAATACATTTTACACAGACACTCCACTGGAGTGTGGTTACTGACCCTACTTCAGAACATCCCACACAGAGCCTAACCTGCTCCTGCAGAGTTCTTCCTTTGCGGCTGCTTCTCATAGCAGGTTTTCCCCTCACTGCCTCCCTTCCCCAGGGACTCTGGCAGCTTCCTTGAAGGGATCTCCCTGCTTTTTTGTCAGCCCTAGAGCAGGGCTTCCCCCACAGGAAGCCAAGCTGCTGCCTGTGGGTCCTCCTACCTGTTTAAGCCCTATCTGCACATTCCTACTCACAGGAGCCTGAACCTGCTCCCCAGGGGTTCTCCTACCTGCCAGAGATTCCTGCCTTTACCACACTCTTCCCACCAACTCAGCTCTTTCCTGAAACTTTTCCCACTAACCTACCTGCCCAGATCTGTTTAAGTAGTCCCTCCTGATTCCCTGCAGCTGGGGTCAGTAAGTATCATTAAGTTGCCATATCACCATCGTCAGCTGGGCGCTAGCTGCTAGGTCATAGGCAAGGCTTGTCTTAAAAGGCCAGCCAGCCTGTCACAGTCCCATTGACCGTACTGTTAAAGTTATGCCTTGTAACCAGGTACTTACAATGTTTGCTGAAGATGTGTAGTTTCCTAAATTGGGATGTTAATAACAAATACATAATAAAATAAAGTAATAATAAAACATAATATTAATTAATTAATTAATATCTGCTAGGGACTTCACCATTGCTACCTATTTTATGTGGAAGTTCGCTCAGATACTATGGGGATGGGTCTTAGTATAAAACCCCAAAATCATTAATGAATTATTATTAATAAGCTCTTGTATAACTTAGGATGAGCATTGCTTTGTGTACACACACACACATGCACACACACACACACTTGCCCTCTGTAACTGAATGTGACATCATTTCAATCCAATATGTCACCCATTCCAGGAAGGTCATGTAAGTTCCACAGGTGGCTGGCACTGTTGATCCTCAGCATCCCATCTAGCAGAGGAGGAGATGTAAAATGGAGTCGATGGCACTGAGGAAAGGATACACTTTCCACATGGGAAGGGAAGAGTTCCATGCTTTACTGATTACTAAATAAATAAATGGAGATATCCTATCTCCTAAAACTGGAAAGGACCTTGAAAGGACATCAAGTCCAGCCCCCTGCCTTCACTAGCAGGACCAAGTACTCATTTCTGCCCCAGATCCCTAAGTGGCCCCCTCAAGGATTGAACTCACAACCCTGGGTTTAGCAGTCCAATGCTCAAACCACTGAGCTATCCCTCCTCCCAAGTTACTCTGTAACTCTCCATGGAGCGTGGTGAAAACGTGCTACTTTTACTCTACACGCCTAGTCCAGCTTGCTAGCTAGGAAACCCTCTTCTCCTAGATCTGAGTTTGATGAGGCATGTCTGAAGTGCTTTAGGCCGTCTCAGGGCTAGTCATTCAGCATAGGATTAGCCCTCTACATCTTTTTTTCCAAATAAAAATGGCATAGACACTGCATAGCTTCTCCTGGTACCCTGGGATGAGCAACAGCCCTGCAGGGCTGTGTGTTAAAATATGCCTGAAGTAAGTACTTGCTGAGCTAATAGAAGCTGTACTTAGGAAATACATTCATTCATAAAGAAAGATGCCCAGTGGTTACAACAAATGGACCTCCCAGGAAGTGCCAGTTTGAGAATATGTGTCTGCAAAGGCATAATACCTATTGCCCATGGACTTACCACCTCATTTGCCATTACTGACACTAAACACTGATCTCCCAGGACAGAGGAAAATGAAATCTTCTGAGCTTTACAGCTAAGTATTACAATTGATTATTATTATTACTATTATTCCTACTAATGCTTCTTATTTGGGTTAGCTACCTTATTTTCTGATCAAAGGAGAACAGAAAAATTGGTTTCCCAGTTAAGCAAAGCAAAGAGGAAACCTTTCATTTTTTTACAGCACAAAACCATGGTATCCTGTGTTTATTCAGCACCCTTTACCCAACCTTCTTAAAGCACTTTGCAAATGATCATTAACAAAATATCCTTCCAAGGATTATCATCCCCATTTTGCTGGGGGGGGGAAACCGAGCCACACAGAGGTGACTTGCCCAAAGTTAAAAAGACAGCCAGTCGGTGAGCCAGAAATTGAACCCAGCAGTCCTGGCTCCCAGATACTTTGCTCTATCAATTAGACCTACTTCTCTCGTCCTGCAGCTGTCTACCTGCTGGATTTGTCACCTGCCAGCTACCCTGCTTGAGCTACTGTGCACTGAGCCTCCTGGCTCTGCCACATCTCGTATTTAAGGTGAAAGTGTGACACTTTCTCTAGGCACCCAGAACTGTGAATCACCTTGTTACCCCTCTGCCTTAGGGAAAAGAGGGACTTACTGGGTCCCTGATAGTTATCCACCCAAACAATCTCCCCCAAAGCTCCGCCTGCCTTTACTTTGCCTTGCAGGTAACACTGGGAACCTCACTTCCCAAGCCCCCTGGAGGAGTATTCTGCTGGAGTATCCACCCCTGTCACTGGATACTTACAGAAATTACCAAGTTTGCTAGCTCCAAAGAGAGTGCTCACCCCAGCTTGTTTGATTCAGTTAAGAATCCACACTTTGCTTAATTTTACAGCACTGTGATGTACTTATGACAAACAAGGAGAAGGTTATTAACAAACACAGAGATTTAAGTGATATAAAGAAAGTTTAATGAAGACATATGGTTACAAATAAAAGAAAAGTATTAATGCTTCTAAGAGACTCACCAGCACGTCAGCAGGCTACAATCATTGTCAAAGGTAAGCGTCTCACCTAAAGCAACCACTCAGCATCATCAGCTTTCATGGATACAAAAAATGCTGTCCTTTTTGCACCCTCGATGGATCACCATATGTCTTTTTGCCTCGCCTTATATTTCCCCCAAACTCACTGTTCTGACCCCAGAGACAAAACAATTCCCCTGTGGTTTTAGTCTCCAGTGTCTTCTTAGGCTGATCTGACATCCTCTCATCAAACTGGCATTTCCTATTGACTTACAAGCAAATGCAGGTCCCATTGTGTTTTGGCTTTTTTAATGCTTCCTTCACATCAGAGACTAGGTGAACAGGTAAATCAATCTGCCTTTGTTTGGGACAGATTTGTTTATCAACCCTCCCTGGTTACATGGTTTAAACTTCTTTTTAGTACATACAGACAACTTCTTGAATAGCTCCTGTACATATGTCTCCTAATGCTTATGATAATCAGTATGACATAAGATTTCATTTGACACCTTACACAACATTCTTTACAAAGCAATACTATGATTGCAATGTATTAGGCGTAGTGAGTTTGTCAGGCCTGATAGGAGTTGCTGACACAGACTAGTGAACCACCAATGGGCCTCCGTGTCACACAAGGCTACTTCCTGAAGAAAATGTGAGTGTGGAATTCCAGCCTAACGAGCAGAAATTACAACTCAGTTGGATTACTCGTACTCCAGGGAACTGTGTCTACTCACCTTCAAGCTGCAAGTGACTTGGTTAGAAAGGTCGCTGGTTTAACAGGTAGCATTCACCAACCCTACAGGCATAGGAAGATTCAAATAAAACAGCAGTTGTATGGGAGCATTCTGGCCCCGTGGGTAATTAGGGTGGCGGGAAGTGGATAGGACAGCATTACTCTCCAGTAATTTCTTTTTGCTAATGTAAGGCTCAACATTGACTGGCTGGAGAGAGAACCACATCCAACCTGGAAGGATGGTCAGGATGGCCGTCCGAATGCCAAAGGGGAGAATGGACAGGAGAAATGGGATAGGGGAATCTTGTAGCATCCATTGTGATGGAAGAGACCAGGTGCCGAGGTTATTAAATATATGGTTATTAATCATATGTATTACAGTAGCTCCAAGATGCACTGACTCAGATCAAGCTCCGATTGTGCTTGGCAATGTGAAGACACCACAGTCTTTGCTCCAAAGAACATACAATCTAAATATACAAGACAGACAAAGGTTACAAGAAAGGAAGTGCTTTTATCTCCATTTTACAGGTGGGAAAACTGAGGCACTGAGCAATTAAGTCACTTCCCCAAGGCAACACAGAGAGTCAGTGGCGGGGCTGGGTATTGAATGCAGATCTTCTGAATCCTAGTCCAGTACCTTAACCCCCAAGAGCATCCTTCCTATCAGGGGAATCTTGCCCCAGGATGCAGGAAAGACCACAGCAGTCATTTGTGGAAGGCTGTTGACTTAGGCTATGTGTACACTGGAAATGCTACAGCAGTACAGCTGCAACACTGTAGCGCTTCAGTGTAGGCATTTACTACAGCGACAGAAGAATTCCTCCATTGACCTACAGCTGACTACACAAGGACTTAGGTCTCCTTAACTAGGTCACTCAGGAGTGTGAATTTTTCACACCTTTGAGCAACGTAGCTGAGTTGACCCAACTTTCTAGTGTAGACCAGCCCTTACACTCCATAGTCTTGATTCTTCTCTCATACTGGCGTAACTGCATTGACTGGCGTGGAGTTAGTCTTGATTTACATTGGTATGAGAGAAAAGTCAGGCCCTACGCCATTCCCCTTCATAGGAATCACCCCAACAAGAGGTTGTGTCCTTAAAGTCATGAACGGTTTTCAAGGGGTAGGACAATGTCTGTCAGAAATCTCAGGCAGTGAAGGAGAAAGTCTCACTCCTGAGTTTATGAGAGCTCAGAAGACCTGGGATCTCCCTGGGTTCATACCTATGGAATATGGGAATATTTCACTGCCTAGATCTTATAGCTCTCAGACTTCTGTACGTACCTCAGTGGAAAAGAAACTATAAACTGTAACTAAAATGTAAATGTCTACAGGAAGCAGACACATACCAGACTACCTGTCCCCTTTGTGCCTCTGTTAACAATTAACAAGCTCTTGGTTTCCATTTTATTCTGTGATCTCATTCATGGATTCATTAGCAGGGGACATCATAAGCCCAGTAGTGAAACACAAAGCAAACCTTAAAAAAAAAGTCAGCTCTCTTCACAAGTTGCAGATGGAAGGGCTTCGTGGCAGTTAAGACACTTGCCACAGACAGCTACTTACTTGGAGATGCAATATTACCTGGGGACTAATATTACCATGAGAAGGGTAGCACACGGGGCTAGAACAAACCATTGACGCAGTAAGGAGCTATGGCCTTACCAAAGTTTGTTGACATCTCTGATGTACTTTTAAAGCCAGCTGGTATAAAGTAGTATAGTTCCAGCAAAGTGAATGGATTTGCACCATCTGATCATTTGACTCTCACATTTTAAAATAACCCTCTGCTTTCACAAACCACGGAATGACACACACTCTCAGGTGAAGCTGAGAATAAATACTTTCCCTTTCAAACAAGTTTTGCAATAATAGTTCAAAACTCTATTGCTCACAGTAATAAAACAGAGGTGTTTGGGGCGAATACTGCTGTGTATAGTAGGAGAGTATGGGGCCAGATCTTCAGCTGGCATAAACTGGTGTAACTCCCTTGATGCTGATAGAGTTATTCTGATGTATACCAGAATGTAACTATTCCTGATTTACCTGGGGGTCAGAGAAGAATCAAGTCTGTCCTATCTATCTATCTATCTATCTATCTATCTATCTATCTATCTATCTATCTATCTATCTATCTATCTCACAGTGATCAGCATCTGAGTACTGGAGAAAGTAGAGTACATGAAAATGAACAAATAAGGAGAAAAATAAAGTCAATGGAGCATTTTAAACTATTCCAAAATATTGGTTTGGGCTGACTTCTAGGAAGGGACCCAGGTATGGAAGGGCTGTGAAGACCTCCGTTGTTTGGCAGAATCTTGCCTTCTCTAGTTCAGAGCTTCCTGTTGCTGTCCTGCCAGGACACACAATTCACTGCCTTAGCTGGTTCGTGACACCCATGTGGCTGCTGCATTTGAAAGTTAAGCTGTTGCCATGCTTTGGTCATAAATCACAGTTTAATCATAAATCACTGAGCTGCAGATTTTTTAGCAACTCTGCAGAGTGGGGTTTTTGGGGGATATGTGGCAGGAAAGGCCATTACTGAAGGGCAGCGTTATTGGCGGATGGAGAACAGATCATTTTAGTTCCTAATTCTCCCTCCTCGTATCAGCCCAACCTGTGAAATATACACTGTCGCTATAAACATACAGACACGTTGGGCAACGGAAGTGGCTCACCTGCATGACCATTGCGGCTTGTTCTGGCCTCTTCCAGGGCACACTGGTGGCGTAGTCTGAGTAGAACTGGGGGAAAAAGTCTCCGTTTTCAAAGAGGGATCTAGTTAGGTGAGGGACCTGAAATTCACAAACGTAAACCTGTGGACAGGGAGACAAACCCTCAGCATGTAACCCTGGCCTCTCAGCATGATTGATAACGCTGTTTCTCATGGCTCCACTTGCTTGCCTCTTGGCTGCATTACTTATTGCTAATGAAACAGGGAGCGGGGTCAAGAAAAAGTTGCTGTGGTGGAGAATCCACCAGACACCCAGGCGCCAACTGTGTGGATCTCCAGCCAGAAGCACTAAGTCCTTTATGGGCGCTCTCCTTTCAGAGCTGCCTCTCCTGCCAGCCATGTCAGTACAATCATGTTTCTGAGGGCTGGCAAGAAACCCCTGGTGCTGTGTGACTGCTCTAGTGACAGCCATTGGGAATATTTATTGCTGTGACCAATTAATCCCCAATTTGTATCCTGCCACGTAGCAGAGGGAATGTGTTGAGTACAGTGCTTCTTCCAAGGCACCACCCCATGCTCCTCGGCCCCACTGTTTTTCCCTGCTAGGCCTATGGACTGTGTAGTAAGGTTATGGGGAGGATGGAAGTGGGGATGTGGAGGGAGGGGATTCTCTTCCTGCTGCCTTTCTCCAGTCTGGCTCTTTCCAGAAGTTTTAATCCAATTTGCTGGGGGTGGAGAAATCACTACTCTGCTCTCTCTTCGTTCATTCCTTTGCTATGCAATGTGTTGTACTGTGGCCTGCATCACTAGATGAGGTTGTTAGTGATGAGGTCACATCATAAAAGCAGACAAAAGGAGCATGGGGAGGCATTTTTCCTTGCCTTTCTCTCAGTGTTTCCGGAAAAAGCCTATACACCTCTCCTCATATCCTGCCTTTGGCTTCTTCTGGGACCAAAGGGAAACCTCAAAGCAGATGAGATTTAACTTACTTACGTTCTCTGTGGCTAACTTGGATTTCATTAAAGACAGCTGTAATCCCAGACTCCTTTGAATGGGTTAGCTCTGTTCTTGTTCTGCCTTTGTATTCTTAGAGACCTAATATCAGCAATAATCTTAAACCACAGAGAGAAGGAGTTTGGCATCTGTCACTAGTGGCTAACATAGTCATAAATTCAATATATAGTAATGCAACAGCCTGTAATTAAATCCTGACCGCCAGCTCCCACCTACCTCTTCTCTCCATTTTGCTCAGAAAAGTATGGCCCACTCTAGGCTTAAACTAGAGACCATAATAAAGCACAGTAAAAAGCAGGTATAAATACCAAGGCAGGTGGGTAGGTAGATAGAGGAGTACAGAAGCCCAGAACTGAGTAAACATGGTGCAAACAGGTGCCTTTCTCATGTTATATAAACTCCAAACTCACCACTGCACTCCTTACTAAGTTTTGGTTCTGTTAACATAGAGATTAATAACAATAGAACATATTCAGTTTAAGCCTTCTTCCTTGTCTTATCTGCTCATATGGTTCCTCCCTCAGGATTACTCAGCCCACATCCTAGATCTTCTCCCTCTCAAGAGCCACTCTCACCTCCCTTATGTCCAGCATAACCCTCTTAACTCTTTCCCAGAAGGATCACCACCTAATAATAGGGATGGCAATCACAGATAGCTTGTTACAGATGGGAATCGAATCCCTGTTACCCCAGGGGCTATGTCTACACTACAGATGCTACAGTGGCAGAACTACAGTGCTGCAACTGTGCTGCAGTAGCACCATAGTGTAGACAGTTGCTACAGCAGCAGAAGGGATTTTTCCATCACTGTAGGTAATCCACTCCTTCAAGAAGCGGTGACTAGGTTGACAAAAGGATTCTTCTTTCAGCCTAGCAGTGTCTATACCAGGGCTTAGGTCAGCTTTACTACATCGCTCAGGGGTGTGAATGCAAACCTTTAAGTCACATAGCTAGGTTGACCTAAATTTTAGGTGTAGACCAGGCCATGGTAACGTGTGTCCCTCCAGCTTGAGGTTAAGTTGCTTGACATCTGTTTGTGTGGTGGAGCAGGGGAAGCCTGGGTTTCAGGGAACATGGACTCTGAGTTTTCCCCATTGCTGAGTGGATGGTGGTCCTCTAAAGGCAAGAAGGCCCGTGGGGTGGGCTGGGGTGGCGTGTCAACAAATGGGACACCACTGCAGAAGCAGACACTCATCAAATGAACATAGAAACTCACTTTTCGTGCAGGAGAAGGTGGCTCCTTTAAATATTTATTTATTTAGGTTTACTAACACCAGGTTAATAAAATGGGATAGTGTGGAGAACTTTCTGCTCTACTAGGCACATTCCTGGTCCTGGCGAGACGGGAGGTCTCCACAAAGGCCAAGATGCTTTCACGGATATCAATCTACAAGCATTGCTACTATTGTATATGCTATTTGCATTACAGAAGCACTGAAGGGCCCCATGCAGGGATCATGGCCCCATTATTCTGGGCACTGTTAAAAAACAGTCCCTGCCCACAAAAGCTATCAACAGAACTAGACTAGGAGAAGAAACGGACACATAAATGAGGTTGTGATGGAGGATGGGGTCAGGGTAAAATAAGTATATCATAGCACAATGGAAATCAGTCACGCTCACCTATTTCTACTTTTTATACATAAAATCATCCCTCCTCCCCCAATTTATGTACAAACATTTGCCCCGAACTTCCTTGACAGAACTTCAGCTGGGGACCTCTTTCATTGCACAGGAAAACACTTGATATCAAACAATAGTAAGTGAAATGAGCCTGTTTTCCTTGGCCTGCAGCATCAATATGAAATACAAGTGTTAACGTCTCCAAAATGGATAGAATACATTAGAGTAGGCTTACCACCAATGCCAAGGCCAGTTCCTACTCTTGGTTACACCTGGTCGGATTTCATTGTCTCAAGAGAGACATGCATGGGCGTATCTAAGGCTTTGCGAGATACTTAAGCAGGGGCCTAACTTAAAGCACATGAGTAGTCCCATAACAGGATAGTGGACATCCAAGTTCACATCCCTGCTCCCCATCAGGCAGGGTGGGATTTGAACAAGGGTCTCCTACATTGTATAGGAGCTCCCTAACTACTGGGCTGTTGGATACAAAGGAGAGAGGGTCACTACCTCTTTCACAAGAACTAGGGGTCACCAAATGAAATTAATAGGCAGCAGGTTTAAAACAAACAAAAAGGAAATATTTCTTCACACAATGCACAGTCCACCTGCAGGGCTGGCTCCAGGCATCAGCGGAGGAAGCACCTGCCTGGGGCGACACATGTTAAGGGGTGGCATTCCGTCCAGTCTTGGGGCGGACACAATCTGAGCGGCTTTTTCTTTTTTTGTTTTTTTTTGCTTCAGCAGTTCAGGCGGCTTTTTTTTTTTTTTGCTTGGAGCGGCAAAAATGGTAGAGCCGGCCCTGTCAACCTGTGGAACTCTTTGCCAGAGGATGTTGTGAAGACCAAGACTATAACAGGATTAAAAAAAGAACTAGGTAAATTCATGGAGGATAGGTCCATCAATGGCTATTAGCCAGGATGGGCAGGGATGGTGTCCCTAGCCTCTGTTTGCCAGAAGCTGGGAATGGGCGACAGGGGATGGATCACTTGATGATTACCTGCTCTGTTCTTTCCCTTTGGGGCACCTGGTATTGGCCACTGTCGGAAGACAGGATACTGGGCTAGATGGACCTTTGGTATGACCCAGTATGACCGTTCTTATGTTCCTGTGTTCCTCGTCTAAGTATTATAACACCCAAGTCCCCCTTGTGCGTCTAGCCCTGGGAGCATTCTCACTGGCTCTCAGTGATGTAACAGGTATATCCTCAATGCTCCATAACTGATCAAGTCTACAGCAATCCCATTTTGTAATGCCCTCAAGATACCCCATGCTTTGCCTTGAGAACAGCTATTGTATTGCTTGGCGAGTTGAACGCATGCAGCTGTTGGCCTCATGCCACAATTATTACACCACCTGCATGCAGCAATAACCACTCAGGAATGCTCCGCCTCTCATTGTCCTAGCGTTAAAGTACAATGGAAATCGCTGCTTAGGGGAAAACATATGGTCCAATGCGTCAAGCAATCGTTGGTGATCGTCCATATGGCACGGGACATTTATGGCCTTTACACACATTCCTTTGATGTTATCATTGAAATCACGTCACCGTCCCCCCCCTTTTAGGGCCTGTTTTACAAGTGTCTGTTCCTAGTTTGCTGCGTAACAAAGTGAGCCGGGACTTAGGAGCGGCCCCTGGAACACAGCTGCCAGCTCCTCCGCCTCCTTAGACGTGGCTCTGACTTGACACCCGGGATCAGCAAGCACACCACGTTCCACAGCTACTGCTGCAGCCCTGGCAGGACTAAAAAGTCAGGCAGACTCGGTACGTCTGCTCCGGGGCTGCAGGGGGAAGTGAGTGAGGACAGATTTTCCACTCTATAGCCAGAGGCCCGTCTTACGGGAAATTTCAGTCAGTAAAAGCAAAATGTTACTGGAATGCCGCCTTCCCTGGGCTTGAATGGAATTATTTTATTATTATTAAAATTGGAGAAACAGGTGTGACAAATTCATCACTTCCCCCGGGGGCTTGTTCAGACACTGGAGACTGTGCAGATTGTGTCAGATGCGAATGGGCTTCTGTCTGGCAACGTCACCTGCAGACGGTACCTGTTTCTAATTAGCTGTGTGTGATTCCCCGCCCGGGCTGGGAATTAGCAGCCCAGAGGGAAAGCGTTTGGCGATAGCAGCGATACGCTCTGCTAGATAATCCCTCCTTTGCTCAAAGGACTCGGCTCAGTAGTTGGAGAAGTGAGACTCCTCTCAGTCATAAACGGGGTAGTGACGAAGGGTGGGGGGACCCCAATTCTATGTGAGTGGAACTGTGCAGCCTACACTCCCCCTACAGTGTGAGAGGCTAACAATAGGTCCCCTCCTGCCCTGCAGGGTGAATTCCATTGAATGATATTGAGTGCCTGTAAAAACAAAATGACCGGTGTTCCGTTAGATGATGTGGACACACGGGTTTCATTCAGCACTACACCTCAGCTAGCAGGCTTCCCTCTCTGCTCCAACTCCCGCCACATTCCCCCAGATCCCAGCTACTCAGGCTGGGTACGGTGGGATGGATTTTAACCCTTACCATATTGACCTTGTGTTCTCATTGGGACAAGGAGCTTATACTGATCATGTGATTGCAGCACAATTCATTTCACTACTAGCTTTTATGTGACGCAATGGGCGTTTCTGGGAGTAGGAGCTGGTTTAAATGAACCCCTGTCTTGCTGAAGAGGGGAGACATAGTCCTGTAGCAGCAAGTCGATTTCTGAGTAACAAGCTCCTGACTACTAGGGAAGCATGTTAAGGCTGATGGCACTTGACCTAAGAAGCAAGGAGGACTAAGGCAAGGTGTCTCTCCTGTTCAGAATTGCTTGTTTAAAGGGACAGGGTCAGGTTACAAAGCTATGGGGCAATGAGTAGGGTAAGGTGGTTTGGGATTGACTCCCTGACCCTTGGTGGGTCAAATTCAGAGGTAAGCCAGAGGGCAAAGGGATAAGTTACACAGTGGTAAGCAGGTGTGAGTCTAAAAGTGACTAGAGGGAGTCTAGCTGGTATAACATCCATGCTGAGAGCAGCAGCAGAAGGTGTAGACTTACCCACTTCTGAATGTAGCCCGGTGTATTAAACCCTCCTTTCCTGTGTTATTGTTGCTCACAAAGGCCCTGACTGTGGACATATACTACCTGTGAACCAGCAAGAGTTCCATCATGTTGGGGTGGAGGGAAGGATTCAGGGAGCCAAGCAAAGGGTTTACAAACTCTGCATGCCACAGCCCCCCTCACTCCTGGCCACAGGCAGGCTTGGGGATGATTTCAGACTGTGTGGACCTACTGACCAATCCCCCTGCCACGGAGCAATGGGGACAATGCAGCAAGTTGCAGTAGCAGCCGCAGAAGGGCTGTGATGCCATTTCACAGTCTGCAGGAATGCTATCGCCTTCTCCCTGAAAGAGCCCCGCAGAGCTCCCTTGTGCATTGCTTATTGGCTTATGCTGTATGCAGGGTCCTGGATAGGGCCCTTCCTGTCTCACGCAGACATATATTTTGTCTCTGCTTATTTTTTCCAAGTTGCTTGATGAAAAGAGAAACTCCACTTTCCTTTTTATTTATAGTCCGTTTCGAGTCGCTTTCTGCTTCCCATGCACAAAGCACCAGCACAAGGCTGGGTTGTCTGAGTTGCAGTTGGTACAGGGGAAATTTTCTGTCCCAACAAGAGACGGCTTTATTGAAAATAAGGTTTAAACAAAACTCATACAAACAATGTCGCCATGAACATTACGTCGTGTCAAACATAAACTTGGCACCTAAACTACCCTGATGGCATTATACCCGGAACTTTCCCAGTGTGTTCGTTAGGCTATAATTACCATTTTTGTGTTCTTTATACCTGCCTCTGGAGCAGCTGATACCAGACACTTTTACAGACAGGATATTGAATGAGATGGATCATTGGTTTGATCCAGTCTGGCAATTTGCATTTTCCTATTGATATGGGTGGGAGTTATCACAGTGGGGGAATATACTGGGTCTCTTTATTTTAACCTTTTCATGCCCTACCCTGCAGCTGTACCCCTTGTCTCATTCAAGAGGAATCTGATTCATTCGGTATATTGACCACAATGTCATGGGAGCCTCTAACCTATAGTACAGACTGTGGATTTATGCAGAACCTGGAAGTCTACATAAAAGGTCAGAGGTATTTTTTAGACTTGGAGGGGCTGAGAGGGACATTGAGGGCCAGAGTCTGATCTTGGTTATGCCGATGCAAATCCAGAACAGTTTTATTGACATCAATGGAGTTATGCAGATTTAGACTGCCGCAAATGAGATCAGGACCTGGCCCGCTGTCAGGTCAAAAGGGTGGTATTCCAGACCCTATGAAAGGAAGTGGTTAAGATTAAAGCCAACTGTGTCAACAGACTATATTCCACCTGGAGGAAGAGGGGTTCTACATGTGCCTGAGTTTGACATCAGCAATGTATAGGTACAGTCTCCTGACGTATTACCAGGAAACATGAGGCGAGACGTAACACGTCAATGGAACATTATTTTTGCCTTAAGACCACAAATAACCTGATCGTTGAAACACTGGCTCGGAGGCCGGGGTTTAGGGAGTATCTCTAATTACGAATGAGCAAAAGACAGCACGAGGCTAGGTCTCCTAGGAGAAAACCTGAACAATCTGGGTGCTTTTCCTAAGTGTTATTAAATTTACCCCAGTCCTCATCATCATGGAAATCAAGCTGAAAATTGCATGAGATCTGGCTTGCTCAGAGCTTTCCAGGGCTTCCTACATCAAGTTTGAGTTGCTTCCTTTCCTGGCTAAATCCAAGAGGCACAGTAGTGTTGACGACTGAAAACCTGTACCAAGAACGTATTAAATACTCGGATAAAGGGGCCTAATTAAGATTCCCGCAGGTATGGCCACACTGATCTCAGGGTCATACAGGCAGGATGCTGTTCTTCAAACACAGGACTCAGCGGCCATGCAATAGTATCATCTGAATAATGAGTCTGAGATCTTTTTTACCTCATGCACCATCCAATTAGAAAGATATGGTGCTTAGCACATGTTTCAAGTCCTGGCCAATCACAAGTTTCCATATCTTGAAATGATCGATGGTCTCTTTGAGGAGGTCAAAAATAAACACAGCCCATGACAAGCCATTTACTTGAGAGGCAAAGCTGCGTCTCCATCACAAACATCTGCACTAGTCTGCCCAGGCTGGGTGTGGAGGCACACACCCTCGAATGGGGGCGTCAAGAGGTGCTGCCCTTTTTGACCTGAGTGGCTAGCGAAAGTCTGGGCCCCTTAGGAAGTTCCAGTTGGAAGAAGAAAGTGGCGATAGATATTTCTCGGATGCAGTTTTGTTTATTTATAAAGAAAGTAAAAAGTCCTGCTTCTCCAAATGCAGCAGGAACCAAGAACAAAAGGAGAAGTTTCCTAGCTTACAGCCCCACGTCTCTTTAGCCAATCGACCCAAATGCTCTCTCTAGCTTCTTCCAGGATTATACTGTGTTCATCAGCTACTGCTTCGGTTTCTTGCTTTTTGCCTCTGTTCTGTGTGTTCTGCCCCTCACCCCACCCCACTTCTCTCTCCCTCTCTCTCACTATTTAGCAAAAGCCCTCCTCCCACTCAGTCCAAACCTCTGGGCAGCTTCACAATCCCCTTTAGTCTTAGGTGGGGGGCTTCTGATTAACGTCTCATGATAGTTATGTTAATTAAAGGATGCTTCCCCGCCCAATCTTAGAGGTTTCTGATTGATGCAATCACCGGTACCTCTCAACATTGCAAGGTAGTATGCCTCTGGAGGCCAAGAGGAATGATGCTTCCACTTGTCCTGGGGGAGCGCATTCATCAACAGTCCCTTTTGCAAGTCACACGCCCATCCCAATCTGGGCAACAGATGCTGCCCATTGCATGGGAAAGTTGCAGAGGAGTAGAATCTGGCCAAGTCCTATCCTTGCCAGACACATCTGGGTCACAAAGTATTGTTGGCAACACTAGCATCCTTCCACCCTCATGCTCATGGAGTGCAGATACCCATGTGATGGTGGCCTTCTGCACAGACATGCAAGGCAGGAAAGACGCTCCCTGTACCTTCTGGGCTTCCACCCATGCATGGACAGCTATCCCACATTCAGAATGGATTCAAGCTCTGATTGAAGGCTCAGAAACATAGCTTGAGAACAGGCTTCCTCTTGCTCCATAAACTATCCATTGACCACAGCTGACTCCTGCACCCAGCTGCAGCCACTTCAGATTGTCTCCTCTGAAACAACATGCAATATCTCACCTGATGTGACCCTTCATCCTTAAGAGAGAGAGAAACTGTGGTTTGCTGTTTGTTCTGGCTTTTCAGCTGAGACTTTCAAAAATGAGGTCCTGGCAGCTCTGCGTGGAATTTAAGGACTGTAGGGCACTTTTAATTGATCGTGACAGTGCAGGGGTAGGCAACTTATGGCATGCATGCTAATGTTCAGTGGTACTCACACTGCCCGGCTCCTGGCCACCGGTCTGGGGGGCTCTGCATTTTCATTTAATTTTAAAGGAAGCTTCTTAAACATTTTAAAAACCTGAGTTACTTCACATATGACAATAGTTTAGTTCTATATTATAGACCTATAGAAAGAGACCTTCTAAAAACGTTAAAATGTATGACTGGCACGCGAAACCTTAAATTAGAGTGAATAAATGAACCACTTCTGAAAGGTTGCCGACCCCTGTGCTAGTGTGTGCAAGCAGCTCGCGTGTTCCCGGACGGGAGTTCCTTCCACACAGCTGTCTGCGTCTCCTGTCCGGGAGCTGTACACTGTAGCACAACCATGGACAGCTGCTGTTGAGCCCGGTGCCTGCCCCCAGGGGCTGGGCTCAGGGCGGTACAGCCGCACCGGAGGAGCTACCTAGGCTGGACGCTGGCTCCTGCGAGCAGTGGCCCGACGTACAGGGGCGGCTCCAGGCACCAGCGCAGCAAGCACGTGCCGGGGGCGGCCTGCCGGACGCCGTGAGGGCGGCAGTCAGGCTGCCTTCGGCGGCATGCCTGAAGGAGGTCCGCTGGTAATGCGGATACGGCAGCAATTCGGCGGCGGGTACGCCGAAGGCATGGGACTGGCAGACCTCCCGCCGGCATGCCGCTGAATCCACGTTCCCAGCGGACCTCCCGCAGGCATGCCGCCGAAGGCTGCCTCACTGCCGTGCTTGGGGCAGCAAAAACCATAGAGCCGCCCCTGCCGACATGCTGCTGATTTTGCCGCTGTGGTTCCTGGTAGAGCCCTGCAACTCCGCGAATATCTGCTTTATATCTGCGGATATAAATGTTGTCTCTGCTCAGGGCTCTACACCCACAACTCGGTCAGCAGAACAAAGGAAGGCAGGGGCTGATCCAGGAATTGAACTCCAATGTCCCACTGCTATAGCTACTAAGCTCTTCTTCCTACCGTCTGAGCAAATTTTTGTATTAATTGAAAAAAAAAAGTTTTGAGTAATGAAATGAAAAAGCAGGATATTCGATAACAATGATCATGCTGATGCGTGGGCAGGAAACAATACTTTGAAAGTTGCTAAAAAGTCTAAATTGAGCTTACAAAATATTTCGTTGCTTTCCATAGCTGTTGGTTGGGGTAGGGTGGCTGAGATTTGCTTGGACAGGATGTCCAGGAAGGCTCTCTCAAAGTGGAGAGCTAGCCTTCCCAGGAAAGAGAAAACAAAAGGAAAAGAATATTGGAAAGTACCAGAAACTAATTTTAAAAAAATGTCTTATGGAGGGGCTTTTGACCTGCGATTTCCCAGGTTGCTGAGTTTTTGGACTGCACCAGAGCCAGATATTACAGTGTTGCATTTCTCCCTACATATACAGAACAGCACGGCACTTCCCTGATTACACAGCCTTGTCTGTTGCTTCTATAGGGCAGAGTGGGATTTTTCCGTTCCACGTTATCATTCCTAACTGGCTGTAGTGATTTCCCCTGAGCTGCTGAATGTACATTCAAGTACATTCCAAAAGCAAAGGAAAGGAGCATTGCAAGGATCGGGGGGCTGCCTGCCAATGTTTTAAAAGCTGGGTATACGGGTACAGTTCTTGGTCCTTTGCAAGTGGGCGAGGAGGAGAGTCCCAGTGCAGCTCTGTTGCATGCTGCCATAGAGTTGGAATTTGGGAATTGTGTGCTTGGAGAGCTACAAAGTTCTTTCAAGGTCTCTGGCACGTCAGACACTGATATACATTTCAAACTTATCTCCAGCTTAATGAAGTTCTTTGACATATGGCTACGCAGCAGCTAGGAACAAGTTTCCCAGCCCAGGGAGCAGAGGCACCGACTTCCCCAGTTCCCGGGGGGTGCTCGAGCCCTGCTATGCCCCATGTCCCCCCTCCACCTCTTGCCCCAAGCCCTCACCCCTGCCCCGCCTCTTCCCGCCCCTCCCTGCCTCTTCCCCCCTAACCCCACCCCGTTCTGCCCCATCCCCCCACCTCTTCCTGCCCTGGCTCCTCCCCCTCTCCCCCAGCACCTCCTGCATGCCGCTGAATAGCTAATCGTGATGGGCAGGAGGCGCTGGGAGGGAGGGGGAGGAGCTGATCCAAAAGGCTGCTAGTGGATGCAGAGCACCCACCATTTCCCACCCTGGGTGCTCCAGCCCCGGAGCACCCCCAGAGTCGGTGCCTATGCCAGGTAGATAGACACGTACTAGCTCTGTTTGACATGCTAAAAATAGCAGCGTGGATGCGACGGCATGGGCCCAGCTTGGGATAGGCACCTGAATATGTGCCCAGTGGAGCTGGCCAGGCTTATACTTGGGGTGGTTTGGCCAACTCACCCCCTAGGGTGCCGAAGCTACCCTGCTATTTTCAGTGCACTAGTCCTTCAAACTTAGAACAAGAGATAACAGGGACACTGCAATCATGCTGGAGCGGCCAAGGCTGTCTATTTAAGGAGCCTCTCACAAACCCACTAATCTCAACTGTATTTAATGATCATTGGTTTGGCCCCCATCCACACAGTCTGAACAGCATGTGCTGGATGGCGGGCTGCAGACACATCTGAATCATCTTTAAACATGGTTCCTTGGGGATGGGAGAAAGGGGGACCTTTGAGCCTTCTGAATCAGTCTCATAAATCTCCCAGAGGTTCTCAGATGGGAACAGACCCGCAGGCATATGGCCGCAGTGAGCAAGGTGATATCATCATGTAACTCAATGCACACTCTCACTTCCTCTTGGATCTAACTGCCATGTGGGGGGGACTGATCTCACCCTGCAAGAATCCCAGTTACAAATAGATTTTCACAATGTTGTGACAGACAGTAAGTCATCTCTGAGAATGTTTACCCCTGAATTCCACAGGCCGGATTAGTTCAGCTCCCTTCAGGCATAACTGACAACTTCCGGGAATCACATGTTGCTAAGGAAGATGCTGGCAGCACATATTGGGGGGCCGGAAGAGGGACTCACTCCTTCTTGAGCATCACTCCAGGGGTCAGACTGGAGGGCCAGAGGACAGCTGAAGAGCTTAATACAGCTGGCTGCAAGGACGTGTTAGCAAGATCCGACAGCCAGATCTGCAGCTTCGAAGCAGCATTCTATCCCCCAGACTGATCCTCTAAGAGGTCTGGAAAACCTAGTGGGTAGAGGATGGATCTATTTGAGAAGAGATATTAGGCTTTGCCTATGTTACAAAGTTGTGCCACGTTAACTATAGTGGGATAGTTAAAGTGGCACAATCCCCTAATATGGGCACAGTTCAATTTAGATTGTAAGCTCTTTGGCACAGGGATTGTCCTTTTGGTCTGTGTACAGCACCTAACACCGTGGGGTGCTTTTCCATGACTGCAGCTCCTAAGCACTATGGTAATGCTATTAATAATATTGGTATATTGCTACAGCTATTCTCACATCGGAAGGGGAATAATTATAGGGGTATAAGGCACTTTTTAACTGGTATAACTGTGCTCACACTAAGGCTTTTTCCAGTATAAATGTCAGTAAAAAAAAAAACACAAAAAACCTTACACCCCTAAGCAAAATAGTGATAATGTTAGAACTGGTCTAAGAGACAGAGGGGCGTGGAAGAGGACGGATGTGTTGGGGCCAGCTATTTGAATTGCTAAGAGAGAATTAATAGGTGGAAAGTGCTTTAATACAAGTGCTTTAATAGTATCTGTGGCCTGAGGCTCTCACAGCGCTGAATGCGATTACCACCATGTTACCAATGGAAACTGAGGCAGACAGAGGCTAAGTGACTTGCCCAAGGTCAAACTTGAAGTCTGGGACTAAAGCGTGGTGATTGGGTTTCTAAACCCCACACCAAAGCAGCCATGAAGGGTTAATGGACGGAATATTTACTTCCCCAGCTGTGACCATGTGGCTGACTAGCAACAGCTGGGCTAAAAGGCTGCAGCTCAGAGGTGGCTGCCAGAGAGGCACAAGGGACTATCTTAAGGAGGTTCCTCAAGACTAGCCTGGCAAGCAGCCACTTAAGGATCAGACACAGAGGCCCGCCACAGGGGTAATGGCACAAGGGAGGTTTCTTTCCCTTCTACCTGACAAAGAAGGGAGGAGAAGGGATTTTAAAGGGTCACTGTTTCACGGTAACTCCTTACATAAGGGGTGAAGGAACAAGCCCCTTCACAGCCAAGAATAGAATTGAGTTCTATCAGCACCCAAGGTTGTGTCTCCGCTACAAGACCATCCTTCCTTGCCTTGAGATCCTTAGATTAAAATGTGCTGGTTTAAGCACAAAGTAGAGCTGCTGGTAGGAAAATTTCTGTCGAAACAAAATTGTCATTGAAAAACAGAAACAGTTCATTACAAAAATATTTGTAGATTCCACCCCCTTCCCATTTTCCAATCTGCTCTAATGCAAGAGATTATTCTTACTAATGACCAACAATCAAGTTTAGGTCCCAAACTTGCAAACACTCAGATAAAGGTTAACTTTAAGCATATGAGCAGTTCCATCAGGAAATCCAACTGGCCCCCTGGTGCCACATGAATCAAGGGGGGCTCAGAAACAAGGGAGAATTGAGCTCATAGATTTCAAAGGGACCATTATGATCATCAAGTCTGACCTCCTGCATAACACGGGCCATGGAGTTTCACCCAGTAATTGTTGCATAGGGGACAACAACCTGTGGTTGAAAATACGACTCTGTACCTCTGTAATCTTTGTAATCTGGTTTACCACATTCATCATCATGGTATCTGAGTGCCATGGAAGAATAAAACATTATGGATCTGACAGACTCTTGGTCTGGTGTCCCTGGTGCTTTTTAAACTAACCCTCCCACGCTCTCCCCCACAACTCATTCTAAAGAGACAGTATCAGGCAACCGTGGCGTTCGGGCTCTTCTCGAGTCTCAGATATATTTATCACTTCTTTTTGTTGTTGTCGTTAATGCTGGACTAATTTCTTTGGAAAAAGATGTTGTCATTCCAAGAAGAACCATCTCCGTAAATATTTACAATGAGTGAAAAATGTGCCAAAGGTACCAGGAATCTGGCCAGTTGGCAAACGGGGCCTTCCTTGGTCCATCTGGAAGACAAGTATAAACAGTGCAGATAGCAAAACCTACAGTTAAGGTTGCCCAGTGCTTTCCATTAAAAGACTCCATTTTCGGTTGCATGTAACTTTGCCAAATTGTAACTGTATGGGCTGAAATTTTCCATGTCGGGTGTCTGTCTCTGGTGGAATTTTGGGGGAAAGTCTGAACTAAAACAGTTCAGCTGTTTCTGGGAATGAGATCTGAGAAAAACAAACAAACACTGTTTTGCACGTGCTAATAACATTCTTTCAACTGTTCCAGGGTTTAGATGCAGGGCATTAATAAATGCATGGGGCCGCATATTGACTGATGGGGATGAAGAGAAACACTCAATAGATGCCTGAATGAGGCAGGGTCTTGTGGTGGGGGAGAACAACTGGATGTGATCACATAATTAAAGTATTGTAATTTATACGCACAAAGAGGCTGCATTGAGGCTGCACAGGCAACCTTATTTGATGCTAGAGTGCTCAATTCACTTTTTAAAAATAGGTTTCAGAGTAGCAGCCGTGTTAGTCTGTATCCGCAAAAAGAACAGGAGTCCTTGTGGCACCTTAGAGACGAACACATTTATTTGAGCATAAGCTTTCATGGGCTACAGCCCACTTCTTCGGATGAAAGCTTACGCTCAAATAAATGTGTTTGTCTCTAAGGAGCCACAAGTACTCCTGTTCTTTTTAAAATTAGGGTACGTCTTCACTTACCGGAGGGTCCAGCGGCAGGCAATCGATGTTCTGGGATCGATTTATCGCGTCTGGTTAAGACGCGATAAATCGATCCTGGATCGATCCCGGAAGTGCTCGCCGTCGACGCCGGTACTCCAGCTCGGCGAGAGGAGTACGCGGCATCGACAGGGGAGCCTGCCTGCCGCGTCTGGACCCGCGGTAAGTTCGGACTAAGGTACTTCGAATTCAGCTACGTTATTAACGTGGCTGAATTTGCGTACCTTAGTCCGAAGTGGGGGCTTAGTGGGGACCAGGCCTTAGTGTTCCTGATTCACGAGGACGGTGTGGTGATACAAAGTACTCATATGTCTTATTTTAATGGCCACCTAAGCTAGGTTTAAAAATGTTTATATCAGAGTGGTACAAAGCAGCAGAAGCAAACCAGTGAAACTGACTCTTTGTATGTATTGCCAGTTATGAGCCAGATGCTCAACTGATTTAGCTGGGGATTAGTCCTGCTTTGAGCCAGGGGTTGGACTAGATGACCTCCTGAGGTCCCTAGCTCCATCGACTTCAGTGGAGTTGGGCCAGTTTACATCCTCTGACGATCTGGTGCTATTTATTGTTTCCTCCTAGGGCCTGATACATCACTGCGTTATTCGGATGTGACATGGAGAATCACCCTAATACCTCCACCCTGGTTGTCACAGCTTCTGCCGTCCCTCAGTCCTTGCCTGTCTGAGTTGGAAAAAACCCATTCTGAACTACAAGAATCAAAAGACGTTTAATTTTACACCACTTCGAATCACTTCCCAGGTGGCTTCCGCCTCCCGATTCTTTGTGAAAGGTTAAGGCTGATATTGGTTGCTCTGTCACATGCCGTGGAATGGATCTCTTCTGTTTGAAATGGTGCTGCCTTTCTTGGCTGTCGTGCATGCTACCAATGAGATGTAGCAAGACTGAGCTGTCTGAAGCAAACAGAATAGAGTCATGTTTACCCCAGTGTACACTTCAACTGTACAACCCACCAACATTGGCTTTGGTTTTGGTCCCATTTTTTCCCTCTTGTTTACTAAGTGAAGGTGGCTTCGGGGTCAGCTAATTCCACTCTGGTTTCATCTTCACAGCAGAGCTTCTGTTCATAGCCAAGAGCTGAATAATCTTCTCCTGCAATCAGGAGCACAATCGGCTTGAGGGAAGCACGCATGTAGATCAGAATTTCCCTGGCTCCCCATCTCCTCTTACTGCATTTGTTTAGAAATAACACTGTGGGGTCCCCTTCTTGGCTTTGTCCAGCGTTTCTAATGACTGGAAGAGGTTGGATAGTCTCTCATAGAGGAGATATTTGATATAAATGGACTTATGTCATTTAGAGAGCTCTGTAGTGAATTCATTATCCCTAGATGTCACTTCCTGGCAGTTCAGCCTACTGGACACTTGAGCTAAATTGCCTTTTAATGAAGATTTTGGCTTGTTACATTCAACCCCATTGACACGGAACACAAATACAGTTCCAGCGGGTTGGGCTCTCTTTTTGGATGTGACATTATTTTAAATTCTCTATTTCAGTCCATGCAGAGAAAAATTAGGAGAGAAATGGGGAAGGGGGCTCAGTTCTGAAAAAAAGATCCCAGTGGGAGGGTTTAAGTGGGACGTAAGAGATACATGGGCCTTGTTCTGGTCCTCTGCA
The DNA here is from genome assembly GCF_011386835.1 of Chrysemys picta bellii. Lineage (NCBI taxonomy): Eukaryota > Metazoa > Chordata > Testudines > Emydidae > Chrysemys > Chrysemys picta. Next base: position 9,267,961 of record NC_088808.1, read on the forward strand.
CAGGGGTGAATTTCACCCAATGTTGATAATTTTTGAACAATTTGGGACATACAGTTCAGGTTCTTTTCTTAAATATGTGTAGTCTCCTCTTCTTCCGTTCCTTCTCTTTTTGTATGGTTAGTTGGTGGTTTCCCCCTCTGAAAGTTCTCCCGTGTCAAGCCCTTTAAGTCGCCATGAAGATCATCATCCTGTTGATTTCATGGTCAGTCCTTTTTATACAGAAATGCTTCCTATACAGATAAACACAGCCGGCTGGGAGCCAGGTGAAAGATCCTTCAGTGACACACACGCCGCCTTCTGTCTTCTGAAGATTTTACATTTGTTGTTGCTTTTTGGCCTGTTCATCTGAAATAAAAGTCATGAAAACTGAAAATATGGAAACACACAAGGCTCAGGAGGGGGAGAGAAAGGTGGTCCTGCAGTTAAAGCACTAGACTTTGAGTGCCTCCTGACCTTTGGCTTCAATTCCTCCTGCACAGTTTTTGTACCTTAGCTAACTCACTTCATTTTTCTATGCCTTTGTTCCTTACCTGTAAAACAGGGATATTAATGCTTTCTTTAACCCCTCTCTATTCAATTCTAAGCTGTTGTGGCAGGGACTGTTCCTATATGCATGCAAAGCATCTAACAGTGATTTCAGGCAGGGCCCCTAGTAATACAAATAATGCCAACATAAACAAGGGCAGAATTTGGCGGAGGATGTTCCATAAAGTGTGCCTGATTCTGTTCTGACTCACCCTGATGTGCATCAGGAAGAATTCCAGCGAGGTCAATGGAGTTTCAGCTGATGTGAATGGACAATGAGGGGCAGCTGGTTCACTGAGATTGAATAAATGTAATCAGGAGGTAGGATCTGGCTCACTAAACTTGCATGGCCGGTGTAATTTCTCAGAGATTTTTATTCTTGAATAGCTCCTCAGAATAGCTACTGTAAAAAAATATATTTGAAACACGCTGGGTGTTTTTTTCTTTTTTTTTTTAAGGAGGAAAATTCTAGTTTGCTGACCTCTTACATCCACCTCAGTACTTTCCTATCCCTATTTGGATGGGATAGGAGCTTTCCAAATATCTTCACACAGCGGAGGCTGTAGGTCTGAAATCTACGCAAGCAATCAGTGATCTCATCCATTGCTCCGTCAGACACAAGTGCTGGCTGGCTGGGTCCGACTGGCTGTTGGACATGCTGTGTGATGTTTAAAACTGCGCGCAAGGAAACCCAGGGGATGTTAAGCAGAGCCATTCCTTCACTGTCAGAACATATAAACATGAACAAATACGGGATCTGTATGGAGAACATCAAAGTCAGGTAACACTCAGCTCGGCGCGACACCCCATTGGAGGGAGAGGGCTGAAGTGTAAAAGAGCCCTTGTTTTACATAGCTGCTGTGATACGTCACACAGCCTGGGGTTAGCACAAGTGCTGGCTGCATTTCCACAGCCTGCACCCAAATCCTTCTTCCAAGTGCTGGCTGGAATGAGAGCATTTCAACCTTTTGTTTGCTTTAAAATGCCCTTCTGCCCTGGCTTTCTGGAAACAACATACGTGCTTCATGCCAGATGCTACTAGTCCAGAGACTCTGAATTACTGCTTGTGTTGGAGGAAATATGCTCATTTCTTTAATGCAGTGGGCCCGGGCTTGTATTCACAGCACTCAGAATTGTGTAAATCGAGGGGATATAGTTAATCATTTCACCACTGGGTGGGTATCTGCATATTCACAGCTGCTGATGTTGGAGCCAGGAATATTTCAGCCTCCAAAGCGTTACCTCCTTTTGACCCTGTGAAGTGCTTCGAGATCTATGGATAAAAAGCGCGATATCAGAACTAGCTTTTATTAATATTATTATACAGAAAGCTGCCTGATTATGGACCAAGTCCTAACGCTCTTACTCACATGAGTAATCCCATTGACAGCTCACATCAACAAGCACTACTTGCACAAGCGAGGGCTGAACATTGGGCTTTCTGCTTGTGTACATGCACACACCCATGCACACTACATAATGCTGCGAAGTGATCCGAATACACGAGGTACCTACTTCTGTTCTGGGCCATATCCACAGCGAGGTATAAACTGATGCATCTCTAGTGACTTCCGTGGAGTTGTGCTGATTAGCACCAGCTGAGAGTCTGGCCCTCTCTCTTAATTAATTGCTGTGGAGTTTTCTACAGGATACAGACTGACTTGTTGCCAGGATCTCTCAGTCTACATTGCTTCTGGGTCATGATATATTCTTGAATGTATTGACTGCACGGCTTGCCACTAAAGTACAGGTATTTGATGGTCTCTCCAGACTTCATTGCCTAGAGGCCTAGAGTGGGATTGTCTAACATGCTCAGAATTGGCCTAACTCTGCTGCCACTGAACTCAATGTGAAAACTCCCAGTGAATTCAATGGGAGCAGCATTAAACCAACCCTGTGTGCTGCTGAAAATCCCTCCCCAAGATTCTTTCCTTTCTCATGGATAAGTTTTCATCCCTGCACAACGAATATGATCTCAAAACTCTTCCTTTCCTGTGATACCAGGATAATCTTACTCACGTCTATTTAATTGTAAGCCCTCAAGAAGGATCTAGGAGACCAAAACAGGGTATCAGACAGACTTGTTCTTCTGATCATTTGAAGAACTCAATGGTTCAATCACAAGATCAGTCATTGGAATACATAGTTTTTATAGCCCTGGAAATCTTTGATTTAGACTCTACATCAGCGGTTCTCAACCTAGTTCCCATTATGGGCTGCATATGCAGCTCTCTGTATTATGTGGGCCTCATCCACACAACATATATATACTACCTGCATGGCCCTGTGGATGTCACATGGGCCACAGCTGTGTGCTGATTGGGCCGCAAGCGAGCCACTGCTCTACATCCTCCCTCTAAGTGGGGAGTCCTTTTCGTTTAAAACACTGCTTAATGGCTGGATTATTGGGTTAGATAATAAGTAAATAAAAAGATTTGGGGGTCCGTTAAAAGCATCTGGTGGTCTGGATTTGGCCCCCGGTGTGCCTATTAACTATCCCTGGTTTAGATGTTTTCTAAGGCAAACAGAAAAGATTCTCTTCATACCTTTCTAGACATCCAGCTGTATACTCCCCTCACAGTGAATCCTTCAGGTTTTGCATCTGGCTTGTACGACTCTGAAATCCTATAATAATCCACACTCTCTGCATTGGTCCAGCTTCAAAGCAAATCCCAGAGGTATTGCATGGACGTGATGTACAGAGTTATCACCTGGAAACTTTAACAGAATTGTTACAAAAGCCAGATCTGTTCCTGCCTTATCCCAGCACCAGCAATAAAACTGAGCTGCATTGCCGTTAGTTCTTACTCTTCCAGTGGTGACAAATGCTCACATCAGGGCAAGAGGGGGTGAAGGCTTCTCTCACTCCTTCCGCATACCATTTATTGGAGAATTTAAAATGACAGAAAAATCAACACTATGTAACTGATGATGTAGACAGTTTCCTGCATGTCGAAATCCCGAGATCCACCTTCCCCTGGCTGGAGTTCTCTTTAGCAGAGCTAGTTCACTACAATCTGGTCTGACCACTGACAGAACCCATACAAGCTATGTTTCCACCAGTGTGTGTCTTCTCATTGCCACTGGCTCCACCCAGTCACTGTCAGCAAAGAACTGGGATCCACATCCTCTTACTCCTTTCTTGACATAGCAAGACCCACAAATATTCAGCAAGCCCTCTGTAGGTGGGACCATATCTACAGAAAGATGCAGTAGATTTCAGGGAAGATCTGCCACGCCTCACATTTCACCACCCTTCGCCAAGACTATTGCGCTTATCAGTGCAGCCGGCAAAAGGAGCCAAGAGCATATCTTCCCAGGAAGTGTTTTCTCAAGGCTAAATCCCTAGATGTCACCACCAGCACATTCATAGCACGGAACTCATGATATTTGGTTTTGGCTTGTACACATTCCTTATAGTCACCTCACCGGTCTTCATCATCTTTCTTTCCATCCCGCCCTCCCCTCGACCTCGGCTCTTCAGCAGCAAAGGGAAACGAAAGCACTGGACCTCCGACAGGCTGATGAATTGACCCACCTCTTCAAGGCGATTCTCCTCTCCCCACCGCACAGTGACTCATTGTGCAGCTCATCTGTGATGACACAACGAGTTCCCAGCTTCAGGAGGGTGATCGTTAAAATAGCACCTGACTGTGCAAAATCACATCCCATTGGAAATGATGGCGGGATCGGAATCAGTCTGGAAAATTAATTCCAGTGGGCTTGAATCCCTAGGGAAATATATTTCTGAATGCAACCACAAGGAAAGCCACATTTTATGGGGTGGAAATGGGTAGGAACTTCAAAGGTATTGTTCACATCAAAGAGGTGGGGGGAAAATGTTGTATAGCAGATAAATATTGCAAACACTTGTTATGCCCCTGTATAATGTATGCATGGAAACAATGAAACAAACCTCTGTAAGGAATCCTTGGAGGAGAGGACATTGATCTAGGATGCAAACTTGCCTGTAGTAAGTGCCTTAAGAGAATGTATCAGTCAGGGTTTAATGCTGCAGGAAGTGTGTGCACATTAACTGAAAAGACAAACCAACACTGCTCAGGCTACGTAGTGAGGCATGCGGATGGTGACTGAGGAGAGAGACAGCACCCAGTACTGGGGAAAATGACAGACCAAGGAGGTGGTGCTTATTACTGTATAGCAAAGTCTATTTGAGACAAAATATGCTGAACACAATTAATTAATATGAAACATAAAGGCCTAGGAATGAAACAGGGCACTAACAATCAAGACAGCTTAGTTCTATTCCCACTAGAACTGGGCATAATTTTTCATCTGAAACTTTTTTTTTTGGATGAAAAATGCAAATTTGGCGACATCGAAGTGTTCTGCAAACTTGTGTCAGTTTCACCAAATTGTTCATTTCAGAAAAAAAAAATTAAATCACAAAAAATATCTGTTTCAACATTTTCTAAATGAAATGTGGTGGGTTTTTGTTTTTTGTTTTTGTTTGTTTTTTGAGGGGGGGGCTTGAAAAAACAAATTATTTAATTTAAGTATTTAATCATTACAATGTATTTAATTTTCCATTAAATTTTAAAATGGGTAAAAATGGTCAAAAATGGGGGGGGGGAGTTTTGTTTACCTTTTTTTTTTAATTTATTTTTTAACTTTCCAGTTCATAGAAGAGTTCAAACATTTTCATTTTTGTTCTGACTGGAAATGATTTTTTTGCTTTGTTTTGATTTTTCAAAAATTGCCGATGAGCCAAAAAAATCCATTCTTCACCCAGCTCTAATTCCCACCACTGCCAACGCTTCACTCTGTGGGCTTGAACAAACCATTTTATTTCCCTGCACTTCAGTTTTCCTGATTCAGCAAAACACTCAAACGCACACTTAACTTTAGGTATGTGCTTAAATCCATCCCCATTCAGTGTAAGCGCATGCTTAAATCCCATTGAACTCACTGGGAGTTAAAAAACATGCTTAAAATTAAAAATATGCTTAAGTGCTTTGCTGAACCAGGGCCTAAGATGGATATAACACTGTCTGACACAGTCACGGGGGTATTGTGAAGAATAGTTATTGTATGTTTGTAAAGCGCTTTGAGATTATTAGGCAACAGGTGCTATAGAAGTGCTAAGAATTGTTATAATGGGTACAACAGATAGAAGCTGGCTTCTAATATCAGACTGCGTATGTGTCTCTCTTGCTGTCAGTCTGTGAATTCCCTAACAGTAAAGAACTGAACTTTCAGGTCATTCTGCTATATTTTAGAGTACGTGGGGAGAACTAAGATGGCTCTACAACCAACAAATCCCCTCTCCTGTGCAGCAGAGAGAATAAACCATCATCACTATAAACTATGGGTCTGATTCTAATTTATACCTCCAGCTAGAAAATGAGTGTAAATGTAATTGATGTCCATTGCAAGGCTTCTTTATGCTGCCAGAATGGTGTAAAGGGACTTTAGGGTAAATGAGACTCAGGACGTATGTCTTTGCCAGATGCTGTGTTACAAATCCAATGGTAAAAACATCATTCACCGTTGCATCGTTTACAAAAATAAAATAAACCGCAATAAATAAATCTGAAAGCAAATGATTGGACTGCTCTGTCTTTGCTCATTTTCTGCGGCGCTGATCTGTTTCAGATGCAAACTGGATGCACATTTCTAGTCTTTCCCTAATAAAGTGCTTTTGTGTTTTCACAGGAACAAAGAGCTCCTTGGAACTGCCACGGATGGAGTAGCTAATTAATTGGCAGAACCACTATAATTGATCACCATACGTGGGGGCAGAAAGGAATTTCCCCCTAGGCCAGATTGGCAGTGACATTGGGGTTTTCCTTGCTTTCCTCTGCAGCGTGGGGGTGCGGATCACTTGCCAGGATTATCTGGGTCTATCTCACTTGGTCATTTCCCTTTCACTGTGGGGGCCTTGAGTACTGGTGCACCTCGGTTCCTCCTGTTCTCTGCCTGTGGCACAAAATAGTCTAGTCTCCTGTGGACTGTGATACTTTGGTCTTATTTCCATTGTTGGGTTTAGTGTGTGGGTGCTGTGTGGTGTTGGTGGTTTGTGACATATAGGAGGTCAGACTAGATTACCTGTTGGTCCCTCCTGGCCTTCAACTCTAAGGCTAAATTAATAAGAGAAAGATCCTGCCACCTCGAATCATCTAAGTAGTACTTAATTCTTCCCATAGTCCCATTGACTGCAAGGGGGTTACTCACCCAGGGCTAGACCACCACAGCTCTTTGGCAAGACAGAGGAGTAAACGAGGTATAGGGCCCATGCTCATCCTTGCTCAGGTTATGACTCTAGCTACAGGTGGCAGAGCAGGGGTTACTCACTGCCCAGTGTGAGCAAATGGGACAGTGGTTCTGGTGCCCCACTAACACAATGGGGGTGCGAGCTGCTCCATGAAAAACTGTGACATAAGTTATTCCCCTACTCAGAGCAAAGGGGGGGACCAGGAGGAAATGTGACTCTGAGGGGATGTCTACACTGCAGTCACACCCAAGCTGGCTTTGATCTTGTCAGCTGGGGTTCCAGCAGCAGTGAAACCATGGCAGCATGGGCCGGACAAGCACGCCAAGAACCCTGGGCAATTATTCAGACAGCTAACGCATGCTGAAGCCTGTGCTACCAGGGCTCACCAGCTACCAGGACCCAAACTAGCAAGACCAGCAGATCTCAAACTTCATTGCACCATGACCCCCTTCTGACAACAAAAATCACTACACGACCCCGGGAGGAGGAATCGAAGCCTGAGCTTGCCCGAGCCCCACCGCCACAGGCGGAGGGGTCAAAGTCCCACTGCCCCGTTTTGGGGGGGGGCAAAGCCGAAGCCCAAGGGCTTCAGCCGCAAGTGGAGGGCCTGTAACCTGACCCTCGCTGCCCGGGCTGAAGCCCTTGGGCTTTGGCTTTGGCCCCAGGCGGTGGGGCCCGGGCTTCGGCTTTGGCTCTGGGCCCAGCCAGTCTAACGGCTGCCCTGGTGACCCCATTAAAATGGGGTCCCGACCCACAGTTTGAGAACCGCTGAGCTAGACTACAGCTAGCTTGGGGGCGTCTGCACAAGCTGCAATCCCACCTTATGTTTGCAGGCCAGGCACACCTCGAGTCGGTTCACTCTGTGGTCTGGCTTTGGGCTGTGCAGCTACGGACTGCCCCTCATTCAGTGCAGATAGAAAGGTTGAAGCCTAGGTGCCCCCCTGGGGAAGGACTCTTTGCTGTAGGTCGGACAGAATCAGGCCTAAGTACGTTCAACTTTCTTGGTTTTTGCTCTGTGCAGCGCTTTCCCCCTCCCCACCCCCCGCACACAGATCTGTGACCTAATTCAAGTCTTTAGCAGTGCAGCGGCAGAACACAAAGAGAGGTGACGGGCGAACAATCTGGAATTATGGCACCATGTCTCACCCATAAGTCATTTAATCCTTTAGACATTACTGCTGTTCCCGACAGCTCCACGCACATGATCTGCGGCATGCCGCCATGACACAGGGCACAGTTGTTGCAAATGTAGGAACAACGTAACGAATTCCTGTAAAAGGGGATCAAGGCAGCATTAAATATTCAGAGCAGGATTAAGTTGCTTTTGTGTGATCTTCCAGAGGGCTTAGAGGCTCTTGACATCCCTTTGGAAATGAGGGGTAAATTTTCCAGTAGCAGATATTTAAGGAAGCTTGTAGGGAAACTAGTCTTGCTACAAAAGTACAGGTCCTAATGCAACCTTGGCCAGTGTAGATTTTAGCAGAAGCCCCTGACTACAGAAAATTCTCCTGGGGGCAGAGAATGATGGCAGGAAGTGGCTGCAAACTCCTTAGGTATGATATGGTTGTAAGAAACCAGCACAGTATGTTGCCAATACCCTGAGAGCTAGGAGCTACGAGGTCCAAACTCACGTGCTGATTGTCAGAGCCCTGGGCACTTGGGACCCTGGTAACAAGCAAGTGCTGAGAGACTGTGGAGTCGGTCAACGCTACGCTCGGATGATGCGGCAACTCATGGTGTCGGATGCCATCAGGTGGTCGAGGGACATCTACCTAGAACGCATCACTGGACATTGGCAATACCAGGAGGGATGTGCTGGATTGCCAATGAGAAGTGCAGTCGGGAAAGTAACTCAAATACTTTCCTGATGGACTGTTTTTTTTCTCTAAATGGACAACCCATCCGAAATTCTCAATTACTGAGGAACAATCTTCACTTATTGATATATTTTGCTTTCCGCCACCAACTCTCTGCATAACTTTTTTCATGGGTGATGTACCCAAATGCATGGATGCTAGATATCTAAACTGTATTCTTAAATTCTTTCACCTAAATTTGTGTTATTGCTGATTATGTACTATATGTATCTTATGACTTTAAAAACAAACTTTGTATTTGTGGATAATCTAAACACTATATCCAGACATACAAACACTTTTTTTTCTCAACCTATGTATTATATGATTTTAATATGAGCACACTTTAAGATTGCGTCAACCCTTATCTCAAGGCAAGGTCAAGCAACCAGTCGGGAGGGGCAAAGGAGGGGTTGGGGGGGAAATATAAAACGCTAAAAAACCAAAGAAATGCCTGTCCCTGACCGTAGTACAACCTCACTCCTTACCCCTCCCATGGGGTGCAAAGGTGCGCTCCCTGTGGGCGTGCATTGCAGGTATATTTGGGCCTGCTAAAAAGGAGGAGGTGGGAATGGGGAATAGGGAAACAGGGAAAAGTGGAATGGGGACACAGGCTAGGCTCTGCAGCATCAGAGCTGGGAAGGGGAACACTTGGAAACCGACTCTGCTGGCATGTAGAGCTATGGATGTGGCCAGGGGAGGGGGTGAAGGGAAAGCCCTCTGACTGTTAGTCCTAACCAAAACCAACAATTGGGTTTGATTACGAATTCATAACTGTCTGAGATTCAGAACCACAATAGCCATGAATGGCTCAGTCTTTCCTTTATACAGCCTGGGCCTTGGATCTTGGCCTGAGGTAAGAAGTGATCAGTAGACAAAAGGCTGGGTTTCTTCATAACCGGAGATGGGAAATTTTCATTCATCTCCCCCTCGATATTCTCCAGGAAAACCACATAACACTTTTTGTTCTAAAAGTCAATTGTCGTCTGGCATAACTATATTGAAAAACAAACTCCCAGGTCTCACATCTGTCACATCTCCTCCTGGAGACCTTACCTACAATCCCAGCCTACAATAATACATAAACCATTCATTTCATACAATGAACCCAAAAGATACTTAACTTAATTCAATAAGATCACCCCAGGCAATTTTCTGCAATATCCAGATCTGTCGTAGCCTCCATCACTGTATTATCTATCTTACAGTCATCACTGTAGTTATCCCTACAAAGTTCTGTGAGGTAGGGAAGTGCTATTATCCCCATTTTACAGATGGAACACTGAGGCACAGAAAGACTAAGTGATTTGCCTAAGGTCATACAGGAAGTCTGATGGAGCACGGAATTGACCACCCAGGGCTCATAAGTCACAAACTAGTACCCTAACCAGTATACCATTTTGCCTCTTTAGAGGAAAGAGAAGGTCAGAGGGTTTCCATGTGTTTGTGGGGAAAAGTAACACCAGCACAGTGAAAGAGAAACAGAAATTTAAAAATCCCTTCTGGTACCACTCAGGGTTTATAACAATGAAAGTGAAGAGAGTCCAGAAGCAGGGCCGGGTCCAGGCACCAGCCCAGCAAGCAGGTGCTTGGGGCGGCCAAGGGGAAGGGACGGCACGTCGGGCTCTTTGGCGGCAATTCGGCGGTGGGTCTCTCGGTCCCTCTCCGAGGGAAGGACCTGCCACTGAATTGCTGCTGAAGAAGAAAGCGGCGTGGTGGAGCTGCCGCCGATCGCAGCTTTTTTTTTTGCCGCTTGGGGCGGCAAAAACCCTGGAGCTGGCCCTGTCCATAAGTAAAGTAATAATGACCAAGGAAGAAGGAGGGTTTTCTTAGAAATGGGCTGAGAGTCAGGTCAACTCATGGTGTCCTTTCTACTTTCCCTATCAATACCCAGGAAGTCTTTAAAAGTGCTTGTGTAAATCGGGAGTTAAGTCTATGGAATTACACCAGTGTAAAACCACTAAGCCAGAGCATAATCAGCTCCCTACCAGATCGGGCACTAGCAACTGAGATGTGAGAGTGTAGCATGCAGAGCCAACCCTTATGAAAATAGATTAATAGATTTTAAGGTCAGCAGAAACCATTATGCTCATCTAGTCTGATCTTCTGAAGAAGAGGAAAATGTCACCCCATAATTTCCATATCAAGCCCATAACATCTGTTTGAGCTATTGCAGATGTGTTAAAAAGGTGTTCTATAGAATTTAATAGGGATGAAATCAATAGGCTTCTATGGAAATGAAATAAGGGACTACAGAAACAAGTCTATAGCCTTACAGAATTTGTCTCCTTTCTCAAGTTTTTTATTAAACCATCCTACAGGATTCAATAACAGGGATATAAATCTCTAGCCTGTTAAATTCTATAAAATAATTTTTAAAACCTATCAAAAGGATCCCATTTTGCTATTAAACTCTATGGGACATTTTTTGTAAGGCAAGAAATCTTGTGAGAAAACACATCCAACCAAGGTTTGTGCCAGGGAAAGCAGACCACCAACTGACCTGTTTAACACATGCCAGGAGCAGCACGATGCCAAGTTGGCCAGTGGGTTTCTCTCCCAGATGAACTGTTTGTCCCAGTAAGGGAAACAAGTCCAAGCACAAGACAAAGGCGTATTTCTTTTCTCCTGCTTCCTTGTTCCATCTTTTTGTCTGCCGATGAGTCTTTATTGCTAGCAGCAAATTCTTAATTGCATCTGGGGGCTCAGTTAGTGTTTTTACCAATGGACTCTTGTCAGCTAGGATGCAAAGTGGTTAAATGTATTTCCACTTTTGCTTGAGATTTCTTTCATTTAGGTGCATTTTTTAAAAAGACTTTTTATGGAGAAGTTTGCATTTATCATGGTGGGTGGGTGGACAGTGAGCCCCTGCAACAAGTTAAGAGAAGGTCTAGGACCAAGTTTTGCTCTCTTACATTCACTCCGGTGGGGCTGCTCTAGAGTTACACTGATATGACAGAGAACAAATTATAGCCCCTGACAGGGACCAAACACCTCTGTCAGTTGCCATAGTAGGCAACCCTGCCAACCACATCTGTGGTGATCTACCTCTTCCTGTGACTTAGCCGTCCAACAAGATCACTTCCATTCTTTTCCCTTCCAGAGCAAACCACGCCCAACCAACCAATAGTCTGGCAGCGTCATACCGGATCTTCGGCCCAATTTCAGACTTTATGGGGGAACCCAGGCTCTCCCTCTCAGGGGCGGCTCTAGCTTTTCTGCCGCCCCAAGCACGGCAGGCAGGTTGCCTTTGGTGGTGCGCCTGTGGGAGGTCCCCGGTCCCGCGGCTTCGGCGTACCTGCTGCCAAATTGCCGCCGAATCCGCGGGACCAGCGGACCTCCCGCAGGCATGCCGCCGAAGGCAGCCTGACTGCTGCCCTCGCAGGGACCGGCAGGGCGCCCCTGCAGCTTGCCGCCCCGGGCATGTGCTTGGAGCGCTGGTGCCTGGAGCCGCCGCTGCTCCCTTACTCTGGGTTCCAGCCCAGGGGCTCTGTATGAAGTAGATAAGGTCAGTTCAGACCATCTGCTGTACGTCTGGGCTGCTTCCTACCATGGCCCGTGGCTAGACCTTTCTCATAGTCTCTTCCCAAGCTGACTCTTCTGCAGAGCCCTAAAAAAGGAAACCAAACAAGTTATGGGGAACAACCCCCCGCCCAAAAGAAATGTCTGGCGCAAGGCCAGTTCTGTACCAAGGAGGCTCTGAAACTTAGTAGACTCTGGCCCCAACTAGGTGTTCCTTTACAGGGCTAGCTCAGAGCTCCTCTCACGGGCAGCCACTGCTGAGCTGGGTTTTTCCTCTTTTAACTCTTCCTTCCAGGCTTGACACCTCACACAGCGGTAACAGGGTGGGGTTGCACCCGCAAGCCCTTATTAACCCCTCCTTGGTCAGTGTGGGGTCTGTATACGCTATCAGTGTGCCAGGGCTGTGGACATAGGCAATGTTGGGGTGGTCCATCTAGTCCATTATCTCTTCTCTGAGAGTGACAGCACCAGATGCTTCATAGGAAGGTGCAAGAAACCTCATACTAGGCAGATGTAGCATAATCTGCCCCCTATGGTAGGTTTGCTGCTATTCCCCTTTACTAGAGGTTGGTTTAAACTCTGAAGCATGATGTTTATTATCTCTTCCAAAATGTACATTAGCATTTACTACAATAGCTCTTGAGAATCATGCTTTTCTGTACAAGACCCATGCCCATCTACATCCATAGTCCAAGTCTCACTGGCCCTGTGGTCCATAGTGTTTCACTTGCAGGACTGCTGAAAACCCACCATGTCCATTTTGTGGGAGGATGGCATCTAAGAAGGATGTATATAAAGATTTATATCACCAGCCTAATTCTCTGGTCTGGCTGAGACGAGCTCAAGACGTGCAGGGTAGGGACAAAGGTGACTTAAGCCACAGCCAAGCGACTAGCTAGATAAGATCCTGGTTCTGGATAGAGTAGCAATGTTCAGTCCGCCTCAGTGTAAATGAAAGAATCCTCAGAGCTGCTTTAATGCTGCCTGGCTACCTGTAGCAGGAAGGTCTGATGGCCAGCTGGTCTAGTGGTCAGCTCAGGGCCTTCCGGTTTCTGCTAGTCCAGTCATCCCAGAGGGGGGCCCAGCTGCAGCCTCAATCACCCCCTCATTCTCCAATTGCTCCCCCAGAGAGCAACATGCAAAGGAGCAGTGGGGGAGGGGGGCAAGGTAAGGGGACTCAGGCCCACCAACTCTACCAGGTCCTGACACAGGGCGCTAGGGATCTTTCAAAGTGTTCATCCCAGTTTCTGAGCTACCCCAAATTATGTTTCTCCCTGGGTCACTTCCTACCAGTCTGGAACTCCTCAGTTTGGGACACGGTCACTGGCCTAGCAGACTCTCCTTAATCTTGTAGCATCCTGTTCAGTCAGTCAGTCTCTCTGAGGGCTTTCAACTCCCAAAGATTTGGGGGGGAAGCCAAGGCCCTGTTGCTAGAGCAGCCTTCACAAAGCTCTTGCCACTCCCTGCCCTGCTCTCAGCATCAGCCTGGTTTCCTGGTGCCATACAAAGCTCATTCCCGATTCCCCCCTCTCCTGGGTTTCCTGTAAACCATTCCTCCATGGGGAACATGGTGGAGGGGTGGGGCTTCCCTAGCTTAGTATTGCTCCAGTCCCCTCTAGCCCTGGTTCAGTGTGGGCCCTGTAGACCTCATCATGCTACCCATGGCCCCAAAGTCTAGAATTGAAAGAGCCACAGAATCTGGTAACATTCTGCCCACCTCCTCCTTTCCCTGGCCACATCCCTACACTGCGGGATGGAGGGGGTTGGGCTAGCATCTGCCACAGCAGACCAATGCTCTCAAAGGATTTCCCCACAGTGGGAGAATCCTCCAACTATCTGGATCAGCTGAGTTTACAGCTGCATTATGTATATGGACTGGCACAAAGTGGCTTCACCGGGGTCCAGGATCTGGGCCAATGTATAATAAAATGTGCAAGTATCTTTATTTTACCCCTCTCCTCCTGCCCTGTGAATGTGGCTTGACTTTCTAAACTGGAAGCTCGTCAGGAGAGGGGCAGCAACTTCTTGTGTGGGGTGGTAATACCTAGCACATTACAGGTGCTACCAGAATGCTAAATAACAACATGCACCACTATGGGGCTATAGTTCCCCTTCTGGTGCCACTGATCAATAAACCAGAACTAAAATAAAGAGGGGTGAAAGCTCGGCCCTATTGAAGCCAATGGGAGCTTTGTCATCAAACCTCAGTGCACCCAGTAGGTTGGTACTTAAGGTTTCCCTTAGTGAATAAATAGTAAGGAAATGCCAAAGTCCTGGCACCAAATATTATGATTCAAATAATACAATATGTGCGGTATGTATTTCTTCAAAACACTCATGCTTTCTGGAGGACAGGGTCTAGCTCTAAAGTCATGTGGAATTGTCGATCTAGACACATGCTATCTTAGAAAAAACCTCCAGTGTTATTTTTTTATAAGCAGTTAAAGCAGGAAGCCAGTTGGGTTATCAGTTACTGTAGCATTTTGGCGGTGTAGCCACTGAGCGGCGTCTGCAGGCTGCGTGCACAGGGCAAAGTGGGCATGAGAAGAACATCGTCAAAATTGTGATCGCCTTTGCCAAAACTGCTGACGTGAACATGTGGCCAGGGGAAGGGGCTGGTACCATTTTATAACCCGCAGCTGAAGCAATGTCTGGAACCTAGTGAGCATTTTTTGCCGTATCCCAGCTAATAAATTACATCCTTTATAGGAATGCTTTGCCCCGTACGGCACAGAGATTGAGAAGGGTATTTCCATATCAACCTCCACATCTGTTAATACCATTCATTCTTTGGCAGTGTGTGTTTATCTCATCAGAACTATTGGTCATGTCTGGGAACTGTGAGCAGTTTGATGCTCTGTTATTTCCCACAACAGAATGAAATACTGAAGAAGATAATGAATACTATTAAACATGTTATTTGAAAGCCTTTTCATGCTTCTGTACTGTCATCACCCATTAACATGCAGGAGGTATCACAGAGTGTTAGCAAGTTCCTATTATAACCAGTATTTCTAGCTAGGCATACCTGGGAATTCAGCATGCCAGCAGGTGCATTCTGCCTGGATGTACCTGGAACATATGATGACAGCACAGCAGGTGTGTTCTACCTGGGCATAGAGGTAGAGCACCTGCCCTCTGAAAATCAGGCCCTTTTAGATGTCTCAGGTTGGTCCCTCAAAATCATTAGTCACTGTGGAAAATCTTGAACAAAGTGACACCCTAATAATCAATGTGCAGAGCTGACAAATTTGGTCCTGCTTTGAGCAGGGGGTTGGACTAGATGACCTTCTGAGGTCCCTCCCAACCCTGATAGTTTATGATTCTATGAAATTTCTTAGCAGCTCCAAGGCATGAAATCCACTTGTTGATCGTTTCTCATGGCCTAAATCTTCTCTCCCCCAAAATATTTTTTATTTGCTTTGCAAGAAAAAGAAAAAAAACAGACATTGTTCTAAAACATTTTGTTTTTAAATTTAATACCTCTTCTGAAGTAGGGCCTATTATAAACAGAGATACCTGTCTTTTTGCATAATTTCCCCCTTGGGGCATATAAACTTCTGCTCACATAGCTTTTGGATTCACCTTTCATAAGATAGTCATTTCTTACCTACATTTACTAGGTATGTTACAGCTTTGGGGTGTGTGTGTGTATATATATATATTGTGACAGACCCAGACCAGTGGGGTACAGGAGTCTGGTAGAGGACAAATATACTGGTCACTGGATGAGTAGTTTTCTGTTCCCTGAGTGACCAGAGCAGGGGCTGCACTAGAGTAATCAGGAACCTGCTAGAACCAATTAAGACAGGCAGGATAATTAAGACACGTGGAGCCAATTAAGAAACTGCTAGAATCAATTAGGACAGGCTAGCTAATCAGGGCACCTGAGTTTAAAAAAGACCTCACTTCAGTTTGTGGCATGCATGCGAGGAGTTGGGAGCAAGAGGCACTAGGAGCTAAGAGTGAGAAGACATATTGCTGGAAGACTGAGAAGTACAAGCGTTATCAAACACCAGGAGAAAGGTCCTGTGGTGAGGATAAAGAAGGTGTTTGGAGGAGGCCATGGGGAAGTAGCCCAGGGAGTTGTAGTTGTTGCTAAGCTGTACCAGGAGGCGCTCTAGACAGCTGCAGTCCACAGGCCCCTGGGCTGGAACTCGGAGTAGAGGGTGGGCCTGGGTTCCCCCCAAACCTCCCAACTCCTGACCAGATACAGGAGGAATTGACCTGGACTGTGGCTTCTACCAGAAGGCTGTTTCCCGACCCACATGGTGAATCTGTGAGGTGAGCAAATCTGCCAATAAGCGCAGGACCCACCAAGGTAGAGGAGAAACTTTGTCATAATATTTTATATAAAAATCACATCCAGTGTAACTGGGACAGATGGGACAAAGAGTAGGACAATATTTGAAGAATTGTGGGCAGGTTTGGAAATCTCCTGAGCTCCACCAGGAAATCCCATGTTTATGGTGGGAGGAGAGATGATGGAATTCCGGCTTTAAGGACCCTCCCAGGGGAATGAGTCAGAAAACCCACAGCCTTTGTGCTTCGGGTTGTTTCTTTTTTTTTTTTCTCTGCAGGGAAGTCGTGTCTGTTGCCTGCAGACCTTCCACATCTGCAGTCGCTCGTGTGCCATTGTTGCGGTTTCTTGGAGCATTCCTAAAGGGTGAACTCGCTGAGCCTCCCAGATTAGTGCAGGAAAGACGAGCTGACTGCCTTGTGTCCCCCCCTCGCTGTGGGCAGGCAGAGTTCAGCTGGCTTATGTGTGCAGCCAGCCTGAACTCTAGAGAACGGCTGAGGCTGGAAACCCTCGCAATAACTGCTGATGTCATCACAGGATGCTAAATGCACATTCTAGTGTAAAGACATCATTGTTCAAAAGCCCCCAGCAAAGCTCTCCAGTAATGATCCAAACAGCTGCTCTGCTGGCCTTGAAGCCGATAGCCCCTTAGTGAGAGACATGGGTGCCAATGACCCTCTCACTCCTTCATGTAAGTTTTAATATCTGTTTAACCAAGTTTACTGCTTTCCTGTCCCAACCAAATGGATGATTTCATGCAGCTCAGTGGGCTGTCAGCATGGATTTTTCAGGGCAGCATTTAATATTTATTTCATGTGCTTAAGGGCATTAGGCACCCAAAATCAAGGGAGGGGACTCTCAAAAGCACCGGAGCGACTTAGGAGCAGAAATCCCACTGGAAATCAATGCTCCTAATCCATCAGTGCTCCTAAGTCACTTAGACACTTATAAAAACCCATCTCAGGCACACAACTGCCTTAGACTCCTTTGAAGATTTTACCCTTGTTGTTACGTGTGTGTGTGTGTGTGTGTGTGTGTGTATATATATATATATACACACACACACACACACACACACACACACATATAAAAGGGCATTTATGGCCAGGCATCTAAGGTAATCAGATCAATACAAACTGAAGAACCAACCAGTCCATACAATCAGCTGAAAGCTGGCAGTTGGGCAAACTCAGTTTCAGATCACTCACTGCATGGTCCCCCTGGCTCATTTAATGGGACAGTGATTTGGGCCCTAGGTCTGATTCATGGGCCATCCCTAGTTGGTGATGCACATCAGCACCTGCTTAACTTCAATCATTGACGTCAGTGGGACTTAGGCACGTGTTTATGTGCTTTGCTGAACAGGGATGGACCTTGTGCTTAAATACTTTGCTGACTTGAGGCCCTAATAACATCTGACTCGCAGAGCCGCATCCTGACTCCCTAACTTTGATTCTTTGCACTTTTATAAAAGCTCAAATCTGGATTCCCTCCCCTCTCCCCACCCCCACCCCCCCCCCAAACTTGAAAACAAAAACTGCACTCTTGGGTTAAGACCTTTTTCTACATCATGTTCTCAGCTGGAATCACATTTTTACAGATCAGTTATTGCCCCTCTAAGAAATTGGTATTTAATAATGAAAATGCCGATGGAGCCTCACAGCGCCAATGAAACACTGACACTGCTGCTGGGTGGTAGGTACGTGAATCAGATGTTTAAAGTCTAACCTTGCCGAGCTGAAAACAAAACTGGAATGAAGCCAATAACCAGAGGCCCCAATTCTGCCAGGTGCTGAATGCCTATGGCGAGTCAGGGGCATTACCAGTTCTCATCCCAGCAGCTGGAGAGTCAGCGAGCAGAGATGACCCTCGCTGTAACACAGGCAGCACGTGCTAGTGTGGGCCAGATCGCTAGTCAGGGTCAGTCGAGATTTTCTGTGGCCGCACGCCAAGTCATGTTTGCAGGGCTGTAGCCAGCGTCTTCCCATCTATGACATCATCCACTCATTTCCAATACCCATAATCCCAGTTACTTCCCACAGGTCTCTGACCTCCCCCAGCTGGAGTCGTCTCTTGCTACCGCCCCCACCGACGTGGCCATTTGTTCAGCATCTTGCGACCACATTACCCAGGAGATGCAGCTGGAGTATAATTTTCCATCAGTAAAGTCAGTCAGGGAATTCATTCAGTCTCCCAGCCGGGGCTAGAATCAGACAGGACCACAAACTGGGAATTGGGGAAGTAGCTTTGATATGAATCATCATTCACCTTTTAAACAATTGCTTCCATGTGGCCATGAGGGTGTGTGTGTGGGGGTGCATGGCTTCCAGAAGAGCACAACCTTTTGTGGCTGTATAGTCTCAGAAGTATACATCCGACTCTGCACGCGTGGATATACTCGCTCTGATTCAGGTAGCCAAAAAACAAGAAGGGACATAGCCAGTTCTCATTCAGGCCACATCTTCCGTCAAGGCATAAGGGGATTTGTCACCTAACGTAATGGGGCACATTAAAAGAGACATTTCTTTCCCTCCCACAAGAGTGGAAAGGGAGATGGGGGTAGCTTCAGTGTAACCCTGGGCATTGTTGTTGTGTAGAGCAGTGTTTCCCAAACTTGAGACGAGGGACCTGCTGGCCGCCGCTTCCAGGAGCTCCCATTGGACTGGAGCAGCGAACCGCGGCCAGTGGGAGCCGCGATCGGCCGGACCTGCGGACACAGCAGGTAAACAAACCGGCCCGGCCTGCCAGGGGCATTCCCTACACAAGCCATTGTCCTACTGTTTTACAGTTAGGATGTTTTCCCGGAGATTTAATCTAAATCTGCTCTGCTGTAGTTTGAACCCATTGCCTCTTGTCTTGCCCTCTGTGGCAAGAGAGAACAACTTTTCTCCATCTTTTTTATGGCAGCTTTTCAAGTGCTTGAAGACCATTATCATGCCCCCCCTTGTTCGCCTCTTTTCCAAACTAAACATGCCCAGTTCCTTCAGCCTTTGCTTATATGGCTTGTGTTCCATTTCTCTGATCATCTTTGTCGCTTGCTTCTGGATCCTTTCCAGTTTCTCCATATCCTTGCTATATATTGGTGACCAAAACTGGACACAATACTCCAGCTGAGGCTTAGTACCGCTCTACTCGGTGCTGGTTATCGCCTCCCGTGACTTGCATGCTATGCCTCTATTAATGCAACCTAAATCCCATGCTAAATCCAAATTCTGCCTTATTTGCACCCATCCAAATCTATTGATGTCAATGGGTGGCAGGTGGATGTAAAAGATCAGAATTTGGCCCTTTGCCCCCTTCACATCTTGGTTGGAATCCTTAATGATACCATGTAGGGAGTATAAGCTCTTCATCTCAACACCAGTTCAGTCGGAGTTGTATAGGAACACACCAAGCTGTGTTAACTATTATTCTGGTAGCCAAGCAGGTAACAATAATAATGCATGGGGAATGGAATTCAGTACGTGTCAGTTGGGACTGAAGGAAACAGGCAACCCGTTATGTCTCAGTATCTAGAAAAGCAAAGTCAAATACACTTGGATGTACCATTACAGCTCTTTCAGCAGCACACTCCTTTGTGTTCTAGCATCAGTGCATCACAGCTGATCGCTGTTAGAGGACAGGTAGGAACTGATGGATATAGAATTGACCAATGGAAATGTAGGGGAATTCTACAATCTGCACCGAATTATCATTCTGGCTCTGGACTTTTGTAATATAAAGCCATCAAGAGGTGACGATTAACCCACTTTACCTTTGAAAGAGTCCAGAAATGCTGTGAGCCTTGACAGGGAATCTGTTACTCTTATTTCATAGCAGAGTGCAAACCTCAACAATCTTTGGCTCCCCACCCTGACACTGTTCAGTTCGTAGCAGGTTACAGAGAGGGACAAAGTTGCCCTGCTACGATATTAGATTTAATGCTTCCCATCATCACTGGTATACTATGGTAGGGAAATAAATTGACAGTGATCATATTGCAGATAGGAGGCCTTCTCAGAGTCAAGGAAAATACCAATAAAATGTTGTTGTGGCTAGATGCCGACTGGAGCAAAGATTTTTTTGTGTAACATTTAACTATTAATTATGTCAGTTGTTCATTTTGACTGGAAAAGTACCTTTCTTAGTGGTGTAACCTCCCATTAAATGCCTGTCAAAGATCACATAAAAAAGTTTAAAGTTAACCATTGTTATAGGTTAGGGTGACCAGATGTCCCGATTTTATAGGGATAGTCCTGATATTCAGGGCTTTTTCTTATATTAGCACCTATTACCCCCCACCCCCTCCCCGATTTTTCACACTTTCTATCTGGTCACCCTATTATAGGAGGTGGTGTTCTATCTCTCCTGCCCCCCGGAAAGGGGAAAGTTGTTCTTTTAATTTAAGAAAGAATCTTTACCAAGAAACATGCCAGAACATATATAAACAAATAGAATAAACAAGTAAAACTAACTTTTAAAAAAATTGATGTTCAGTTTGAATTTAAGGCAAAAAGATATACTAAAGGGGTGCTTATATTTTGTTCGGATCAGTAATTTTATCCAAACCCGTTCACCAATCCCTAAACTAGAATCCCTATTAATAATACAAACAAACAGAGCTCTTTTTGCAACAAGGACAGGAGAAAGATACAGAAAACTTCTTGTGTTCACTTTAATAGTAACAGCAAGGGTGATGGAATAATACGTTGATTAGATAGATTCTTCCCCTAGCATCAGCAATGTGTCACTAGTTTACATGATGATATTGACGCATTAAGAGCCTGCTACTACAATGTGCTGTGTGTCTTCTGAGAGACTGTACCCTGAGTCAGCTGGATGTACATGAAAGAATCCAAGCCACAATGAAACTAGAAGCCTGTTGAATGACAGAACTAGGGAAATGTTTACTGTGGAAACTGTGTCCTGGCTAAGTGTAAACAGATGTCTTTGGTTGCCAGATGCACTGTCCCATTAAAGCCATTGTTTAAATGCTGAATGAATCTTCATATTGCATAATATGGCTCGAGGTGCTTTTGGAGGGGTGGTGGAACTTTGTCTGAGCCTTCTGTAAACCTTGATGACAGTCAATCCGAAACACTAGCAGAAAGAAAAATTGGGGAGGTCTGGGGGGGGAGAGGGGGGGAGAACAGTACTGGAAAATTGCAAAACATGTTGCAAAACAAGCCTTCTGGAAAACTCCGACACTTAGGGGAGGCAGCTTCTGGGAGGGAAAAATTGATAGCATGGTGCTTCTCTGCATTTCCCCCCTGCTAGTGCTGTGATTCACAGGGGTAATTAGAATACACTACTGAAGAGAACGGAGCAAACACACATAACGAAAACACATTTGAGGGAAAGGGGTAATGACAAAATGATCCGTACTGCCCATAACTGAAACACACATCTCCCGTGGGTTAAGAGTGAACTCTTTAAGCCAGATTTATGTTCTTACTGGAAGGACAAAGTCACTTCGTACAAAGTTTTTATTTACAAGGGCTAGCAATTAAAATCACTTTTCCAGTGATTAAGTAAAGGCTAGAATTTGCAATGCAGCCTCACCACATGCCAATATCTGCCTGGTTTCAGTTCCTTCCAACACTATGGCTGCATTCCCAGTGAGCAGACACACCACACTAGCTTTAATCTAGCTAGCTTGCCAAGAACAGCAGTGAGGACATAGCGGTGTGGGCTGCAGCACGGACAAGCAATGAGAGTACACGCCCTGGGGACCTGGTGGACATACACTGCACACACTGAAGCCCACAGCACCACATCCTCACTGGTATTTTTAGTGAGCTGATATGAACTGAAGATGCTTGCCACACTGCAGCATCAGGACCCAAGTGAGTCATGGGTTAGGTCTGCATTAGAAAGCAGGTCTCTTCTCACGCTTTTAGATGCTGATTCCCATTTACACTAAACTGACTCTGGTAGTGCAATGGAGCAGTAAAGTTAGAATCAATTATGTCTACACCCCTTTTAAGGGCCCTTTATGAGGTGTATAGTGACTTTAACACAGATGAGTTTCGGGGCCAAGATCTGTTGTTCCTGTCACTAAACCACAGGTCAACAGGGGCAGCAGTAGAACTCATGCAAAAATTATCATGGGATCTTTAATGCTCTGTGTGGTCAATATTTTGGTTTTGTATGTCAGGCAACGGAGGCCAGGCCTCTCAACATCCTCAGCGCTCAGAGGTGCTTGGTGTACTCAGTACATGTATTCTGGAGCACGTTCTGGGGCTGGAGGACGTTCTATACCAGGCAATGCCAGCTGATCTCAACCTTTACTTCAGTGAGTGCAATCACTTCTCTCCATCCCAGGCTAACTTGAATGGTGAGTTGAGTATGTGATGTGCAGGGAAGAAGTTAACAATCGGCTGAGAGAGTTTGAAGCCTGACTCTGTGACAGGAACTCTACACACTGATTGAGCACTGATGCTCCAGTTTCTATGTGTATTTCAGAATGGAGAAAAATCCTGTGATACCACATGGCTTAGAAGAATGTAATCCTGTTTCTGGGATGCAGAGCTCCTCTCGTCAATCTGGGATTTCTGGTGGGCTTGCTGCCGTTCCATTTGGAGAGGCAGTACAGTATATTGAAAACTTACACAACTCTTGCTCGTTGTGGGCCAGATTTTCTAAAAGACTCAGGGACAACTGTCTAAGCGCTCGTCTCCCTGAGGGCTAGATTTCCCAAAGACTTAGACTTGGTGGAAATTGAATAGTCAACAAATATTTTTTGTCAACCGTTCAAAATTCAGAACATTTCAAGCTGCCGTCCAAGAAAGATTCTGAGGATCGAGGGAGTGGGAGAAGGGGGTGTTTCAATTAAATCAAGGTTTTGACTCAAACCATTATCAAAATTCTAAATATTCAACCATCTCTACTCAGCTCCGAGCAGCTCCCATTGCTGTGTAACCCACGGACGAGCCTGTCCCATACCTCCGTGTCAGTCCACAAAGGATATCAATCTTCTCTAACTCCAGATCAAGAGCCTTACCTTGCTAGGTAAAGTTGTAAGAACTCATTCTTTTAGCACTGGAAGTCTTGGTCCAATGCCCAGTGTCTCTGTCAAGATGGCAGCCGTCACAGTAACACTCCTGGGCAGATTTTCAAAAGGCGCCAACTCACTTAGCTTTTTGGAAAATACAGGCCCAAGAGTCCACAGTGCAACTCCTATTTATTTCATAACCGAAGGCAGAACTTACTATTATTCTTATTTATTGTTTGCGGTCTGATTAGGCCGGGCTGGAAACCAAACATGCCGGTTTGCAAATAAATAAATAAATAAATAAATAGAGGTTTTGAAGTGCATTTTTGTTCTGCATCAGAATGAAAAGGAGAGAATTTTTTTTTCTAAAAAACACCAGGGGGACACCAGCACCTCAGAACAGTATTGCCAAACCCAAATGTTTCTCTGCAGCCATGAGGGCTAGAAACTGACTTTTTCTTTAAGAAGGAAGGCGGAAATCATCCCAGATCCATTTGACTCCAGGAAGTGTGGCTTTAAAGAAAATAATAATTATCTACTTACTTGCGTCTGCTGAAGTGGGCATTCACCCACGAAAGCTTATGCTCCAATACTTCTGTTAGTCTTAAAGGTGCCACAGGACCCTCTGTTGCTTTTTAATAATTATCATGAGACTCATGACAAAATCGTGACCATTGGCAACACTGTAGGGCACTCACCTGAGATGTAGGATACCTGGGTTTAAAGCCCCTGCTCTGCCTGGATCAGAGAGGGAGTGCACAACCCTAAGCTACTGGCTGTTCTGGGGTAGGTCTCGGTCTCTGAAATTTCATCCTGGATCTAAGAACCTTCCTGATGAAATTGTCATCAAAACAGATATATTTCCACAGTCAATTTTGCCAAAGTGGTATTTTTCCAGTAGGAAAAATGTGTTGAAAAATTCCTGATGAGTTCTAATTCTGGTAGCATTTGAAGACCCCAAACAAGGGCTGGGCCCTACTCTGCACACAGAATTGAAGACAGTTGCTGCCAGGGCCGGCGCTTCCATTTAGGTGACCTAGGCGGTCGCCTTGGGCACCAGGATTTGGGGGGGGTGGCAATTTGGCGGCGGGGGGTCCTTCCGTGCTCTGGGTCTTCGGCGGCAATTCTGCGGTGGGTCCTTCACTCGCTCCAGGACCCGCCGCCGAAGTGCCCCGAAGACCAGGAGCGCGGTAGGACCCCCCCGCCGCAGAATTGCCGACTACGACCAGGAGCGCCTAGGGTGCCAAAACCCCTGGCGCCGCTCCTGGTTGCTGCCACAAAGAACTCACAATGTAACCTACGAGACAGACACAGAGTTATAGATGAAAAACAGTTTGCCGAGGGAACAGTACAATGCCTTTCCTGGCCCTTTAAGTGCTATCAGTCAGCTTTTCATATAGATCCTCATTTGTTCATTTTGAGGCAAAAAAACCAAAACCAAAACCAACAAACAAAAACCAATGAGAGCTTCAGAGATATTGTACTGATTAGCAAAACTGATCTGAACACCCGGAGCAACCGCAGACAGGGGGATAAAATGCCAGTGGATCTGTTTTGCTTACCTCTTTTCTGTGGAGGGCTTGGAAGCAGAGTGCATCTCACTCCCTGTACCGTCACAGGCTAGCCCTGAGATTTGTACCAGAAAACAAGTCTGATCAGTATTTGCTTGC
This sequence comes from Chrysemys picta bellii, assembly GCF_011386835.1. Lineage (NCBI taxonomy): Eukaryota > Metazoa > Chordata > Testudines > Emydidae > Chrysemys > Chrysemys picta. The sequence goes on from NC_088808.1 coordinate 9,293,042, forward strand.
ATGGCAGTAAGAATGAATGTCCTGCGTATATAGTCACATGTCACTACACTGCTGAAATACAACAGATCCATATTCACCCTCCGGGCTTCACCAGGTAAATAGCAACGAGAATAAGAGACCTCAGTGAAGCTGAGCTCCCAGGCCATAGAAAGTGCCTTTAGACCAAGCACTTATCGGAGGAGGTTCGTGCAGCCTTAAGAGACAGCGTGCTCTTAGTTCTGATACTGGGATACTTGTCAATGCAAAAACTGCTACGCCTTACCTGGATGACTGTAACTCACATCCTGATGCCCTATCTAGAAAACCCATCGCAGATCAATTTGCACAACACACTGTGGCAGCTCTGAATGCAATGTTATATCTGCTCTAATCTCACTTGCCCCCATCTTTTTAAATATCTCTTTTAAAAAATACATCTGTGGTGCTTCTTGTTGTGTCCTCCTGGTGGCTTCCCACCACATCCTTGCCCATGTGATTGCCCGATCATTGCACTCCGCCAGCTCACTGGAAGAGCATTCACGCTCAAACGGCTGGCACTGCAGAAGATACTTCATACTTTGAGGTGGTCTGCTGTAGAATTGGAGCCAGTGATGTAGCCTCACCTGATCATTTCATCTCTAGACTGGCCAGCACATGTGTGGAGTTGATTAAGGCAACACCATGTAGATTCATAGATTCTAGGACTGGAAGGGATCTCGAAAGGTCATCGAGTCCAGTCCCCTGCCCTCATGGCAGGACCAAATACTGTCTAGACCATCCCTGATAGACATTTATCTAACCTACTCTTAAATATCACCAGAGATGGAGATTCCACAACCTCCCTAGGCAATTTATTCCAGTGTAGTCCAGGACTGATCTGCACTGGGTGGTAAGTTCTTCACTGGTGGGAACTGGAGTGCATGGGCCACAGGGTCATTCTCTACTCTTTTGCCATTACTGAACCATTGTCTGTCTGGGTGACAATGTGAGGGGTTTAACGGTGGCAAGAAAACTGTCACGACTTCAGTCGACTCAGCATCAGTGTTATAGCATATAGGAGATGTCTTGGATTTGTGCATTGCTTTGTGTGCTTGTAAGGGGTTGGATTCACCCCTGCGGCGCCTCCTGTTGGTCATCTGGGGAATCAGCTCAATCCAGCCCGGAGCGCCTTCTGCAGGCCGGTGATCCACCTTTCCTTCACACTGGCCCCCCGTGTCCCTCCCAGGACCCCCGTGTCCCTTGCTCTGGGTGCTGCCCGCTGGCAGTACCCCCATACACTGGTTCTCCCCTCCCAGGGGAACCTCCACCCACTAACCCCACCTCAGGATAAGGCCACTGCCAGTCACCAACTAGCCCCCACTCTCTGGGGCAGACTGCAGTATAGGCCACTCATCATCGGCAAGGTTGGGTTTGGACCTGCTGCCTTGGCCTAGCCCTGGGCTGCCCTCTGCAACCCCCAGTACCCCTTAGCCTTCTCATAAGCCGCAGCCTGGGGCTTTCCAGGCTGGAGCTCCCCGGCTCCTCAGCCTTTCCCCAGCCCTGCTCCACTCAGTACCCTGTGTCTAGCGCCCTGCAGAGAGAGACTCCATCTGAGCTCCTGGCTCCCTGCCTTTATAGGGCCAGCTGGGCTCTGATTGGGGCGTGGCCCAGCTGCAGCTACTTCCCCAATCAGCCCAGTAGCTGCTTCTCCCTGCAACAGCCTTCTCCCAGGGCAGGAGCGGGTATCCACCCCACGACAGTGCTCAACTGTGTACTTGGCGCGGTTTACCCCTGTCCCAGACACCTGTCCTTTCTGCGGCGTGAGGGAGACCCTGGCTCACATCTACTTGGAGTGCGCCAGGTTGCAGCCCCTACACCGGCTCCTCACCAATATTATGTTGCGTTTTTGGTTGCACTTTTCCCCTCACCATCTTATTTATGCACTCCCTATACATGGCCCCACGAAGTCAAGGGACCTCCTGGTCAACTTCCTCTTGGCCCTGGCTAAACTGGCCATTTATAAAACCAGGGAGAGGAGGTTGGCCGATGGAGGTTCCTATGACTGTGGGGCCTGTTTCTGGTCCTCTGTCCATTCACGTATCCGGGCAGAGTTCCTCTGGGCGGCGTCCACTGGCTCCCTTGACACCTTTGAGGAGCAGTGGGCGCTGTCCGGGGTTCTCTGCTCGGTGTCCCCGTCAGGTTCCCTTCTTTTGACCCTTTGACCGCACTCCTGTCCCTGTTTTTCCATTAGTTGTCCCCGGTAATCATTTGAGTTTCAGGCCCTATGGATCCTCCCCTTAGGCTGTGGGGGAGCCCAATAGGTACAGTGCTCAACTGCACTGGCAACTACCCGGCATATATTAGAAGGAGGAATGCCTGTGGTTACAGAAAAGAGCAAAAAATCTCCTGCTTTGCCAGCCGTACTCCAGTCTCCCAGAAGCTCCTTTATGAGTCACAAGGCAGGAAATATGCTCCCTTGCAAAATATCGTATTGGCCTTGTTTCTGACGTATTATGGCTAAAATTCCTTGAGTTCTTCTAGCCTTGGGGTACTGCAGCCTGCACAACATTATTTACCATTTCTGGGGCTGCTCCATGAGCACTGCCCTGCTGTTCTGGAATTCTGTGGGATTTGGGAAATAGGGGGGCTCAGCTGGGAGTCAAAGACAATGCAGCAGAGGGCTGGCTGCTTTCAACAAAACCAATGGGAATTCCCCACAAAAATCCTCAGTGCAAGGATATTTCTGGGGAATTTCCATTGGGAGTTCAATGTGTCTGGAAGCAGTGTGATCTCCTGATGTGTTTTTTCGACGGCAGTGACTGCCCAGCCACAGTGGTACTCAGAAGATAGCTGCTAGCACAGCCATGCAGAGGGACAGGCTTCTAGACAGGATGGCACATGGTCGTGAAGTTCTGCAGAAGTTCCTTCTTTCTGGATCCTCAGGAGAAACCCCCAGCTCCTGCTTAATCCACAAGTCTTTAAGCCTTGCTAGAGGAGAGGGTTTCTAGAGAACTCTGTGGGGTTAACCTTTCTATGGCAAGGTTTTAACATGGGATGCGGCAACCTGGTTATAGGAATTGCTCATCTGAATCAGACCATTTATCCACCTACTCCAGCATCCTGTTTCTAATGGCGGAAAGCATCAAGTCGCTCAGAGAAAGGTACAAAAAACCCTACAACAAAATAATCTTCCCTCTAATCATAGAATATCAGGGTTGGAACAGACCTCAGGAGGTCATCTTTGAGCAGGTGATTGGACTAGCAGGACCAATCCCCAGACAGATTTTTGCCCCAAATGGCCCCCTCAAGGATTGAACTCACACCGCTGGGTTTAGAAAGCCAATGCTTAAATCACTGAGCTATCCCTCCCCTCTAGGAATGTTTCTTCCTAGCCTCATTAATTAGAGACTGACTGATCCTGTATCTTGGCAGGAGGTTAGATGAGATGACCCTTCTGGTTCCTTCTAACCCTGTGGTTCTATTATTCTATCATGCCCTGAAGCATAGATCCCAGACGTTTCACACAAACGAGGGGTTAAATGAACAGGAAAACATGAGCTTAAATGTGTGATGCCTGACCTTTTATAATTAAACTCAGTAAACAGTGGGGAGATATACCAAATTCCAAGGTCCAAAAGATTTAGGGAGGGAAGTTCTGAGACAAGAAGAGCCATCAGACAGAAAAATGGCACAAGAGGACGTGGTCTGTCCATGAAAGAGAAGAGGGTGGTTTGATATGGTGAGATTTTCCAAAGCATGTTATGCTTAACTTAATTTAAGGCAGCATTAAAACAATGGGCTTGTCTATATTAGGGTGACCAGACACCAAGTGTGAAAAATCGGGACTGTCCCTCTAAAATCGGGACATCTGGTCACCCTAATCTATATGAACAAAGCTCATGGCAAGCTGGAGTGTAAATCTGACCTGCACTAGCCAGCCGTGCACTAAGTGTCCATGTGGATTCTGCTGCTATGCCCTAAAAGTTCCCTAGTGCATTTTAATCTACTCCCATTCCAAAGCGGGGCAGATCAAAGCACGCCATGAAGGTTTTGGTGCATGGCTGCCAGGTCCCCATGGACACAGTGAGTGGGAGGTCAGTGTGACGTAGATTTACACCCCGGCTTGCTGTGAACTAAATGTTCATATTGACATGCCCTCACATTGACTTTTAGGGGTGCAGAGTTAGGACTAGAGCTGGTCAAAATTTAAAATTTCCATCCCATCTGAAATTCAAAATTGGGTTTTGTCCCAAGTTGAAATCTCAGATTTTTTCATAAAACAAAACATTTCTCTTTCATATTATACTATGATTATACCATTGGGACACTAAGCACCCCTGTATTCACACCCTACACAATACTGTAATAATCTTTATACAAGATACGGCTTCTGAGATATCATTTGAAAATGAGTAACTCAGGGATCATTAATTTTCTTCATGCACGAGAGGTATTAGGAGTAATGGATATGTGCTAGAACTCGGTTTCTCAGCCCGTGGGTCGAGATGCAAAATGGAGCCACCAGAATGTTTGAAAGGGTCGCATGGCAGCTCCCGTGGCTCCTGTCCCATGGGGCTGGCTGGGCTCGCCCCCCTGCTCCAGGCACTGCAACCACTGGGGTCCCAGCATCGCTCAGGTTTGGCCCAGCCGTCATGATGGGAGTCCAGGTAGGCCAAATCTGAGTGAGTGGCACTGTAACCCCGTGAGCCAGGTCACAAGTCCACTCACCGAAATTTGGTCCAGTCAGAGGGGTGGGGCCAAACCTGAGCAGCGCTGCAACTACGGAAGTTGCAATGCCCCAAGCGGAGAGCCAAGCCCAGCCAGCCTCACAGCACAGGAGCTGCAGGAACCGCCACTATGGGGTGAGTGCTGGGCAGGACAACCCCCACCCCCCACACGGGGCAGGATCCAGCCAAAATCCACCCAAGGGCCTCTACCCCCAGCATATGTTGTGACAGGCCACAAACATTTACAAATGGGTCCTGAGGCCCAAAAGTCTGAGAACCACTGCGCTAGAATAATGACTAAGGTGTGTGTAACCCTGGCATGTGGGGTGCGGGGGGGATAAACAAGTCTGCCCTAGACAAAGGAACGTGTTTTCCCTACCTGGGAGTTACTTCCAAAGCACTTTGAAAGACAAGGAGAATATATTTACATATCAAGTAGACAGTCCCATCAAGCTAACAAGGGGTAAGGCAAACCTCACGCAAACAAGTGGGGGAGAAGACAGCATGGTGTCTACACCCAGCAGGAGAGAGAAGTTTGGTCTGGGTTTTACTTTTCAAAGAATAAATTGCAAGAGTTTACTGGTCTATAAAGACACGGGGGCAGAGGCTGACGCTCAAGTGATAAGCAATTGAATCAACTGATTGTATAGAGGAAGGTCTTTTCTGAAAGCTAATATATACATTTCACAATTATATTAATCATCAGTGTGTCATTAACATTAAGGAATTATGAGTTCTACTAACTGATATTAGGCAGCACAGTCCCTGCTCAGACAGGAGGGAATGTCCCAGCTATCCACTTGTCTCCCATGTAAATTAAGCATGGTGGCATCAGAAACAATGGAAGCCCCATTTACATATAAATCATACAGGGGGATGGGAAGCTCACAGGATGGAAGAACAGCTTGAGGTAATCCTGCCTCTTGAAACAAGTTAATTGAACTTTGGAAGATAGAAGCAAGGAGAGAAGCCATCTTTGGGACCAATCACTAAGAAGCCAGAGCTCTTGCGAGTGAAAAAAGATGGATCCTTCAACCCAGGGGGAGGGGGAAAGTCTCTGGGAACTGAATACAGGTGAGAAACGTTCTTACGCAAAGATTGTACCTTGCTAGATAAAGTTCTAGCCTTTTAGAAGCTTATTTTGTTGCATTTTACTTGTAACATTTTCTATCTTCATTCCATATACTATGCTACTTCCAGACGACTGTCCCCATTTCAGGAGTCTGATTTGTCTTGAGTACGTCCAAGTTACACCTCACTTAGGGTACGTCTATACCCAGCCGCTAGTTCGGCGGCTGGCAATTGAACTTCTGGGTTCGACTTATCGCGTCTTGTCTGGACGCGATAAGTCGAACCCGGAAGTGCTCGCCGTCGACTGCGGTACTCCAGCTCGGCGAGAGGAGTACCGCGGAGTCGACGGGGGAGCCTGCCTGCCACGTGTGGACCGAGGTAAGTTCGAACTAAGGTACTTCGAACTTCAGCTACGTTATTCACGTAGCTGAAGTTGCGTACCTTAGTTCGATTTGGGGGTTTAGTGTAGACCAAGCCTTAAAAACTACTTGCTTACAAAATCAGACATAAAAATACAACAGTGTCACAGCACAGTATTACTGAAAAGTTGCTTACTTTCATTTTTACCACGTAATTATAAAATAAATACATTGGAATATAAATATTGTACTTACATTTCAGTGTATAGTAAATAGAGCCGTATAAACAAGTCATTGTCTGTATGAAATTTTAGTTTGTACTGACTTTGCTAGCGCTCTTTATGTAGCCTGTTGTAAAACTAGGCAAATATCTAGATGAGTTGATGTACCCCCTGGAAGACCCTCAGGGGTCTGGGTACCCCGGGTGAGAACCACTGCCTTATACTAGAACTCACTTAATCCTATGTATATTTTGTTAATAAATGTATTTCATTTTTTTACCATAAACCAACTCTGTGCTGTCTTTAAAGCCAAGGGTGTATTTACTCCCAGTTAAGTTAATAAGCTGTGAGGTAGGTTTTGTCTCTTTACAGGAGCAACATACCTTATTATTTCTTTGAACTGTCTAGGAGAGGGCTGGACATTGCAGAACACATGGTTCTGGGGAAAATCTGGGGCTGGGAGTGTGTTGGGGTCACTTTGCTTGTTGAAGTGAGAGTGGGGCTGTAGACAGGCTGCTGGGCTCAGAGCTACTGAACCAGGGCTCCCTAGTGTACAGACACTCAGGGCTTGTCTACACCACAAAATTAGGTTGACTTACAACCACCACAGTCATTCAGTTGGCTGCTGGTGTCCACATTAACCTCCTTCTGCCAGTGGAACGTGTCCTCGCCAGGACCGCTTGGACCGACTGAAGTGGGGTATTGTGGGGCACTGACAGCCACTCAGGGCTCACAGCTGGAGCCCCCTCCCCATCCACTCTGGGGGTGACAGGCCCAGCTGTGAGCCCCGCCCAGGCTCAATTTCACAGCACAGAGCCCACCAGCAGTGAAATCGACATTCTTGTCGTGCCGCTATTGTCTCCACTCAGAGCAGCCCCACTCTGACAGCTCTGGGTGCTCTGTGGGGAGCTGAGAGCCCAGGCTGTCAGCCCCTGGCAGCTGGGCTCAGAGCGGGGAGCCCAGGCAGCGGCCTGGCTGGGAGTGGGGAGCCGGGAGGAAGCAGGACTCCAGGGAATGGGGACAGCAGCCTGACTGGAAGCCAGGAGCCTGTGGGGCAGCAGGGGTCCCAGTGGGGAGAAGGGAGCTCCAGCTGCAGCCTGCTGGGAGTGGTAGCCGGGAGCTCGGGGGGGCAGCCGGGCTCTAGCTGGAGCCCTCCACCCACCGCAGGGTGACAGTCCGAGCAGTGGGCCAGGCGCAGAGTTCACAGCAGGGAACCTATCAGCCTTTCTTGTCAATTTCACAGTTCCAGCAGGGAGCCCTGAACTTGACAAGGATTTTAGCCAACAGCAGTGTCTACAGGGACACTGGGTTGCACTGGCTTCACCAACATAAGGCCTACACCGCTCGTCAAGGTGGAGTTATGATGTCAGTGCAGCATGGCACTGACACTGGCGGGAGCAAGGCTGCAGTGTAGACACTGACATAGTTAGATCAACATAAAACTGCCTTACGTCGACCTAACTCTGTAAGGTAGACCAAGTCCCAGGGTGTGACTTGTAGGCTGACTGGGGGCATTCTAGAGGAGCAGCTGTAGCTGCAAAGCATTGCAGGGCATCCGGGGTGTCAGGGCAAGTGGTAACAGCCCTTTACCGATCTGGACTGCAGCCCCGAACCCCATCACAATTCTATTAAATAGAACAGAGAAGTCCAACCAATATGTATCGATAATTTCTTGCAAAAATTTATGACAAAACCGATATGAAATGATTCAATTTAAGCAAATCAGCATTTTCCGATTCAATTTAAGCACTGGAAAATGTTGAACCAGTTCTAGTTATCACAGTGCTGTGCACGTTGGAAAGCTCCACCCTTAGAGTACACTGATAGATGTACTGTAAGCCCTGATGTTCTTGGAGGGTATTCAGGAAACAATAAGCCCAATATCATACATAATATAAACTCCTCACATCATCCAGAGTCGAGAAGGCTCCTCACAAATGAGGGGTATTAATCTTGTTACAAATGTTTACTTCTTGACTTAATGTATGTTTTTGAAAGCAATAGCAGGCAAATGCCATAAGCAAATAACTTGCCAACAATGTTCTTATAATGTGAGCATTTCGATACAGGAAAACAAATGTAAACACTCAAAGAAAAAAGCTCTTTCTTGGTGCAGCATCAGGCAAAGCAACTTGTGGTGCATCTTCCTTCAAAATGTAGGCAAAAATACTTGAAGGAACTAACTAATACAATCACAGAATTCTATAAGAATTGAAGGAGACAGTTTGGTCTGGTATATTGAGCACTGGCCTGTGAATTGGGAAGCATGGGTTATAGTCATGGTTCTGCTGGGTGACTTTGAATAAGTCACTTTCCCCACACTGTGCCTCAGTTTCCCCATCTGTAAAATGGGGACACCGATAGGGCCCTCCTTTGTGAAATGCTTTGAGATCTACTGATGAAAAAGCTGGGTATTATTAATGATAAATTCTAGCAAACAGTGAAGAAATCTAAACAGAAAAACTAGTGTATAAGTAATGATGTAACTATTACGAGCTAATTTTCTGTGGACTGTAGGTTTCCCTGTTAATCATGAAGCTACATACCACCTTGTCTATTCCTCCATGCAAATACACTGGCTTTGGTGATGGAATCAAAGTTGGGCCGTAGGACGAAATGGGATCAGGAAGGGAGCTGGAGAGGAAGGGTGGCCCAGTGCTTAGTCTCTGCTACGCCACAGACTTCCTGTATCATCCCGGGCAAGTCATTGAGCTTCTCTGTGCCTCAGTTCCCCATCTGCATAATGGGATGAGATTGAGTTTTGTTTTGTTCCTTACCTCTGTAATTTTAAATGCTTCAGATCTCTCTCTGGTTGCCAGGGTTGGACTGGGTATGTGTTTGGAGACCTACCCGCATCGGTGAACTCGGTGTGGTGCACTGCGTAACGTGGCTATGCTTCACATACAAAGTCATGTGTTTCACTCTTGACCATGTAGGTCATGGCAAGTCATCCATGAAAGCAAAGAGTGTCTCTCTCCGGTTTAAAGGATGGATGCAGCAGAGGGTGGGAAGTGGAAGAGAGGGACCAGAGACATTATTTATCTAGAGAAAAAATGAACAAAAAGTCAGCCACCCCGATGTGAGACATCCCAGAAGCTCTCCAAAGGGCTTACTTGGTTAGAAACTGTAATTGCAGAGTTCTTTGTTTTTTTCTTTTTAACCACTGTGAGAGCCTACACACAATCCTGTGGAATCCCAATGCGTTGGCTGGACAGCTGCAGTTCCTAGACAGTTACCATCTAATGGACAAGCGATTGCCACAGAGGGAAATGAAACTGAGGTGAAGACTGGCAGAAGCGTCTCTCTCCCATCCATGGGGGTGGGGGGACACAGGGATTTGCTTAATAATCTCTTCTGGAACCGAGAGCCTTCTGGGGAATGTGGGGCAAATGCAGAAATAGTACGTGAGGCAGTGTGTGTTACACATCAGTAGGGGGACATTAGAGAGTCTAAGGGCCACATTCACTCTTGTTCACTATCAATAGTACCAAGGTAGCGTGACTCTCCCCCAGGCACAGAAATGGCATGAAGTCAATGGCAAAACATGGAACAAATCCTGAGTAAGTCTATATTGATGTAACTTATGTGAAGAAGGGATCAAAGAAGGTGCAAAAAAGGTGTAACAAAGTGGAGGAAGTGCTTTACCTTATGCCTTTTTATAACCTCCCATTAACTGCTTTTCCTGCTGGATCCCTGTCAGGTCTGGATCCCCACTTTGAACTTTAGGGTACAAATGTAGGGGCCTGCATGAAAACTTCTAAGCTTAACTACCAGCTTAGCTCTGGTTCGGCTGCCACCATTTCAATGGATTCCCTCCCTGGGAAGCCTTGAAAAACCTTCACCCATTCCCTGGTGAAAACAAATCCAAACCCCTTGGATTTAAAACAAGGGGAAATTAACCATTCCCCTCCTTCCTCCCACCAACTCCTGGTGAATCAGTTCCAACCCCCCCTGGGATCTACAACAGGGAGAAATTAACCATCCCCCCTCCTTCCTCCCACCAACTCCTGGTGAATCAAGATCCAAAACCCCTTTGGATCTAAAACAAGGAAAAATCAATCAGGTTCTTAAAAAGAAGGCTTTTAATTAAAGAAAAAGGTAAAAATCATCTCTGTAAAATCAGTATGGAAATTAACCTTACAGGGTAATCAAACTTAAAGAGCTCAGAGGACTCCCCTCTAGTCTTAGGTTCAAAGTACAGCAAACAAAGATAAACACTCTGGTAAAAGGTACATTTACAAGTTGAGAGAAACAAAGGAAAACTAACACGCCTTGCCTGGCTATTTACTTACAAGTTTGAAATAGGAGAGACTTGTTTAGAAAGATGTGGAGAACCTGTATTGATGTCTGGTCCCTCTCAGTCCCGAGAACGAACACTCTCCCAAACAAAGAACACAAACAAAAGCCTTCCCCCCCCCAAGATTTGAAAGTATCTTGTCCCCTTATTGGTCCTTTAGGTCAGATGCCAGCCAGGTTACCTGAGCTTCTTAACCCTTTACAGGGAAAAGGATTTTGGAGTCTCTGGCCAGGAGGGATTTATAGTACTGTACACAGGACAGCTATTACCCTTCCCTTTATAGTTATGACAATCCCTTTCCAAATTCTTCCCTCCTTTTCATGGGTATAACTCCCATTAACCTCTCATTGTAGTTTCACCATGTAACTGAGAATGAAATATGATCTTTGGTGGGTAAGAGACAGCAACTCAGACTCACAATGTGCAATTTACTCCACCTCACCCCATCAGTTTTACACCCTCTCATAAACTTGTTATAATCTGAGGGGGGCCGAGGAGACGGGACAATACTAATTCTAAAAATCTCTTTATAAAGGAGAAACAGAAACAGAAAACAGCTTTCCCAAGTTCACTGCGTACTACAAAAAGCAATATTCATTTTCTCGCTTTGCTGTCTCCGCAGATCTGCTACACTAATAAAAACTCCCTTCCCAGAGCAATGTTGGCCTCAACTGAAAGATTTTTCTGTCTCTCTTTCTCTGCCACTGTGCTATATATGGAAAGCAGAAGCTATTGTAATACAAAAACAGTCATATTTTTTCAGTTCCCTCAACACCTAACCACAAACCCCCAATAATATCTGCTAAATAGAAACCGAGGAAATCAGTTAGGTGAATTGATTTCCCCCCACTACCAAACTTTCAGGAGGCAATCAAGTGAAGAACAGAGAAAAGTTATTTAAAAAAAAACGGTAATGTGGCAAAATCCTTTATTATATTATTATTACTACAATCACCATGGTTCATAGATAAAAATAGAAATGTGTGTGTTTTCATGTAGAGCATCTGTCTACAGATTTAGTTGGTGTTGGTCCTGCTTTGAGCAGGGGATTGGACTAGATGACCTCCTGAGGTCTCTTCCAACCCTAATATTCTATGATTCTAACTATTGTACATTCCATCGTTATGGCTTTTGTTTCTTTGTTCTAAATTGCCTGTCACTGTGGTACCGTAAGCAACATCTAACATACGAAAGAGAGTGCCCTTAATGGAAACCTTCTCAGAGCCTCCCTTGTTTCTGGTGTACATCTTATTCCTCTGGCTTTATTTGTTCCTTCTTCTTCCTACTAGTGTGACATTGGGCAAGTAACTTAACTGATCCTCTGCTTCAGCTGCAGATTTTTAAAATGGGAATTATATCTCCCTTCTATTCAGGGGCATTGTGGGGCTAACATCCATTAACACAGGAGCGCCGCTAGCTTTTCTGCCGCCCTAGGCGGCGGAAGGTCCCGCCCCGAAATGCCGCCCCCCACAGAGGTGGCAGAAGGTCCCACCGCCAAAATACCGCCGCGTCCGCCGCTCCCCAAATTGTAGCACCCTAGGTGACCGCTTAGGTCGCCTAATAGGTTGCGCCGGCCCTGCATTAACAGTTGTGAAGCACTCAGATTCTATGATAATGAGCCCCATCTAAGAAGACTGACAGAAAACCCTCCCCTTTGTGAATTAGATCAGTGTCATTTATCCCAGTTTGGGGGAACCGAGGCATAGAGAGGTTAAGTAGTTTGCCCAAGGCCACATAGTGGCTCAGTAGCAGAGTCAGAGATTGGTCGCAGGAGCCCTGGCTCTCAGTCTCCCTGCTCTAACCAACTGACCACAGTCTCTCTTTAATTATATGCTGCTTTTTCATTACTGGTGGCTCTACTCCTACTATTTGTGGAGGGTTTTATTTATAATTTCATAAAGGGAATTATTGTCCCTCTGCGGCTTTCATCGTGGTATCGCATAATCCAGGGTTACTTGGAAATAATTGTGTGGTTTATTGTTTATTTATGTTAACAAAGATGAATGTTCTTATAAAGTATTGTTTGAGAGTTTGCTTTAATATTTCCTCTGTTTTCTGCTCTGGAGATTAATACCTCGAAACTCTTTTAGAGGTGATTGGGTTCCCATTCCCCCTCTATAGGTGTGGATGCAGAGAAACTGGCAGCTGTTTATTTTCTAAGTGGATCTTTGGGGTGTTCTATTTTCTTTGCAAAATATCCTGCTTATGTGGATTTGCTATTTGCAGAGTCTTTTGAGAAGTCTTTCCTTGTGCCAAGCAGTTTTGAGGTTAGAAACAAACTGTTTATGAGGGGAAAAAAACCCAACCAACCAACCAACCTCCTTCCCCACAACACACACACGGATTAAACACATAAACCCTTCATTTATGAGTCTTACCAACTGGGACCAAGGTTAATTGTTCTTATCCCCAGCTGTATACTAGTCTCAAACATTATGCAATTTAGTTCTCATCAAACTGTCCATCCTGGTGTCACTTTGTCTCAACTACAGAATCTCAGTGAGAGGAACGGGCCGCAGCAGTAGGGACCATACCTTGATCCTGTACGGATACATGGCCTGACGTTTGTGATTCAGACACATTTGGCTCTCTGCCTCTTCAGGATAATCAGGGGTCGGTTCTGTGTTCAGCCAACCCTGCTGCATCACCAGAGGCAGATTAAGGTTTCGTGGAGCACTGGGCCAGAGCAAGTGGGGGGACCCCTCCCCACACCTTCCCCCTGCAGCCCCACCTATGGCCCTACACCATTCAGTCCCTTCCCCCTGCGGCCCCACCCCTGTTCCACCTAGGGTCCCCCCATTCCATCTCCACATTGTGGCCCCCCATTTACTCCTTTCTGCTCTCCCACTGCAGCCCCAAGACCAGAGAAGCTCTGTCCCCCCCACCTCCCCGCCAGGGCACTGGGGCATCCCCCATGCTGGGGGACCAGGGTCGGGGGTCTAGGGCTTCTCCCACCCCGCCTACCTAGCACTTCTTCCAGGGAGCGGTGTCAGGGCACGGGGGCTTCCCCCACCTGGCACTGCTGCCAGGGAGCAGAGTGGGGTCAGGGCATGGGAGCTTGCCCCACCTGCTCGGCGCTGCTGCCGAGGAGAAGGTTCAGAGTGCAGAGACGTCTCCTGCCCTGCCCTGCCGCACCCTGCCGCTTGTCTGCTGGGGACGGGGTGCCCATTTTTCCAGGGCCTCCCAATTGGCTGGGACCCCTGGGCATAATTCGGGAAAAATTAGTGGGTGCTCTGCACCCACCGGCAGCCAAGCTCCCCCTCCCCCAACCTTGCCTCCTCCCCTGAGCATGCTGCATCCCCGCTTCTCTGCCTACCTCCCAGCACTTGCCGCCGCAAAACAGCTGTTTCGCGGCGTAACAAGCTCTGGGAGGGAGGGGGAGGAGTGGGAATGTGGCGCGCTCAGACCCTCTGCAGATTGGGCACAGAGAGGAACCGATGAAACCCACTGCCCAGCAGGTCACATTTGCTGGCTGCTGTGGATTCTTCTTCCTCTTCTCTCTTCCCTCGTTCTCTCTTTAACCCCAATGGGCCTGGCTCAAAGCCCAGTGAAGTCTATGAAAGGATTTCCGCCCATCTTAATGGGCTTTCAGTTGGGCCCACCATGTATATGGCGCAAGCAATGGCAGTAAAATCCCTCTCCCTCACTTATTTTGCTTTGCCGAGTGCCCCAGCACATGGCCAGGGCCACAAAGAAAAGTCATGAAGAGATCATAAACATGGGAGATTTGACGCTATTTCCACAGTGTCCGTTTTCAGTGTATTACGGGATTGATGAAGAAAGTTCAGGTGTGAGATTCCTGGTCGTTCACCACACAGCATCCACCTCTGAATAGAAAACATGGGCACAGACAGGCCTTTGAAAACAAAACCAACACAGGCACCCTCCAGCCTTACACTGTAAGCCCTTTGGGGGCAGGGACAGTCTTTCTGATTTGGGTTTGTACAGCGCCTAGCACCCTGGGGTCCTGGTCCATAACTAGGTATCCTTGGTGCTATAGTCATAATTAATAATAGTCGGATTACATTCAGCTGTAGTCCCAGGTCACTCCTAGACACGAGACGGCGTTGCCTATGGATCCCCAGAGCTGAGACAACAAAACCCACTGTACTCTGGCTCTAAGCTTGAATCCTCCGTTTATCAGCTCTGACATCTCTCTGCCGGGCTGGAGTGTGGAGGGGGGGAAGGTCATTGAACCCATTAGCAAACCAAAGCTGTGCCCACTGCTGCCAAAGGCAATACAAGAAGCCAGAGAGCTCCTTTCTGAATGAGGCTGGAGGAGGGGGTTGCAATGGAGAAATCAGGAGAAAGAGAGCAAACGAAGCTTCCAGCTAGAAACGGCTGAAGAAGGCTGAGCAGTATTCAGCTTCACTGCTGGCTCCTTGCGAACCTTGGTTTCCCCACCCCGGGCACAGGTCACATTGCTGGTGATTGGTTTCAGATTGTGCCTCCACATCTGCAGGGTTCTGGAAAAGCTTTGTGCTCAGATGTGGAGATTTTGACGTTGATGTGACTCAAAAGAAAAAAAAAAAGCTGAATGTTGGTATTCGCACAGGAAATGAGCGGAACCCTCTCCCATTAAATTTAATGAGCGTTTTAACTGCCCCATGGCTTTTCTTTTGTTTAAAAAAAAACAATAGGATTCTCAAGATTTGTTTTCCATAGTGTTTGAGGTTAAGAAGCTGCACGTTTCATGCCACTATGAAGCAACCATAGTAATTAGAAAGTAATCACTGAGGTCTGGTCTACACTAGAGAGGGGTGGGTGGGAAATCAATCTAAATTACGCAACTTCAGCTAGGTGAATAACGTAGCTGAAGTCGATGTACTTAGATCTACTCACCGCGGTGTCTTCACTGCGGCGAGTCGACTGCTGCCGCTCTCCCATTGACTCCGCCTGCACCTATCGCGGCGGTAGAGTATAGAAGTCGATGGGAGAGGTCGATTTATCGCGTCTACATTAGATGCGATAAATTAACCCCACTGGATTGCTCGCTGCCCGCCGATCCGGCAGGTAGTATAGACATACCCTGAGATCCCCCTGCTTCCCTTATTTACTCTGAGAAGCTAGGTTTCAGAGTGGTAGCTGTGTTAGTCTGTATCAGCAAAAACAACGAGGAGTCCTTGTGGCACCTTAGAGACTAACAAATTTATTTGGGCATAAGCTTTCATGGGCTAAAACCCACTTCATTTTTCTGAGAAGCTAGTGGGTGGAAGGAAGAATGATCTTGTGGCCAAGGTGCTAGATTGAGGTTAAGCAGATCTGGATCAGTTCCCAGAGGTAGTATGGACTCCCTGTGTGACCTTGGACAACTCAATCTCCCAGTGCTCAGTTTCCTATCTGTGAAATGGGTATAATTATGCTTCCCAGGCTTATAGGGAATAGTGTACATTTATTAATGAATCTGTGTGTGGGGCTCAGATACTATGAGGATGGGGACCAGATCTAGGGGGGAGGGATAGCTCAGTGGTTTGAGCATTGGCCTGCTAAACCTAGGGTTGAGAGTTCAATCCTTAAGTGGGCCACTTAGGAATCTGGGGCAAAATCAGTACTTGGTCCTGCTAGTGAAGGCAGGGGGCTAGACTCAATGACCTTTCAGGGTCCCTTCCTGTTCTAGGAGATGAGATATCTCCATTAATTTATTTAGATACTTAAGATGGGTGAGGATCAAGGAAAGGGATGGAATTAAAGGTAAGGGCCCAGTGGGCTAATGAACCAGGTATGACAGGGAAATGCATCCACAACTCCCCATCCCTCCAGTATGGACCACAACTAAGACAAAGGCTGTCTTCTCCACCCACCTGGAGAAGGAACTAACTTCTTGAATGAGGTTTGTGCACTGCCATTCTTGGAATGGAAACCGACGCCCCCTTGATTTGCCTCTGCGTCTCCACTCTTCCAATTGTACGGCTTAGTCTAGTGCCACTGAAGTCAATGGGAGCTTTCAACCTTACTAGCAGCAAGCTCAGACCCCTAGCTCTCTGGCTCATGTACTCCACAGCACGGGCTTTTCTTCTTCTTCTTTTAATTCCTCCTCTATATTTTAAGCATTAAAAGAAAATAAAAAGGCTGAGTTGGTGGCTGGGCTGCAGCTCCCTGTGTTGCTACCTTGAGAATATCATTTCAGGAGCAACCTCCGTGCCTTCGCTTCCCAGCCTGCCGGAGCATAGCAGGTAGAACTGAGTCCTCCAGGAGGGATTCTGGCTACCCCACACTGCACCCCTCCAGCACAGACTGTGGCTGAAAAGTCACTGTCACGGTTACAGTGCAGGCTGCCTCTCTCTCCTCTGTCTGGTCTCTGAATGCACCTCCTCAGTGGGTCAGGCTTTCACATCTCCTGGGGTGAAATCCTGCGATTCTCCCACTCTGAGACCGGGCCCTGGGCTTCAGCCCGCTGTGTATCAACTGTGCCTATTCAGCAGGCCTGCCTGGATTGGGCAGCCACCGCAAGTCTTCCCTTCGGGAGTTTGTGACTGGTGGGTAATACAGGTGACCAGGCAGCTCTCTCAAACCAAAGTATTGTTTAATCTTAACTGCAGGAACTGAGCATAAGAGAAGGAATTTAACACTACAAAAGGCCTATGTGCATGTCTGTCCTACTCTAAGCCCTGTGGATGTGGGCCAGGCCGGTTTTGCTTCTCCAGATCGTCCAACCCAGTTTGCCTTTGTGTCAGGATGTTCTCCCTGAACCACCACATGACAGCTGCCTCCCCCTCTCTCTAGAGAGCAGCTTATTAACTGTTTAGTGTCCTTTTGATCTTTGGGCTCCCAGCCTTGGCAAACAAGTCTTGTCACTTTGGCTGGAGCCTGGAAGTAGCATTTCCCCAGATAATAGCTCAGGCATTGTCTTTTAGTCACTCTCTGTGTGGTTATTAGGAGGCTGGTTCTCTAGAAATCTAGAGTCATTTTGTTGCCCTCCTGCTAGTTTCCTAACAGCCCTGCTATTAAACTAAACCAACACACGCATTCACTAAACATTTCAAATAATCCAATGCAGCCATAGCATGAATCCAAACAACCCAGTCACATACGGTATTATTACAGATTAGTCCCGCATCCTTCCTAGCCACATGGGAATGTAATTAGACCGGTTAAACAAAACTGGTTTAACTAAACTGGTGCAAGTTTGTGTGTAGACAAGACTTAAACCATTATCTACCCAGGGCCGGCTCCAGGTTTTTTGCCGCCCCAAGCAACAAAAACAAAACAAAACGGAGTGCTGCCGCCGAAGCAAAACAAAACAAACTAAGAAAAACGGAGTGCCGCCGCCCCTTGAAAAGAGCCGCCCCCAAAGGGCCGGAATGCCGCTCCTTGAAAAGTGCTGCCCAACCACATGCTTGGAACGCTGGTGCCTAGAGCCAGCCCTGTATCTACCAAAGCCAGTTCAATAGAATTCACAGCCATCACTACAAGTACAGTGACAATTTGGGTCTTCTGATCCCTTCCACAAGAACAGGAACTACCCGTTCTCACAACGCTTTCACTAACCTAATGCAGGAACATTCCAACTCCTCTGTGGTCGGCACACTATTTCCATGAGTCGTGTTGTAAGTAGATAGCATTGCGTCAGCCCCACATGCCAGAAAGCAAGTGCCCTGCTCAAGGGTGTGGTTCAAGGACTTCTGGATTTTTGAGTGGAGTCAGGCACGGTTGGCATAACCATACAGTTGGAGTTTTTAAAAATGGCTCTGTGCTTTGGTTTGGCTCAGCCTGTGCTGAGTTTGAAGGCAGACAGGATCATCAAAGGATGAACTGAGCGTTTAGCCATTGTGTGTCTATCCTGATTTGGTGGCCACAAGACAAACTGCTGTAAGGCAGTTTTGGGTATGGGAGACATATTGTAGGACGATTGCTTTTAATAACCCTGTTTTCATTAGGATTTTACGGGAATTAAAATTACAGCCCTAATTCTTCAGCGATTTCTTTTTTCGATAGGCACATGCCTGATTTGGAGAAAACATGGAAGCTGACATTTCAGTGTCTCAGAGCTGGCTCCAAGCAGGTTGTTTCAATCATGTCCTTCATAACTTGTTAATTTCCAGCCTGTTTAGATTGCATTTCCATCCTGGTTGGAGGCTGGTTGTAGAAAGCAATTGGATCATATTGGAAACATGCTCTTATGGTTGATTTCACAAGGAGCCTGGTGGAAATGTGCTTTGTACAAACATTTTGATCACCATGGGGACAGGGAAGGAGGGGCTTTCCCTCTGCACTGGGATAGCCAAAACAGAAAGTCAGTTCTGTTCTTGAATGTTGAATCAGCAAGTTTGGGAAATGCAGTCTGAAAAACACCAAGAGGAAAGTTCTTCCCGCTAAAACTGTCTGTAGCGCTCGTAGGGTTGCCAGGGGTCCAGTTTTCAATCGAACAAAATTGGAAAGGGACCCTGCCTGGCCCTGTCAAAATGAATGAGTGAGGATGGGGGAGAGTGAGCGACGGAGGAAGGGGGAATGGAGTGAGCAGAATGGGTCCTTGGAGAAGGGGTGGGGTAAGGATGTTTGGTTTTGTTCGGTCAGAAAGTCAGCAACCCCAAGTGTGGTCCTGCTCAGGACAGTTTCTAAGAATCAGATTCTCAAAGGTATTTCGGCTCCTAACTTCCAGTGATTTCAAAATACCTTTGAGGATCTGGGCCTAAATCCCCAAGAGGCTCTGAATATCCAGATTATTTAATGATATTTTAATTGCAGCATCTTATTCAACCACTAGACATCTCTGTACTGTATAGAGGGTGTAACCCTGGTAAATGTAGAGAAAAAGCTGGTACTCAAGCTGTGTGGAAACCTGTTTGTTTGTGTCTGTCTCAACATCTCTGTGATTCCATATTATGCCACATTTCCAGCTATGTGTGCACTGCCACAGTTATGTTATGCTGTGCAATGCTGTGCTAGGGAGAGCTGAACTACGTTCGCAGGCCAGATGCCCAGAACCTTGTTCCAGATAGCAAAAAACAAACTTCCAAAGGACGGCAGTTTGGATTGGGTTCAGGCAGGATACATACTTGAGTGCTGGGATCAGAGACAGGCACACACTATTATATTCAGATCTGGAGTTCAAACACTCTGGACCTGGGAATGAAAGACAGGAGTCCTGACTCTCGCTCCTTTCCTCTAACCACTCTGTCATGCTGAATGTGACAACTTCTTCCTCAAAAGGAGGAGATCTTTCAGTAGGACATTATGGGAGTTGTCATTCACAAACCCTTAATGATCAGGAAAGAGTGCTGGCCAGCACGTATAGTGCATTTTACTTGCAGTAATGCATACACAGACACAAACACACTGCTTTGTTTGTACTTTACACCCAGGCAGGCCAGCTTAAGACTCTCCTTCCCCCTCCTGCCCACTTAAAATTTCTTCTCTCACCAAACAGGATAATTCCTCTCCATCACATTGAGAGCACTGATCTTAGCACAGGTCCGATCCGACTCCCATTGAATTTGCTCAGGCTGTATGTGAGAGGTGTGTTAAAACAGGAACAAAAACTATAGAAAGGGATTTTACATAGGGAAAGCGGGGTGGGGGGGTGTTTCCTTTTGATGAAATAGGAGCTGGGCACAGAAAAGAGGAAGATCCCCAAAATAAAGCCATTGTTATTCTGGGATAAGAAGGGGAAACAATAACCTGTCTCCTTCTACTGCCTGATGTCCCCTTACCTCCACCCCCACCCCCACTATACTCTATCCTTACACACAGTCCCAAGTCTGTTCAAATGACCTTGCAAGGAATCCATAACCCCTGCGATGCTCGGCAATTTTTCTACTCTGAGCCTTAGGCTATGTCTACACTATGCAGCTTTTAGCGACATGGCTGTGCCGTTATAGCAGTGGCGTTAAAGGCCGCAGTGTAGCTGCTGTTTGTTGGTCGGAGAGAGCTCTGCCACCGACAAAAAAATTCCACCCCCAACGAGAGGCGGTAGTTTTGGCGGCAGGAGGGTGCTCCCCGACAAACTGCCGTTCACCCCAACGCTTATCATCGACAAAACTTGTCTTTCGTGTGTGTGTTTTCGTTAACACCTCTGAACGACAAAAGTTTTGTCTTTCACTTGCCAGCATAGACAAAGTCTAAATCATACTGGAGGGAGGGTTTGCTCTCGTTGTCTGCCTCTCTTCAGCTCCCTTCCTTCCTTTCTTTCATTCCTTCTTCAATGCAAAATCAGTTTTCGACAAGAACACAAATGATCCCCTGAGTGATTTAATAGCTTCTGGGTTGAATGAAAATGGTCTCATACACCTAATTCAAACAGCTGGAATATATATCTTCTCAATGAGCTCTCAGTTGGAGGAGGAGGAAAATGGAACACGGAACACACACACACTCTCTTTCTTTTCCCAAAATGTTCAGCAGGCAAGGACCGGGTATAGAATGTCAGACAGGAGCTGGGGGTAGTGGGGAGAGGGAGGAAACGTATTCCCCAGAGGAAGAGGAATGAATGGGGGTTGGACACACACAGACCTGCATTTTTGGGGGTGATCAACAGAAGAAAATGTTAAAATATACAAAGAAAAGAAAAGCCCACTCAAGAGGAGACAGCATCAATTAGGGTCTGCCCTTCTCTGGCAGTCTGCAATCAGGCATTGTCAGAGGGGGCTTTACACAGTATGTTCTTTGTAGCGGCTGCTAGATTTCTATTCTTCCTGGGACCGGCAGTACCAGGCATGGGGGAAGGGGAGAATTGCAGAGGTCTGTGGGTTGGAGGGGAATAAGAAACAGCTCAAGCATAGATTTCCCCTTAGACCTTGGCAATAGACATGCATGCTGGCGGGTTGACTTAAGGTCTTTTGTCAGGGCCGGGGGAGATGAATTTAAATCCCACATTTGAAGGCAAGATAACATATTCTCTAAGGAGTGCAGACTGTTTGCTTTCCATTTATCAGTGCAGACTGGTTGGGAATGGGGTGGATAACCTTATGCCCTGGGCATCCCCTCCATCTTCTGCTGTTGACACACATTGGAGATGCACCAGGGATGAATCTGCTCTATTTTGTTTTCCCCAAGCAGCTGGCTCTGTCATGGTAAGGGTTTTTGCAGGGAAATCATTACATGAGAGGTTTTCTTAGGCATAAAACCCCACCTGAACCCTCTCCAAGCTTTGAAGACCTGATTCTCCAGTCCATAACACAAGTTTTAATGGTATAATTCCATTGTTTTCAGACCCCAAATCAATGAATCTGGAACAAATCCTAGAGGATTTAGTAGAACATAAGAACCTTCCTATATATTTTTTTAACATCCTGTACCATAGAATAAAGAACTATATCCCTGCTCTAGAATTCTATAATGGTTTTTTTTTAAAAAAAAAAAGAGCTAAAGAAAGAACCTCATTCTCTTAAATTCCATAGATTTTAAAAATAATTTCTGTAAGATCCTATTATTGCCATCCTTATTAAATTCTACAGGAGTTTTCTATTAGTGGCACCAAGTATGTGCAGGGGCTGCTCTGTGTTTTGCAGCCTCATGCACGGCAGTCAGGCGGCTTTCAGCGGTGTGCCTGTGGGCGGTCCGCTGGTCATGCCGCTTCGGCGGCATGCCTGCGGGAGGTCCGCCCATGCCGCACCTTTGGCGTCTACGCCACTGAATTGCCGCCGAAGCCACAGGATCGGCGGACCTCCCACAGGCATGCCGCCTAAGGCTCCCTGACTGCCGCTCCCACAGTGACCGGCAGGCCGCCCCCCACGGCTGGCCGCCCCAGGTACGCGCTTGGTGCACTGGTGCCTGGAGCTGCCCCTGAGAATGTGCCAGCAGCCAGTGAGGACTCTCTTCTATTCTTCATCACCGCCTTCCAAAAGATCATCCCGATAGAATGTGAAATTAGTGAGTTTTGCACAGCTCTGGTTAGTAGCAGATTCAGCAATCCAGTCCAAGAGCCCTGATTCCCTGCCTCCTACTCTCACAGCTGGACAATGCCAGTTCTCTTACTGTTTATATTTTATCACGTCATGCAATCTTTTAGTCCACTTCGGACCTGTGAATGTGAGAGTAACCTCAGTTGAAGAAAGTCCCCGAAGCCAGATCTTCAGCTGGTATTGCTCCATTGACTTCAACAGCCCCATCCTGAAAAGCTGGTCTTGAGTGGACTGCACAAAGAAACTGAAGTTGGTTGGTGCTCATTTTGCTACCCTGATTATTATTCACCCCTTCTCTCCTCTCCCTGTATTTTGTCATCCTCTTATTTTGCAGAGATGAGAACCACTCCCCCCTGATGACTCACCCCAGTAAGCAGGTACCCTAATGAAACATTGCCTCAGTACGAGACTGAAGGCCTCTGCACATTTATTTCTGTTTTCCTACCCAAGTGTCTTCTTCCATCGTCTCCCATTTGGAAGCATCTTTCTGTCAAATATCCCCCTTTCTCAAGGCTCTGAGGTGGAACCTGAATGCAGGGAGCTCCATCTCCATGCAAACTGTGTCCTCCCCAAACTGGAAGCAGCAAAGCACTATCGTGAGCACCCCATTCCACCCCATTCCCCGCCAAACTTCTTTCCAGTCAGCCCCATCCACAGGATGGACTCCTGCTTTCCTTCCACTCTTGAATCCTTCATCTTCCTCCCCACCAAGATGGCCCAGGCTGCGTCGGCCAGCAGTAATTGGCTATGCCTTGAAAAGTAGCCTGCTGCCCTGTGCTCATTCTCCCTGAGCCCGCTCTAACTACGGGATCCTCATCCCAAGGATCTCCCCAGGCTTCTGTGCTCTTCTACTGTCTCGGGCAAAGCTTCAGGGCTTTTTCCAGACAGTCACTTGCTCTCATGCCTACTTGGAGCAAGGCAGGAAATAAGCAGCAGTCATCTCCAGTTTTACTAGATGCTGTGACACTTTTACAGGAATTAATGTCAGTTTAAACTCGTGATGACTGGAAAGAAGATATTTATATCCTGAGAATAGCCAAAGCTGTTTCCTCTGCTTAGTTATTAGGTCTTCAAGTTGAGATAATCCATGTGTTGCATAAAAGGACTTTATTCCCCCCAGATTTGGCCCTTCCCGTTGGGCAATGACAGCCGATTGCACTAAAAGGCGTTCTAGAACCCATGGTGCAGCAGCAACCAACACTCAGTGACAAATGGAACATGTGCAATTGAAGCAAGTCCAATAGGGTTAAACATTGACAGTTCGCATCATGGAAACAGGCATAACAATCCCAGACTCAATCTCCTGCAATTCTGGAGGGTGACAGTTCTCGGAGATGGAAGTGCCACTTGGGATACAAGAAAAATCAATCTGAACTTCACCCAAAGCTAGAATCCGATCGTTTTTGGAAAAGTTAGGTTAGCATTTGCCTCTAATTTTTTCCCATTTTTATGTTCTTCTGTGGTTCTGGCTGGAAGTGGAAGGATCCACTTAACTTGTATTCCCAGCTCATCACTGGCCTGCTGAGTGTTCTTGAGCAAGTCACTTCATCTCTATATGCCTCAGTTTCCCTATCTGTAAAACGAGGATAATGATACTGACATCCTTGGCAAAGTGCTTTGAGCTCTACAGATGAAAAATGCTATATAAAAGCTAGGTGTTAATTAATTAATGAAATCGGAGCTCTTTTGTACATCTGGCCCCAAAAATGTTTCAGGCCCCCAGTTTTCAGTGTGATCCAGGATAAAAATCATTCCACAAGCTAATTCTTCTCCCATTTAGTGAGCATAAACACAATGGCATGTAATAAGCCAGACTGACTATGACTCTCCTTTCGTTTCCTTTTCCCTAGGGACCTATGGTAGGTTTCTAAAATTCCCATCAGAAAACATTCTCTACTCTCACTGTTGCATCACATTCCCATACAGCCTTCATGCCTAAGTTTATTAGAGCAACACATTTATCACAGGCCATCCTCCACTCCTGGTGAAAGGGGAAAAATTCCCTGCTTCATTTCAAATGCCTGGGTCATCTTTAGTATGTTTTTGTTTAGAGGAAATACTTCATGGACTGAGGACATGCAAAACAAGATACAGCTAAGTCTTTCATGAAGACATGGAAGGAAGAATTCCCACCATATGTTTTGGCTACTTAACAGGGGCATTGTTTTAGAATCATAACAATAATGGACAGTTATTTGCATATAGTAGCACCTTTCATCTGAAGGTCTCATGGTGTTTTAGGTTATGTCTACACTAGCACTGATTGCGGTATATCGAATATTGCCCAGGGGTGTGAAAAAGCCACCTCCCGAGTGACGCAAGTCACACCAACCTAAGCGCCAGACTGGACTTAGCTATGTCAACAGAAGAGCGTCTCCTGCCAACATAGCAACCGCCACTCGCAGGGCTGGAGTAGTTAAGCCGTAGCCCTACAAACAACCAGTTAAACCTCAAGGCATGGTAAGGGTAAGTGGTTAGTAGTCGAAGATTTTGCATCCAACATTTTCCATCAAAACTTTTGAAAGAAAACGTGATGTCTGCTTTCCTCAATCATTTTCATATTTCCATTGGAAAACCCCCAAACCTTTAGTGGAAAACCAAACATTTGCTGGGTTTCAGCAGAACATTTTTTAGTTTTCAGAAATTTTCAGTTTTTTGATGAAAAGTTGAAATTTTCAGTGGCAAAAATAAATAAATAAATTCTAACCAGCTCTAGTGTTTAAATAAGCAGTGATTAGCCCAGAAGCCATCCCCTGACAGAACCTTATCAACTATGAGCCTGTCTTCAATTTTCCTTTGATAGGAAAAGTTGTTTTGACATTTGTGGTGGCACAACTCTTTCTTCCTCTGACTTTGGGCTTCCCTGACATTCTGGTTTCCAGCCCAAGTCTGATACAGAGAATGTATGAGCACAGCATAAAGAGATAGATATGTAACACACTGTCTTTGGCCAATACCCTAGAGATGGACAAAGTTAATGTGTCCATATTAATTTCCCCAGATCTATCAGCAGCTTTTGATACTGTTTTGCTGACACACCAGCAGACATTGGCAGTGGTGGATAGAGTAGTTCTTTGAGGTCTCATAACTTTTTTTTGAGAAGCAATTTCATAGACTGGTGCTGGAAATCACCTTTCTGTACACTACCTTTACCGATACACATACACTAGAAACGTAACTCACTCCTTGCTTAACTTCTACCCACAAATGAGAACAACCATCATAGCTGGATGGATCCCACTTCTGATTTTATGCAAAACCAAGTGAACTTAGACAATGCAGAATTTTGCCTGAACCATTTTGCCGTAACCATTTGAAGCTCAAGGAATAGGATACTTAGCATACCATAACTTTTAAAAAATTGCAATCCCAATAGAATGTGAAACTGATGAGCCTTGAACAGCTCTGGTTACGTAGCAGATTCCGGAATGGAATCCAGGAGCCCTGACTCCCAACCCCCCACCACACTAATGACTAGACAACACTAACACTCTTATTGCTCACTTTGTATAACAACTTCCTGCAGTCTTTTAGGCCACTCCAGAGCTGTGAGCACTAGGGTAAGTCCAGTGGGAAAACATCAGAAAAACCATAGGGCCGGATCCTCAGCTGGCATCTATCAGTGCCACTACACTGACTTAAAACAATTGTTACCCTCCATTTACACCAGCAAAGGAGCTGGCCTAAAGGGACATTTCCCCCCATGTTGTTCTGCAGCCCAAATTCCATTAGCTCCATATCATGAGAACTTATAGTGAAACAGCCGTGCAATAAGAACAGAGCAAATTAGTGCAAAAGAGAGAAGGACAGCTGCCAAAACAATCTTTGCAATGTGCCTGTTCTGTGATTTTTGGTGGTGAGATGAGGAGGACTGTTGTACTCCTGCTCACAGCTTCACATGGTGTCAAGAGAAAAGATGAGCTCATCTTTCAGTGACAGACAGGAGCTTGGCCCCTGTTTTTTTTTCACAAACATCACCTTTCCCCAGGGAGAGAGAAATTAAACCCTTGTCTGTCTGAAGCAATAAGTGTCAGTCATCAAATGCAAACGCTCTGCCTTCTAGTCAGCACTTCTCTAGAATGACAAGCAGCTGGAGTGAGAGCAGCACAATAACCCATTGAGTGTAAGAGGGGAGAAAGTTCATTGCCACAGGGCAGTGTTACAGGTCATGCTAAAGTTTAGGAAAGGTAATTAGAGGCCTCATATAATCTGTTCCTGTCACGTCTAGGGTGTAATGGAAAACGGGCCTGCATAGCCAAAGAAAAACACTTGCTATAGGAGTTTAATATACTCTCAGAGACCCTTGTTACTTCAGAACTGCAGACATTTCCAATGTAATCCCCTGATCATGAAGGCGGTGAGAAATGTTCACAGTTCAAAACCTGTTCAGCATGCAGACTTGTGCAATATCCATTGCACAACAAACCTGTGAAATGTAATGAGGTTTTATTGTTGGTGGGGGCATAAAAAAACAACCCATTTTGGAGAAAAATGGACTCGTGTTCACTTTGAAACAGTCCTGCTTCCAAGCAAAATAAAAACTCAACTTCTTTACATGTATTCAGTTAGAGATTAATTTTTGCACTAAAGAAATGAGAAGACTGGCACATTTGGCTCCAGTGTGCTGGTGGAAAATGTTGTGGATCTAATATTGCCAGGAGCAAAATTGTGAATATTTTGGCAAAAAATATTTGCCAAAAAACCCAGTTACAGAATTTCACACACCCCTTACGCCCCAATCCTGAAAGTTGTTCCTGGGAGTCAGAACCCTGCACCCCAAGTCGATAAATATGGTGAAATCTTCAACATTTGTCAGTTTGATGACTTTTTTCCCACAATCTTTTTTTATTTGCATGTTGATGTTTTGAAACAGTCAAAATTCTCATAGAAGTGTCTCTTTCTTTTATGTTTTTTTTGGACCAGATTGAAAAAATTAGAAGTTTTGATGCCATTTTTGGTTAAGATTTCACAGTTCGATAAAAAAAAAAGGATGAAATGTTCATGAAAACATTGATTCATTTTCCAACCAGCTCTGCCCATTGATTTCAATGGTATTCTGCACAGGTATAGGGACCCTCAGATATGGAGTTCATTGCAGGATCAGGGCAATAGTTCATCAGTTCATAGTCGAAGGCCCAAAGATACCTGCAGATCATCTACTCTGACTTCCTGTATATCACAGGCCAACACTACCCAGCCACATGCACACTAAAGCCAGCAATAACATTAAACCAAAATATTACAATCCTCCAAAAACTAAACTATTATTACTGTCCAGTTAGGGTTCTAGTCTATTTGCTGTCATACCAATGGCAGGTTTTTTTTGTTTTTGTTTTTTTTAAATAAGTGAAGACAACAGCTGGAGGTGTTATATAATGGAGAGGTGATGATGACGGACGTAACCCAGCAATTCTGAGAGAGATTGTTATTCTGGCATTATGGCCTGCTGTGAATGTTTGATACATGCCAGATGCAGCGGGGCAACAACAGACAAGCTTGTTTCTTAAACATGAAGATAGGTGGAGAGAATTTGAAGAAAACCAGGGAGTGAAAAGAAAATGGATCTGGATTTTTCCTTATCTGCCAATAAAAATGGAAATCAAAGACTTGTTTAATGCCGGCTTCATCTCACATACTTGGTGTGAAAAGAATCATTGTTTTAAATCTCATTTCCTTTTCAGGTAGTGTGTTTTCTCCACATAAACTATATTTAGGGTGACCAGATGTCCCAATTTTATAGGGACAGTTCCGATTTTTGGGTCTTTTTCTTATATAGGCTCCTATTACCCCCCTCGTCCCGATTTTACACACTTGCTGTCTGGTCACCCTAAGTATATTATATGTTGTGTATTTGGTTGTCGTAGTAATAGAATCTTGTTGTTGCTATGGCAACTGAGTTAGATTATAAGGGGATAGCCCTGCCGGTTTTGGCTAGTTGTTGGTCAGTTCTGTGTGTGGCAATAAAAATGGCTGCTTTTCAAGGTTTACAGCTCTCTGCATCTCAAGTGATTTCTTCCTAAAACTACTGTTCCCAAGGATACAACATTATAGTAGCACATAAAGGCCCCAATTAAGATCTTGGCCCCATTGTGCTAGGTGCTGTACAAACACATAGTAAGTGACAGCCCCTGTTTCAAAGAGCTTTCCATCTAAATACACAAGGCAGACAAAGCACGAGAGAAAGGATTATCCCTATTATACAGATGGGGGACTGAGGCACAGAGTGATTAAATGACTTGCCCAAGGTCACACAAGACGTCTGTGGTAGAGCCAGGAACTGAATCTGGATTTCCTGACTCCCCATCGAGTAGTCTAACCATCCTTCCTCTCTGTGATGAATCTTTTGTTCCATAAATGGACAGGAAGGGATGCTTTATCATTAAAATTATCTTTATTGCTCTCTATTCGGTGTATATGTGTTGGGAAGGAGATAGGGAGAGATGAGAAAGAAAACGAGTGAAAGGAGAACAATGGAAACAGCTGAGAAACATCAGGACGAAAACCATCAGATTCCTTGTTAAAGATGAAACTTCCTTCCATCAGTCTATAAAGACTCTGGGGGAGTGTAATGTCTGAGGCAGATCCGTATTTCTTGAGGAAATAGAAAACAAAAGTTGATGTGAAGCATATTAAGGCATTCACTGTGTAGCAACAACATAGTCTGCTTTTTAGAGCAGGGGACTGTAGTCATGAGGCCTGACTGTATTCCTGCCACCATCAAATGACTTTGGCTAGTCATTTTGATCAACATTTGTAGAAGTAGCCACTAATTTTGCCAATTCAACTGAAGACACCTACGTTTCCAAAACAGGGCACCCAAAAAATGAAGACATCTAAAATCAGTGGCCACTTGTGAATATTTTGGCCTTTATCTCTCTGTGCCTCTCTTTCCAAGTCTTTAAAATGAAGATACAGTAGAACCCCAATTTTATAAACATCAATCCTATGAACAACTTGTGTGAACTGTCCTTTTGCTTCTGAATGGGACTTCAATCTTTCAGCCAACGTTCAAACGACTGTCCGGGTTTGAAAAGACAGATTTGGCAGCAGAGCTAGAGATGTCGTTCTCTCAAATGAAGAATAAGGCAGCACACTGGATACATTTTATGTTCACTGTGAATATGATCATTGAATGATTAATAAATTTACGTATGCACCATACCTACTGTAATTTGAAGATGTTCAATTTTATGACTTCCTCCATATTCAATTAGTTCATAAACTAGGAGTTCAATGATAATGGCAGTTACCCATCTTTGTAAAATGATTAGAGGTCTTTGGACAGAAGAGGTCTGTAAGCACTAAGTCATGGTACACTATTTGCTGAGGCACCATTGGAGTTCTTTCAGCTTCCCACATATCACATGCCTTTGCTTCCCCAGTTGCATCCAGTGCAAAGTGGCATTCCTGACAACTTACCCCCAAAATTGGAGGGACACAAATATTGGGGCTGTGATCATACGTGCAGATGGACAGCTGTCCCAGCAAGCCTCAGAAATTCTATCAGGCCCAGGGTTAATACTGTTTCTCTAGCTTGAATGGG
This sequence comes from Chrysemys picta bellii, assembly GCF_011386835.1. Taxonomy (NCBI): domain Eukaryota; kingdom Metazoa; phylum Chordata; order Testudines; family Emydidae; genus Chrysemys; species Chrysemys picta. The sequence goes on from NC_088808.1 coordinate 9,323,058, forward strand.
AAATAAATATTTTAATGGAAACCTTCCAAAGAAGACTTTGTATTTCAAAATGTCCAGAAGGCTCCTTAAATCTCTCACCACCATCAATGATCATGGTGGCCTAGTGACACCCTGGGTCTACACCCCAAAAGTTAAATAAACTAACCAATGTTCAGGGCAGGAACATAATTTTCTGCCTAAAGCTCTGGTCTATCATTCTTCTTGTTTGCAGTTCCTGGACCAGATTCTGCTCTCAGTTATACTGTTGTAAAGAATCATTCTGAGACCAATGTAGTTACTCAAGATTTATACCCATGTGACTGAGATCAGAACCTTTCCCCCGTCCTTTACTCTTCCACTCCGCTCCCACATCTGCCCAATGTATCTCCTTCATAGACTTTATTACAGTTCACTAGAAGTACTGAGGCAGCCGGTAAGCCAGGATACTGATCACTCCAAGCCTCCTATGGATCTTGGGCACTCTATCCCAGCTCCAGAGTTGCATCCGATATGAAGGATATTTCTCAAGTATATCAATGACATACTTTCCAAATGAGTGAGAAAGTGCATATATAAAGCATTGTTGTAGCTGCGTCAATCCCAGACCTGAGGAAGAGTTCTGTATAGCTCGAAAGCTTGTCTCTTTCACCAACAGAAGTTGGTGCAATAAAAGATATTACCTCACCCACCTTGTCTCTCCGAGAAAGTGAACGTCAGGCATGGAATTAGTTGGTAAATTTTACACAGAGCTACACCATTCTTTAATGCAGTTAGCGAAACAAACAAACAAACAAACAACACATTCTCTTGCCTTCACATTGTAAAGGCAGTGACTCACAATATTAAATAAGGTTATGAAGGCTAGGAATGCAAGCTGTTCCCATAAGCTGGAATTCCACTTGGTAATAGTCCAGACACAGAAGCTACTGTGCATCATATACAAGTGTAGGACATTCATTGAGGAATTCTCCCCTCTCATGAGTAAACAGGGTAAAGCATGACCTCCTAGTCATTTCAGAGAAAACCCCTCAATAAGTAAAGTAGGATCTTCTAGGCTAAAGGAGGTTATAGGGAAAGAAGCAAAAGGCCACTACATCCACATGGAAAAAGGAGGTTAACATTTTTTTTAAAAGATTACCGCTATTTTGACACAAAATATAGCCATTATTTGCTTTCATAAGAAATTATTTCAGCCATCAGAGCTCCAGAAATCCAAGAGGCCGAATACGGGGATTGACATCCTGGAGAAATGGTCTCAAAAACCTTCGATTTGAATCTTTAATGGACTGAGTTACCAGCGCGCAACTGACGAGAGTTGGCACAGATGGAAAAAGCCAAAAGGAAAGCCTTCTCCGTCTGAACAAGCGAGCTAAGTCCAGCCCTGGTTGGCAAATGTATTTTATACCCAATGAAAAACCCCCCGAAGAGAATGAAAAGTTGTTGGAATTGTGTGGGACTGTTCGATTTTTCATTGAAAATAACTGAAATATGTCAGTTTCAAAAACTAAAACCAACTGAATTAGTGATTTCTGGCTATTAAATATAAATTAAATATTTGGATTTTTTATTTTTCTTATGAAAAATTTAATTGAGTGAAAAAAGGCACTTAAATTTTAAAAAAAAAAAGATAAAAACAAATTTTAGACCAGCTGTTCCTGGCGCAATGTAGTTACAGCCAACACATCTAAGAGGGCTGAAATTCATAGATTTCTAAAATCATGAAGGTTAGTATTGGAGACCTGTTTGCCCTTCTCCCTGACAACACAGGAGTGGTCCCTACACAGTGTTTTGACCAGACTGGGCTAAAATATTTGTTTTTGCATGAAAGCCTGAAATACTCCATTTTCAGCTGAAATATTAATTGAAAGTCAATAGCTTGGAGTCAATAGCTGGGTGTCAAGTCAACAGTATGTGAGAGTAAGTGGCACTTAATAGGGTCAAACCGTGTATATGTAGCAGTCTAAGGAGCAATAAAAAACCCTACATATGTGCAAGGGATACATTAATCCTTTGTGTTGTCACAGCCAAGGCTGAGGGCCACATCTTTTGCAGTCAATGGAATTTTGCCCATTTACACCAGCTGAAGATCTGATGGTAACATTTTATTCTGATCCATCTAGTTTCAGAAGTAAAAAACACTTTCCTCCATCCCATCCCCCCACCCCACTTGAGACCCCACTTGAGACTCCCTGTCGTTAAAAGTGGCAGAAAGGCAAAATGCCATATATCGGCAAGAAATGGGACACCATGTCCAGTGACCAGAAAGCAGTCAGAGGGCCACAGTCAAAAACAATGTTGAATTAAAACAAACGGAGTATGAAATATTATATGATTTTGTTCCTTCATCCCTCACTCCACTGATCAGACCCCCAGATATGTTCTTCGCTGTCCATCCAATCCTACAAATGTGAAGCACCTGCTGAAGGCACTGATCTTAGAGAGTATCAGGGGGTAGCCGTGTTAGTCTGTATCTACAAAAACAACAAGGAGTCTGGTGGCACCTTAAAGACTAACAGATTTATTTGGGCATAAGCTTTCGTGAGTAAAAACCTCACTGATGCATCCGAAGAAGTGAGGTTTTTACTCACGAAAGCTTATGCCCAAATAAATCTGTTAGTCTTTAAGGTGCCACCAGACTCCTTGTTGTTGTTGATCTTAGAGAGGGAGTCTCATCAGTGCATTGCAGGACTGGGTCCATTATGCGCTCTGGCTAACTGAAGGGTCTAAGGATCTAAATACAGCCATGCAGAGAAGGGTGAGCTTGTTTATTCTTTTCTTGAATGATGAAATCCATTGCTTAAAGATACCAGGCTCTGAATCTGTTTCTGGTTGGAAATAGCATTTGAGACCCTGGTTTTTATTGTATAAGGTTCTTTCTAATTGGTTATTTGTTTGCTTTTAAAATTGATTTTAAGATCTTTGCTGTATTTATTTCGGGGTAAGACAGCATGTGGTGTACTTTAGATCTCATTTGATTAAACATCCTCATCTGAACAAAATCCACATATCCCCTTTCCACTCTTAATTCTCAACACAAGTGGAATCTATTAATCAATGCCAGAGGCAAGGGAGCCCAACACAAATTAACCAGCTGCATGATAGAGCATATGAGTGTGCTGCACATCGGAGTGGAGCTTCTCTTGCTCCATGCGCTCCTGATGAATTCACTTTTATCATGACAGGCAGGACTTCAGTTGATTAAAACCGAGAACAAATCACAACTTTCCCCCCTCCTCTCTAAAAGATTAACGTAAAGTGCCTTGGCATTTATCTGCAAGGAAAGCTTCATATAAAATAATCGTTGTAAATTACTTGCCGGTATTTGTCAAATGTTGTCCTTTGAATAGCTGACATCTCCTTTAAAACCTCTGCCTTCATTGGTATTCCACTCAGTATTGGAGAACGGGGAAGTGTCAAGCATTCTCAATAGGGGCTCAATTGATGCAAGTAAAAAGGAATCTAATGCAAATTCCAGTAGGTTTCAGATGTTTTTTAACACTTTCCCTTGTTAACACCCTAACTTCCTACCTAACAGATACTGTCATGGGGATCACCTAATTTTTGGAGCTGGCAGATATAGGACTCCATAGTGTGTGGTATATTGGCCTAAGCAGAGGAAAAGGAGTCCCTGAGACTCAGACCCTCAAAGGTGTGGAGACTTCTAATTGCCACTGATTTTAATGGCACTCAGGCACCTTTGAGGCTCTGTGCCTGAGTTCTCAGTTCCAGATCTGACTGTGAGCCACATGGACAGCTCACGTAAACATGTACATCTCTGATCTTAAATGGAGTTTCACCCATTAACATGAGCTGATAATTTGGCCCATTAATCTGTGATCTTGGAAAAGAGCAGATTGAATCTTCATTTACGCCGATGTAAATCAGGAATAACGCCACTAAAATAGTAGCGTTAGCTCCAATTTACACCAGCATAGCTGAGCTCGGAGGCTAATTTCCCCATCTGCAAAATGGAGATAATAAATAGCACTAACCGGCTGTAAATGAGGTGCCGTGAAGATTAATTTGTGTTTGTCCAGTGCTTTGAAATGTTACAGCCTAAAATCAAGATAATCTATGTATTCTTATTGGCCCAATTCATCCCTGCTATAACACCACTGACTTCAAAGGAGTTTGACCCAAGATAAATTTGTCTTTTTTTTTTTTTTAATGGGCTGGTGAACAGAAGTGGCTGAAGAGCAAAATGGCTTCCTCCACTTCCTGCTCCTGCCAAACACAACACAGATGGCTTCTCTGGCACAGAGCCTGCCAGACATGGGCGTCTTACCTGGTAGCAAAAGCCTCTGCCAATGCAGTGCTCAGCTCGTTGAACATATCTTTGTGCAAGCAACTGAAAACCACTTGGAACCAAAAGCAAACTGCCTTTCCATTCCCATTTGCCAGCCGACAGGAGCAAATCACATTTGCTTCAAGGCCTGTAATTATGGTTTCCCATGTACAGCTGGACTGTGTTAGTGCTGGAGCTATTAAGTCTGCAAGGCACCTGTAGAGCCAAGGACCGCAGACATTCATCACAAGGGGAAATGTGCTATACTGGAGAGTGAGAGAGACCCACCTTGTAGGTGAGGTTCACATGAGTGCAGATGCCTGTGTGAAAACAAGCTCCCAGTCGTACTATATGGATGTACAATGCTTAGGACAATGGGGCCTCCAGACCTGACAGCGGAGTGTAAATAATTACACAATAATTACACAAAATAATTACACAATACAGATCATGGACACACAAAAGAGGGAAGAATTAGGGTTGCGTCAGCAATGGTCATTTTGGCATATCTTAACTTCTGAGTTCCCATCATGCTACCAACCTAACACCTTCCACGGATTTACTTACGTGGTACCATGAATGGTACTGCACAAACAAAATGTGCCAAACAGCAAGACTGGACCCGAGGAAGTTGGACAAAATAATGAACAGGATGAAGAAGGTAAATTGGGCCCTTCTATCCTCCCTCCCTATTATACAAGAACAAAGGGTCATTCAATTTAATTGAAAGGCAGCAAATGTAAAACTAATAAGTCCCATGAGCGGATTATGCATTATTACCAGGAGACACACTGAGAGCAAGCACTAAGTATGATTTAAGAAAAAGACTGGACCTTTACGTGGATAACAAAGATATGTGGCGTTACAATAATAAGGATTTTTAAAAGTACAAGTGGTGTGGAAGAGTTATAAATCCTTAGGCTCCAGGGCATACACCACCCTCTATGTCAAGGGCGGGCAAACTTTTTGGACTTAGGGCCACATCAGGTTTAGTAAATTGTATGGCGGGCCGCTCTCCCTCCCCCCGGGACTCCCGCCCCATCCAACCCCCCCAGTTCCCTGATGTACCCCCAGGACCCTTCTCCATCCACACACACCCGCTCCCTGTCCCCTGACCCCTGCCACCCCACCCGACCCCTCCTCTCATTCCTGGTGGCCCCCCTCGGGACCCCTGCCCCATCCAACCACCCCTTCTCCCTGCCCCCTGCCACTCCATCCAACCCCCACTCCTTCCTGACTGCCCCCCCCCCGGGACCCCTGCCCTCATTCAACCCCATTTCCCCGACCCCTATTCACACCCCCTCCCCCTGACCACCACCCCAAACTTCCCTGCCCTCTATCCAACCCCCCCTGCTCCCTGCCCCCTTACCGCGCTGCCTGGAGCACCAGTGGCTGGTGGCGCTACAGCTGTGTTGCCGCCGCCACCACGGAGCACGGAGACCGGGTCAGGCCGGCTCTGCAGCTGTGCTGCCCCAGGAGCTCGCAGCCCCACAGCCCAGAGCATTGCGCAGAGCGAGCTGAGGCTGCGGGGGATGAGGGACAGCGAGGGAGGGGCCGGGGACTAGCCTCCTGGGCCAGGAGCTCAGGGGCTGGGCAGGACAGTCCCGCGGGCCGTACGTAGTTTGCCCACCTCTGCTCTATGAGTATGTCTACACTGCATCTGGAGGTGTAGTTTCCAGCTCAGATAGACAGACACGTGCAAGCTTTGAGCAGGTTAGCCCACTAAAAATAGCAGTATTGCAGTGCACTGGCAGGTAACGGTGTGGCTTAGCTGCCTGAGTACGTGCGTAGGCTCTTGGATGGGAGTGTAGTTGGGTGGCTAGCCGATCCCATCACCCATGCAGCTGCAGCTTCTCTGCTATTTTTAGCACAATATGCTTGATACAAGTTAGGACGTGTATGTCTACCCAAGCTGGAAATTACCTCTCCAGCTCCAATGCAGACAGACTCTGAGTAATGGAAGTTAAGATGAAACTTCCCCTTAGGCATGTTGTTCCACAATTATCCTTCTGCAGGGTTTCCTGCACTATCTTTTTAAGCACCTGGCATTAGCCATTGTCAGAGACTAGACTAGATGAACCAGTGGTCTAAGCAGGTCTGACAATTGGTACATCATTCTACTCCATACTTTTCTCGACCACATGAAATTTTAAAACAAAATAGAATTTTATATTTCAAACTCAGAAGAGACTTTCTCCCCTGATTTACACACAGCTTGAGGTCAAATGATCTCCCCAGCATACTTGGTCATGTCCCCTTTCGATGCAGGATTGTTGGTGGTGCTAATGTCTGAATAGGAGCAGAAATGAGAAACAGGTTTTGCTGGTCATGTGAAGTCTTCAAGGTTGAGATCATTGCTCACAACAAACCCTGCCAAGGCTGCAAGGAATCGAGTTTCATTTTTGGGAATGGTTAATCCAAGACTCCATGGTGTTAAGCCAAGACCCATGTGCTGTTGATGCAATGTCTCTGCCCACTAGAACTTTTCCACTGCACATGGCTGTGGCATGAAAGAATCTCAGCCTTTCACGCAGCTGTATTGCTTCTGCTCATGAGAACGCTTTCCCTCTTAGCTTGACCTTCTAGCAGGGCTGCTGTTCACCAGAATGGTGCTGAAACCCTGGGAGAGAAGAGGTTTGTGTGGCACTGAAGGGCAAAGGGAGACCTGCACAAACATGCTAAGCGACTGGTAAAGTGGTGCCAAATAAGGACTCAAGTAGCGCCTTGCTTTGAGTGATGTTCACCTTGTGCTAGACAGACACTGACCCCTTCTCTTGAGCTGTAAGGGACAAGACTCCAGCTTACTCATCACATTTTAAAAATAGCACCGGTCAAATAAACCCTGTGTGTTTCCACTAATGAACCCGTGAAACCAGAGAATATCTGGATGTATCTGCCATCCTGTAAGAGATCGCTTGCGAATCAGCAGCAGAAGTTAAAACCTGCATATGGAGGAAATATCAAGCTAAGAGTTCCAAACGCACTTCGGGGATTTGAATGTCTTATTCCCAGCCAAATCCCATTCATTTTAATGGGATCTGGGTGTCAAAATCCCTGCACTGGCTTTGAAAAAATCTCCACTGGGAATGATCAATCTGGGAACTTTTTTCAGAGGGCTTTTCTCAGATGATGGAGCTTTCTAAAGACAGTTTGAGCATCTGTAAAAGAGATGTGAAGAGACTCCTGCAGAACATTTGGGAAAGATCATATGTATTTACTGTAAGAGATTACAATAGCGGATCACAAACTGAACATGAGTCATCAACGTGATACAGTTGCTAAAAAGGGGTAATATTCTGGGGTGTATTAACAGGACTATTAGATATGTAAGACATGGAGGAGGTAACTGTCCCACTCTACTCCAGCTGAGGCCTCACCAGTGCCAAGTACTGTATCCAGTTCTGGGTGCCACACTTTAGGAAAGATGTAAATAAATTAGAGAGAGTCCAGAGAAGAGCAACAAAAAGATCTAACATGATCCAATGGTTGGAAGTTGAAGCTATTTTCCCTTCTGGGCCAAGATCTTACATCTCTGATGATGCACCATGCAGCTCCGCCAAAGGGAAATCCACACTGCATTATGGGAGAGGTAGCTCTCCAAGAAGCCAAGCCTTTAGGAAGGAATAGGTGCCAGAACTGCAACTCCCATAAGGCAATGCACTGATAAGGAAATGTAGTATAATATTTTGTTGAACCGATTCAAAATAAAACATTTTGGGGTCAGGTCAACAAAACAAAAATATTCTGATTTGAGTTGAACCACCCTGAAATTAAATATTTCATTTTGATTTTCTTGATGGAAGAATCAACATTTTTCAGCAAAAAATCAGTTTTCCCTTGGGAAATTTTGATTTTTCAGAAACTGCGTTTTCCATTAGAAAATTCCTGACAAGAAATACAAAACAACATAGGTTGTCATGGTGAGTTAAACATTTCAGAATGTCTGCTACTCTGTGCTCAAGAGAAAGCAAGGACCACATGAACAGATGCTGCTCTTGGTCAGGGAGCATCTAGAGCTGTGTAGAAAGCCCAAGACTGGAAAATCAGGAAATGTTGTAGATCAGAATCAAAGGGTATTAACACAATGTGGTAAGAAAAGCTTGTACAGTGCCTGACAACACTATAGATTCTAGTCTCAAATATATCAATCAGCCTTTTGAGCTAAGAGATATCAGAGTGATGCAGTAAATAGGCCATAGATTGGGAGTCAAAGGATGTGGATTCTGTACCCAACTGTGATGCTCACCTGGCCCCATTGATGTCTATGGCAAAAAGTTCAATGGGGTTAAGATTTCACCCTATGCGTTATTATTTTTGCTATGTTGTTCATGTTATAAAAGCCTCTCAGAAACATGAAACTCTATTAGTACTAGTGGCCCAATCTGTGATAACCAGGTTTCAGCAAAGGACAGATCCCCCAACACTAGTGTCTTGGAGAAACAGAGCATGGGAAATCTTGTCAGTAAAAAAAAAAAAAAACGACAGCGCATTAGTGCTGGATCAAACGGATTATATAGTGATTGGTTACCATTTTTGAAATTTGAATAAAATAAATACAGATGTTGCTAAGAGGCTGATCCAACACAAATGGAGCTTTTCCAGGTAAAATATGAAGGGTATGAATAACATACGTTAAGATTTGTATGGAAAGTTCATGAACGTTCATAAGGAAATAAAAACTTTACAAGCAGGCAAAGAATGATTTGCCCACGGATTCTCTTCTATTTTCTTGTCACACTCACTCTCAGTATTGTAATCAAAAATTCAGCTTTGAACTCAGCCTTTTATGTTTGGTTGCATGCACTTCTAATTGTGACCACCAAGGCTACCTTTCAATGCAGTATACATTATCCAGTCGCTTATACGGACTGCTGATAGGTCCCTCTGGCTTCTGTGCCTCCTGATAAAAGGACTTTTGCCATGACATCATTAAATAGTCCCACCGAGTTAACAAAACAACCCCCCTTTTTTTCCAACCCCTAAAGATTTTTTTGGCACCACTTCAAGAGGCTTCAAAACAACAAGCAGCCCTCCAGAGAACACGGCTTTTTGAGAGGCTTAGACCATTTCAACAAAACATGTCTGGAGAAACAAAATAGGGATTCCGGTTTTTCCCTCTCTCGTAAGGAAAGCAGCTTCATCTCCAACTATGGCAGCTGCCTCAGACGCATCAGAGCTCTCTGGACACAAGCTTGAAGCACTGCAATATTGACATCAGTGTTATCTGTTATTGTGCATTTTAGAGCTTCTCTTTTTAGACCCCTTTTTACATCTTAGTTGCTGGCCAAGCATCAGCCCCTGCACACAGCTAATTCAAAAATCCAGGCTTCATTTAATAAAGATTGGCCCTGATTCATCACTGTCTTACTCTACTGTTATGCCGGTTTCAGTAGCCCCATTGATTTCAATGGTGAATCAGGCACAATAAATGAATAAAAATGGCCCCGCTGTTTTCCTGAAACACCTCGCGTTCTCTTTCTGCACAAATGTGATTTTCCTTTTGCCACTCATCAGGGTACTGAAGCTCTGCTTAAAAAAAAAAATAATAGAAGGGCCAGTCCTGAAATCCATCACTCGCATAGGGTAAACTTCCCCCTTGTGCAGAGGGCCAGAACAATTGCTAGATGCCACTTAAGTCCCACCTACGCCCTATATTTAAGTGGTGCCTAGAACTTTGGCTGGACCTGTGCACAGGGGTGAATTTCACCCTTGCAGTCCTGTCCTGTGCCATGCCGGTCAAATGCAAGTTTTTACACTGATTTAAAAAGAGAAGAATTGTGGACTGGTCTAGTTTCAGTGAAGACCATAGACTAGATCCTCATCTGGTGTAAGTCAGTGGAGCTCCCTTGAAATCAATCATTTCCCCCAGCCGAGGAGCTGGTCCAAAGGGACGACTAGCATGCATAAAGGTTTTCATAAGAAAGTCCACGCTGGGTGAGTAAGGACCAAATTGTGGGCTCAATTTTGTGATGCTGAGCACCTGCAACAGCCATTGACTTCAGTGTGACCTGAGATTTGCAGAAATCAGAGATGTAGACAATAGGGAAGGCGGTGGGACACAGTGGATAGGGTGCTAAGCCAGGAGTCGAGAGACATGGAGTCTGTTCTGGCTCTCCCACTGATGTACTGCATGACCTTGGGCCTCCAGTTGTAAGATGGGGATAATGAGAGGAACTCCTTGGCAAGATCTACAAGTGCTAAATATATATTAGTAGGTCTCCTAGTCCATCTCTCTGCCAATGCAGAATTGCTCCCTCTGGAACACTTTCTAGTGTTTAGTTCAATCTAGTTTGAAATGTTCCAAGTGATGGGGCTTGTAGGAGTCTATTCAACAGCCTCATACATCTCATTGCCAGGAAGCTTTTCCTGATAGTCTGCATTTTCTTTCCTTCATTTCACCTCATTAATACTAGTTATAAACCTGGGCATCACCCAATTTAATTTTTCATTACCTTTCTGTTTACAGCCTTCAAATATCTACAAGTAGCTATCGTGTCCCCCTTACCAAATATGGCCATGCATATTTATCTTGTCTTCCCTCCTCCTGCTCACTCTTATTCTTCTCAGAACTCCTTCCAATATCTTTCTGGCAAAGAAGTGCCCAGAGTAGGACAGGATAGTCTGGGTGTGGTCACACCACAGCCATACAGAGAGAAGCCATAAAGCCAATGATAATAAATGTTAAGGAGAAAAATCTGAGAGCAACTATACAGCAAGGCCAGGTATTTCCTGATAAGAAATGCTGACACCTCATCCACAAATAAATTGGCCCCTCGTGTACATTCTGTCCACACTAATTCAATGGGCTTTAGTCCAGGCTCACAACAGAACTCTTACTAAGCAAACTTTACTTCCATAGAGATAACATGTGTGGTTATAACTAAATATACACTAGGACCCCACACATTCACCAAAGCCCTTGTGGATACTTTTTAATACAGTGTCCCCTCAGTGGAATGTCTGAGCTGGGTCATATTTTCCAAAAGCTGCCTTTGCCACAGAGCATATTAAGTAGCCAAACCACCTTAGTCAGAAGGTTGATGCTCAGCTCTGCAATTTGTGGTTTTTTTACAGACCTCTAAAGTATTGGGAGAACTCAAGAGATGTCCCTAACCAAGGTGACAGTGAGGGCAGCCATTTAGGGAGATTTGGGGGCTTTTCAATAAATAATGTGCCCTGTGGACCCCAGGGCTGGAACCCTTTGGGATGCAGTTACATCCTAAGAAATTTCATCAGCGGGACTCTTCTTAGAGAAAGGAGACATATTTATGGATTATACGGCAGCAGCTCCTGACTAAATTGGACTTAACAAAAAGCTAGGGCTACATGTACACTACAGGGGGGAGTCGATTTAAGATACGCAAATTCAGCTACGTGAATAGCGTAGCTGAATTTGACGTATCGCAGCCGACTTACCCCGCTGTGAGGACGGCGGCAAAATCGACCTCTGCGGCTTCCCGTCGACGGCGCTTACTCCCACCTCCGCTGGTGGAGTAAGAGCGTCGATTCGGGGATCGATTGTCGCGTCCCGATGGGACGCGATAAATCGATCCCCGAGAGGTCGATTTCTACCCGCCAATTCAGGTGGGTAGTGTAGACCTAGCCTAGGACATATGCTCTTTCCAAAAGGAAGGTGAGCACTGTCTTTACAGAGGTCCTACAACACACACTTATCCTGATCAGGGCTTCTGGGAGGCAGGGCTGGCTCAGTTATAAAAGGAGAAATGGTTGCCTACGGCAGCAAATATTAAGAATATCAAAATATGTAGCAGTGAATGTTGTGTGATTGACTCAAGGTTCTGAGGGACTCGCATTTTCTAGTTTGCTTAAAGCAGCAAAATCCCAGAGCCAATGCTTAGGAATATTCCCATGAAGGTTAAACGAAGTGGGCCAAATTCTGCTCTGATTTACAGTGGTGTAAGCACGGGTCCAGCTCCTCAGTTGCTATATAGTGACACAGCTCCATTCAAGTCAATGGGGGTCAAGTCAATCCACACCAGGTGAAGATCTGGCCCATGCAGCAAATCCATTGCCTTCAATGGAGTTGCTCTGGACCTACACTAGTATATCTAAACTAGAGTAATGGTGGGAAGAAGTCAACACCTTGCAAAAATTGCAGCATTTTTGTTACTCTTAAAGTGGAAACGTATGAAAATAATCTGCACCCTTGACCCAAAACAACGAATCTGACCCTAGGTAGTGTGGGACCCCTTAGTGACCTTGGTTATTTCCTCCATCCTCTATTATCCTGATGGGGGGTGTAGACTTCAAGCTGCTCTTTATCCCTTGGTTAAGAGAGCAGATATAATTTACTTTTTAGCAGAGGGTAGTGAATGGAACTAAGAAACTGCCTTTTATTATCCACTTTTTCTGTTATTTTTCTACACCATTAATTAAATTATGATGGGTTTTTGAAGGCTTTATTTTCACCAACTATTAAAAAAACCTTTTCTGATCTTCATTTTTTGTCAGCATTTAAATCGGCTCAGTAAATAATTCCTTTTCTTCACGTTTTCCAGGAACGCTGGACCTAAACTTGCTGCATCTGTTTGTTGGGGTTCTCACATAACTGGGGAATAGAACAAGGTAAGTGACTATGTCAAACCCACTTCTCTTTTTACCCACACCCCAATAATGGTGATAGTTGAAAAGCAGAACAAAACAAGTCTCCAGTCACGTTTTGAGTTTACTCCCATCTAAGTCAATGGTAAAATCCCCAGAGGCTGATTTTCACAGCTCCCACTGAGTTGATTTTGAATTGCAGGTGCTCAACACTTCTGCAACTGAGGCACATATTAACTTCAGTGGTGGAGAACTGGACCCTCACGCCCTTTCCAGACTTCCCAGAGTGACAAGTCCACCTGGAAACACTTTTGTCAGTGAAGAGCAGGCTCAGTAGAACAGGAAGAAATAATATATCTAAATCCCTCAAAAACAAATGCTAGAGACATATATAAAATATAGCATCACTCAAAAACTGTCCTCCTGGCCAGTGCTGGAGTGGAAAACAAATTTATCATTTAGGACCATATTATAGTAGGAAATGAGCCTGAGACATAAGCCCTTGTCTCAGAGGCCTGGTATGAGACAGGACCTGCTGCTCATAGAATCTGGCAAGAACAGAGCTAATATTGCAGAAATACACATTCCTAAGAAGTGCTAAGCACAAAGTACTCACGCAAATACATTCCTGAAGAGTGGTACCAGAACATCCAAATATCAAAAACATCCCCCAGGAATAACAGGAAAACACTGACCCCTCCTAAAAGATAAGGTCAGGATGACAGCACGTAATAGAGATATTTTGATCGAACCAACATGTACAAGGTAATGGGTAATAACTAGCCACATCAGGGGACAGTAACTAACTATGTCAGAGGGGCAGTACTAACTTGTTTGTATTGGTATATAAAGATGCATCTCAGAGGGAATATCTTTGACCAGCCAAGGGGGGAATGGAAAGTCCCACCATTCACTGAGCTGCATCCATTGTTATGGGCATACATGTCTTAGTATCCTCATAGAGTCTGCCAGGTGCTATTACCATGCTTTGTTCACAATAAGCCAGGCACCGTCGTACCTTAACGGATATGGTGGTCATTGGGCAATTTGCTTGAGGTCTGCTATGCCGACTGTCTGCAAAGAGCTGGAGCAGCACACAGGGAGAACACACACACACACAGCCAAACATCTAACCACACATATTAAGGTAAAAGTAGGTAGGGATGGGAAAGAATTATTACAGATCTAGTAAAAAATCCTGACCCCACAGGGTCCATCTACACAGCCAGCAGTAGTGAGCCTCCCAGCCTGGGTCGACAGACTCTGGTTAGCGGGGCTCACACTAGTGTTCTGAAAATAGCTGTGTAGACAGTGCTTTGAAGTTGCAGCTCGGGCTTGAACTCGGGTTCTGAAGCCTTGGGTGGGATGGACTTCAAATGGGTCTACAAATTCATGCAGTGGTTTTTACTGGTTTGAGAGATATTCCTGTTCTACCAATATTCCCCATTTTAAGTAAAGGGGATTTTGCTCAGACAAGCAGATTCTTTCAAAAGTGAAGCAAGTTTTTAAGAGAGAACACTTGACCAAAAAGTGTATTATTCATTTTTTATTATTTTTCCTGTTTTAAAACTTCCATCATTTAGTCATGGAGCAGAGACCAGCCCACCTGAATTAGAAACTACTCACACAAAATGAATAACTAGAATGAATAGTCAAAGCAACAGTACACAAAGAACCTGAAGCCTGAACAATTTGTTAGGGCTAGACAACCTCTAATTCACACACGTGAGAACTCCCAGAAATAGTCAACTGATATCCGTGGGACTACTCAGATCTACCTATTCAATCCTCTGACCATTGCAGGGGCCTCAGGAATGGGTGGCATCTTGGTGTCCCTTGTTCTGTCTGTGGCACACAACAGTTTAGACTCCAGATAACTAATACATGCACAGAAATCAGGGCAGGATCACAAACAATTAGTTTAAGAGGAGTTAAATTCACAAAGAATGTTATTCAGAATGAATCATTCTACCATCTCTAGATGGAACCATGATATTTATCTCACATCTGACCTAAACGAGGTCTTTATAATATATATAGCAGCAACAGTATACCGGGCTCTCTACAGATTTGAATCTAAGGTGAAAGTCCACTGTAGCAAACTAAACCACCAGGTCTGCGATATTTATTCATTTATTAAAGAAAGTTGAGACACACCACGCAATCCAGTTGGAGCCGTTCCAGTCTTCTTGCTCCGGCACTCTCAGTCTCTAATCAGAACCAGAGCGAGCGGAGCCTGACTGCACAATTCTGACTCAAATCCTTGGCATGTGCAAAATAAATAGAAAAAGTAGCACTTTTTTAAAAAAAAAATGTTTGATAGACACAGATGCTTTCCTAGCAAAGTGGATTTCAGAAATGTGCGTGTGAGAGAGAGAGAGAGTTCCCGTGTTGCCTAGGAAAGAGGAAACATTATGTATATTATACGGGAGAGCTGTAGGCCTCAGCACACCTATTTCTTTTTATGAATTGTCTAACTATGTCTGAGGTAATGATTTGTCACAGTTTTCCATATGGGGAGCCAAGTTCAATCGTGATACGTGTGAAATACATGGGGTATGAGACCAGGAGTTAGACACCAAAGACTTAAGAACAAAAAGGAAAAAATAGTATTGGTACTTAGGTACTGAGAAGAAAACTCCTCCAGGCTTTGTACAACTGTAAAGTAGGCCTCCATCAAAAGAGAAACATTTTCCCACTTGAAAGACCTTCTGTTCCCCGCTCCTCGTTAACTCCATTTAGTTCGGCACCTTTGAGCTCTTAATTAAAGTACATAATGAATAGCCTTTAAATTCACTACAGAAGATCTATAAACCAGTGGCACACAGAACACTCAAATACTGCTTGAATTTAGGAAGGACGTTCCCCAACAAACCAACTTCAAGATTGTCTGGCCCTTTGAGCTGTTTACATCAGTGCTGGGCTAGCCACAGAATGCAAAGGGAAGGGTCCAGAAAGGAAGTAGGTGACATGCAGGGGCTGAGATAAGTGCTATTTGTGCACAGAATTCTCTGTAGGGTGACCAGACAGCAAGTGTGAAAAATCAGGACAGGGGGTGAGGGGTAATAGGAGCCTATATAAGAAAAAGACCCCAAAATCGGGACTGTCCCTATAAAATCGGGACATCTGGTCACCCTAATTCTCTGTCTCCAAGGCATTGACTCCAGTGATCATTAATTCTAGAGAGGAACAAACAGAGGGAGTCCTGAATCTGAATTCTGAATCCCCCCAAAGTTCAGGGGTGGTGGGTTTGGACCACTGGACAACTAGGGGTCCAATATAAAATTCACATCAGGATCAGATTCAGAATCCTCACAAAGTTTGGGGGTGTGGCAGTCCCAGGTGTTGTCATGAGCCAATCTCTACTAACAAAGGTTTAGGAGGACCACATTTGGGTCAAACAAGTCAAAGACATGATGTTCTATGCTGTACCATCAGAGGGTGCATCCCAAGATGAGTGGGGGAAAGATGATTTGGAGCCACCTCTGTGCCCATCCTGTTCTGAGTTGCTGCAGGGGCTGGTTTGGCCTCTGGTGTAAAGCAGCACACCCTTGACTGACCACCCACCCCAATCCCAGGCTGCCTCTGGGCTGCTGAGTAGCTCGTAGCCGCTAAAAAATCTCCATAGCAGGACGTGCACACTTGCCTCATGGGCTGACATTATGCCGCCCTATGCTAGCATGCATCTTCCACCAGGGCTTGTGAAGGGGCCTGCACAGGGCAGCCTATAGCTCCTCACTGCAGTATCTCTGCTAGGGGGATCTCCCTCAGCTGGAGAAGGGACTCTATAGGCCCTTCTGCACCATTTGAAGGTATAAGAGTAGTTGGCCCAAAGCTGTATATAAGATTCCAGGGTTGTCACTCTGTGTGCGTCACTCTGAAGCCTAGAATGTCTGTTGAGTCAGTGTGAAGTGATGGAAACGGCTACAAGCATGGCTGAGAGATCTTTTGGTTTAGAATAGCACCAGGCTGAACCATCCCTGGGATTCATGGTCTGTTACTGTTCAGTTTAAGTACTCAGCCATTTTGCCAAATTTTACCCATTTGGTGCAGTTAAGCATGTACCAGTTTCATGCTAGGAGTCCTAGACCACTGTAAGAACAGAAGTAACTTAACCAATCACCACTCTTACTCTATAGCTAATTTGCATGCAACAATTTCATTGGTTGTATGAGGGAAACTGCACAGATGTTGGATGACATGGCCTAAGTTCCACTTCCAGATACTAGGAAGAGAGAATGGAAGAGAGAAATATATTTATATACTAATTTGGGATGGTCTTCATGCAGTATAGCCAACGCTAAATGTTCAGAAAGTATTAGTTGCTCCCCCCCTCCCATCATGAGATTTAAAAACAACTTTTTGATTTTTTTTTATTTGTCTGGTGCTGTGGTAGCCTTTAGAGTTCACATTTTAAAGCTTTCTTCTACAAGCACGAGGGCTAAAAACCTCTTAAAAAAAAGAAAGCTGAGATTCTCATCTGATCATGGGACTCCAGCAGCTGGGACTTTAAGAAAAGTAGCAACTATCACGAGACTCACAATGGAATCAGATCTAACTCATAGCTGCATAACACAGATCTAACTCCTGAGAACTGCAGTCAACCCAGACTCATGCCTTTGAAACCTAAAGCATTATGCATTGTCACTATGGCATATATATCTGCAACGTTGTTGTAAATGTGTTGGTCCCATGATCTGAGAGAGCCAAGGTAGGTGAAGTAATATCTTTTAGTGGACAGCTTCTGTTGGCGTATACACACACAACAAACACCCCCCTCCCCAGTGTTCATTTGTCTAACAAGGTGGAAAATATAAGACCATGGAAATCTCCTTCTGGCTGAGTCTTTGCAGGCGCTACTAAGAAATTCAAGGCACTTTTTCTGGCTCCTGACTGGTTTCCACGAGCAGGGAAAAGTTCTGAGTAATCTTTATGGCTCTCTTTCACCCTGGCAGCCTTCGACCTTGGTGAAATAAAGACTGAGGTAGATAATAGCAGTGGGGGAAGAACAGTTAGTAACTCAGGCTGAATAGCTGGCTATCTCCTTCATTTCTCCCACTCTCCTGGCTCCCATTCCCCCGCCCCCACCATTCCCCAAAATGCAGAGTAGTTGTTTTGTGGTTGCCAAACCAAACCGCAAAGCTCCAGTTGACTGCCCTTCTAGAATCAACACACACACTATAATAACCCCAGCAAATCTGGAGTCTGCAGTGATTGGATATATCCTAAATATAGTACAGACTGTGGTGGAAAACCCTGGGGATTTGATTTTTTTCCAAGCGAGGAAATAAAGTTTTCATCGGTCTGAGATTCCATTTCTATTAAACCAAGGGAGTGTCTGTCATTCAACGTTGCCAGTATAGTCTCAGGTGGGGCTAAGAGTTCAGCAGAGACATGTGGATGAAAACTGAAAGACAAGACACAGCTTTGGTAGCAGGAGAGGGTTGTGGAGGGTTGGGAAGGGTCTGCCATGAATAATTTGGCCCGTTTTGATATTTATAATTTGCATTTCCATAGCATCTAGGAGCCCGTCATGGAGCAGGACCTGGCTGTGCTAGATGCTGTACAAACACAGAACAAAAAGTCTGTCCTTGCCCCAAAGAGCTAACAAGCTCATCGACTCAGACTTTAGATGGTCACGACAGTCCTTCTGAACTTAGTGTGCCCTCCTGCATATCGCAGGCCACAGAACCTCCCCCACCCACTCCTGTAATAGACCCCTAACCTCTGGCGGAGTTACTGAAGTCCTCAAATCATGGTTTAAAGATTTCAAGTTACAGAGAACCTACGACAAGAGACAAACGGATGGCTATGAGCAGAACGAAGGGGGAATCGAAAGTCGTTCTTAAATTCAGTGGAGTTACACAAGTGGGCCTACGGCTCAATAGCACAATGGGGTGAGACATGGCAAGATGGAGAATGCCTAATGGTTGATGTTTGGAGAAGCAGTGTGGTCTAGTGCAGAGTTTCTCAACCCGTGGGTCGGGACCCAAAATTGGGTCACCAGAATGTTTCAAAAGGTCGCATGGCAGCTCCTGTGGCTCCTGTCCCCTGGGGCTGGCTGGGCTCGCCCCCCTGCTCCAGGCACTGCAACCTCTGGGGTCCCAGCACTGCTCAGGTTTGGCCCAGCCGTCATGATGGGAGTCCAGGTAGGCCAAATCTGAGTGAGTGGCAACCCCATGAACCAGCTCACAACTCCACTCACACAAACTTGGTCCAGTCAGGAGAGTGGGGCCAAACCTGAGCAGCGCTGCAACACCGGAGGTTGCGACTCCCAGAGCGCAGAGCCAAGCCCAGACAGCCTCACAGCACAAGGGTTGCAGGAGCTGCCACTGTAGGATGAGTGCCGGGCAGGACCCAACCTCCCCCTCCAGGGGGGCAAAATCTGACTAAAACCACTCTAGGGCCTCCACCTCCAGATTATTTACTAAGTTGCAACAGGCCATGAAAATTAACAAAAGGGTCCTGAGTCCAAAAAGCTTGAGCACCCCTGCGCTAGTGGACAGGGCATTGGGCTGCGACTGGTGATTTGGCTTTTATTCCCTGCTCTGTGACCTCCAGCAGGTCACGTCACCTGTCTAAGCCTCTACTTCCTCTTCTGTCTGTCTTGTCTATTTACCCGGTAAGCTCTCTGGGGCAAGGACTGTCTCTTACTGTGTGTTTCTACAATGCCCAGCAGAATGGGGCCCTGATAGTGGTTGGAACCTTTAGGTTCTATAAGTATACAAATAAATACAATAAATAATAATAATAAATAGAGACATCAACAGAACAGCAAAAAGTTAGGAGAAGAGATGTCCCCACTCAGTCTCTCTCATCAGTGGTGGTGTTTATGCTAATATCAGAAAGGGCGGCTTTTTACTGTTCTGTCCATCACTGGAAGGGGAGTATCACTGAACGGAAAGCAGTGTTGGATAAAGCAGAGATCAGCAGTTGTCAGTCACTGAAATTGTGAAATCAGAGAAAACTTACAGTAGAGCTGTGCAATATTTTTTGGACAAATAGTTTATTCACCGAAGAATACACAGTTTCAGATTGACCAAAACTATTGGCAAATTCAGGGCAAATTCAGCAAACAGTTTTGGCCAGAGAGAAAAAAAAATAAACATTTTGACTTTTCATTTGTAAATGCATCTATATTTGAAAAGGGTGAAAAACACCCTAAACACGCTAAAGAAAGAAAGGAAGAAAACTCAAATAATTTTGGGTCAAATAAAATGTTTCTTTTGACTTGAAGCAAATTTTTTATGCAGCCCATAGTGTGTAATAAAGTTGAGAACCACTGACACCCTTGTGCTGAGGGCCAGCATAAGGCCTATGCTAAAACATAAGCCCTTACGTTCAGCTATAGTGTTGTGTTACAGTGACACTGGGAAAAATAAGTCAGTTCTTATTTGATGAGAACGGTTTCTCCAGGTCTAGGCACCTGTGAGCCAGCAAACACCCTGGCATACCCTAAGCCCGTTATACTATGGCCACCCAGTAGATTTAAATCCCAAGGCATGATCTTCCAGGCCTTTTCTCACATGTTAAGTTCTCCTTCATCTTTATTAGGAAGAGCCCATGCTGAACAGAGATGGATCCCTTTGTAGCGCTGAAGTGAGGTGCTTAATCCAAGTCAGGGTTGACTCAGTAGAGAGAAGAGATGGGGCTTGAACTGAAACCCGAGCACTCATCACTCCCAAACTTTGGGAAGGTTAAGTCCTGCTGCAGCGTGGCTCTATCCCTACTGGACAGGAACATCAGAAGGTTCTAGTTGTGCAGAGCCGTCATAGGAAAACCCTAGGCCAGATGAAAGTCACTACTGCCGGGATCTCAGCCCAGGTTTCCCTGCTGCGGTGTGGAACTGATGTGGGGCTAATCCTAGTTTAAAACTAGAATACACCACTGAGCCACAAGCCCACTTTGGGGCCACCCCATCCTAGGGGTCTAGGAGACGTCCAGATCTCCCAGCTATGCAGAGAGAGTGCGCCTGCTTCACTGCTCCTCAGAATGGTACAACATGCATTCCTCTCCCCTGTGCAGAAAAATGCCCACTAACTTCAATGGCCTTTGTATCAGGCCCCTGATGGCTTCCTCTAAGCACCTCCCTGCACTTCTGCTTAGCCAGCAAAGATAGTCCTTATGCTCAAGAAATTGGAGGGACTAACATGGATCCAGAGAGACAGCAGTAGGAGGTAGGGGAATCCACAAATATCTGCTCCTACAAGTAAATTTCATTAAGACAATTCATGTGAGTAAACCTCAAGCCCTCAGTGGCTTCTGTAGTAGCTCTGAATAGCTCGCCACTAATGTTGTGTAAGCATCTCCCCATTTCCCGGGTGGAAGCCACACTTGTGAAGCCAAGCAGACGAGCCATACGGCCCCTTTTCCCTGTAGTTGGCTTCCGCTGTCAGCAAATTTTCATTTCTAGCGCTGGCTGGAGACCAGACCAAAAATAAAAGCAGGATGTATTCCCCTTGCTGCCGACTGCTTTGTCTGATGTTCCTGAACCCCACGGATGTAAACGCTGTACCCTTCCTCCACGCCCCCATGTTTAATTTCAATTTCACCCTAATGAGGTCTGGCTGGCTTGTGTGTTTGCATTTACTTGGATTTATTCCCACACTACGGCTAAAATGTAAAGGGGTGATGGAAATGTTTAAACGCACAGTAAAACTCATTGGTTTTGCATGTTGTTCGAGTTGTTTCCCCCGATCACTGAGATGAAGTCGATGCACTTTGGAACATCTTTCCCCCCATTGCCGTTTTGAATGTAAGCATTGTCCTTTGCTGAGAAGCTGCCTGGGCGTGGAGCATCTGTGAGTTTGCCCCGGACAGGAAATAAGTGCCTTACAATGAATCTGTTTGCGGAAGACTGGAGTAGCTGCAAGCTTTCCAGACCTAGTACTCCTATACCATTTCCTACAGTGACTCCTGCTGGTAGAGGCTGGACAAAGCCTCAATGTGGGATCCATAGAATTTAATGCACCTATATCATTCCTTATTGTGATTCCGGCTGGTAAAAACGTGGACGAGTTGCTCTGAAGCCCCACAGACAGCACTCCTGAGACATTCCCTGCAGCGCCTCCTGTTGGGAAAGGCAGGGAGTGGAATAGCTGAAAGCTCCCTCACAGACAGTGCTTCGCCATTCCTTATCTCGGCTCTTGTTTGCAGGGTAAGTTATCCTAAAAGGGTTTGCACTAGTATCTGCTTTTCTAACCTTTTCTCTGTCTCGTATTCTCTTAGGGTGAGTATGACACTTCCTTGGTACTATTCTGAATTATCTGCACCCCAGTAACAGAGGGGCCCCAATCATAATTGGGCTCCACTGTTCTAGGAACAGTCTGAACAAATATAATCATAGAACCACAGGACTAGAAGGGACCTCAAGGGTCATCTAGTCTAACTCCCTGCCGAGATGCAGGGATCTGTTGAGTCTAAAATACCTCACTCTAAACAGACAAGACAAAGGAAGGGAAAGCATGTCTCCAGAGTTGAAAGCCACACTCCTAGCCACTAGACCACACTGCCCCACAAACATGCTGTAAACTCAGACATACGGGCACTGTGTAAAAACTCAGCCACATGTCATACCAGAACTTCCATTTCAGAGGACATTGAAAGGGTTCTCACTCCCCCCGCCCCCACTTCTCTGGATAAAGCAAAGGATGAAAACCAGAGCCAATCTGGTAGCCACAAGGCAAAGCATATATTAAGTACCAATGACAATTGGTCCCCTTTCTGCTAGTTGGCTGGTTCTCCTAACCATAATATCATTTCTTCTCATATTTTCCATGGAACAGGATTGAGGTTCCAAAGCCCAAGCTTTCTTGGTCATAAGTTAAAAGCCAGTGTCATGATCCCACTGAGTTTCTTGTGTAAGTAATGACCAGAGTAAACCCACTTGGAGCAAAGAACTCCCAGAGCTTTACAAAAACAACCAACTAAATAAAGATAGGGGCCTTTATTCTTCATGTATAAGCAAGTAAATTCACTCTCTTCTGCTAGTGTAACTCCATTGACTTGAATAGATACTCCTGATTTACACCAAACTAGATGAAAACAGAGTAAGACTGAGAGGAAAGTGAGGATGTGGACAAGACGGCAGAGCTACCGTTTCAATAAGCAGATGGGTGTATTTGTCACAGACTTTAGCTCTTACACTTTATCACAAAAGAGTAAAGCTTGCTTGTGCCAGAGACGGAGCCTTCTCAGGAGCTGGTCCCAGACCATCACAAACCTCACCATCTTGCACTTCAAGTACAAGGTGCATTTCTTTGCCCTTGTCTTCTCCTACATAAATACAGAACATGCAAATTAAAAAAAGAAGACCCTACCAAAACACTCAACTGCACACACAGTTCTCTCTCTGAGGAGAGGGCGAGAGAAAGAACAAGCCACACATGAAAGAAGTTAGTCACACTGTTTAATAGCATAACTGGAAGGTTCTCAAACACTAAAGAGATGAAGGCAGTATCAAGAACCTATAGAGAATAGCACAGAAACTCCTGAACTGAATTGTTTTGAGAACCTTCTTTCATAGAATATCAGGGTTGGAAGGGACTTCAGGAGGTCATCTAGTCCAACCTCCTGCTCAAAGCAGGACCAATCCCCAGACAGATTTTTGCCCCAGATCCCTAAATGGCCCCTTCAAGGATTGAACTCAACCCTGGGTTTAGCAGGCCAATGCTCAAACCACTGAGCTATCCCTTGTTTCCTTACATGGATCCTACTAGATAGATCCCCACCACCACTGTCACCAAACACACCCATCCCATCCCAGAACAGATTCCAGACTTTAACTTATGTGTAGACTGTCTCTGAAGCTCATTGCAGAACCCATGTCTACAGCAGAATTCTGATGGCATTGGGAACAAGAATTGTTAAATGACTACTAAATAAATCACAAAACAAACATGAAAGGGGATTTGCATTTAGTTCAGAGATGCATAGTGTGTGTGTTTGTATGTGAATGCATGCATGCGCCATAGACAAGCAGAGTTGAACACCACACAAACATTTTGATCACCCCTAGAACCAAGCCCGACACAAGTTTCTGCAAAGTTCAATAAGTTTTTCTATGCCTGCACATGATTCTAGTCAGGACCAGAAGTGCCAAGATACTCCAAGACAGATTGTGTTTTGGCCCAAATCTGAATCCAGCGCTCTCATTAGCTAGCTGGGTCTCCCGATATTTTCCTGCTAAATTTTGCAGACTCAACAGGTCTGGATAAATGACACACACACAGCATATGAAAAATCTGTTCTTTAGCTGCACTGATTCCAAGTTCCAAACCCATCCACATACCAAAGCCACCATACCAAATGCAACTCTTACTGACTGTGAGGAGTGCATTCATCCAAGGGCAGAATTCAACCCCTCCATGTTAGTGCTGGAGCTGTGCAGCAGTGTGATAAATGCAGCATGGCAGAGCCTAGTTCAAAACCAGTCCTTACAAAGCAAACAGACCGTGGGACCCAGTCCAATCTGTTAACTACCAGACCATACTTCCTCCCCGATTCCTTTGTAATACTTTAGTGTCTTTCAGTATTTTATATTAGCACTGCTCAGATACATATCTAATTGTGCATCTCGAGGTATTGTATGTGGGTGGTGATGTAGATTTGTGGTATTCACACTCCATTGTTTATTTTTATCACCTGGTCATTAATACACTCAGAAGCTCAATATTCACCATTTAAGTAGGACCCACAGAAAAAACAATCTTTCTTTCCTCTGGTGGTTCTGCAGCAACAGGGATAAGTCAAGTTATCAAGTCAAAAATTATAGCTAGCTATGTATTTTTTTCATTGATGAGGACAATGCACCAATAAGTCAGCCATAGTCATTTAAAAATTGGAAACACATGAGAAGAGGGAAATGCAATGCTAGCCACATGGATAAAATAAAAAAAAATCCATTGTCTAAGAAAGTGCAATGAACAATGGAAAGTAGCAAAAATAAAACTGTACTTGGAAGTGTACCTTTAAATAACAACATGATGCAACTTGAATGCAAATCAATTTCTCTTTTCTACTGCTGTTAAGCAAGGGATCGGGCAGCAACTCTTCAACAGACACTGGTGTTTTTCCATAAAAAGTCAGTGTGATATAAAATATCTAAGCCCTTTGGAAAGAACTCCTCACCTGCTCCACCCTGAGTTTCGCAAAATAGTACAAGACAGATGCATTATTGTCATATGCAACACCGCCCAAGCCCAGGCATGTACCAAAGGCTGAGACTTCAGAACTGGAATATAAAAGTGGAAACAATTCCGAGATCCCACCTTTGAAATAGTCGCTTCTCTCTAGAAGTAGCATGCAAACTGCAGCAGGGTCCCTTTCTCCTTCCTATTCTCACTCCTTTTCACAAAAGATCGTCCAGCTGGTACTAAAAAATAGTCTTAGGGAGCAGATCTTCAGTTGGGGTAAACTGTCATAGTTCCATTGCCCTCAACGGGCAATGACAATTTACAACCTGAAAGGAGCTGTGACAATTGACACCAGCTGAGGATCAGTCCCTTGATGGTCCAATTGCTATACTGGTTTTCCTGAGGGTACAGTCAGTCTTTGAAAGCCAGTCTCCTCCCCAGCCAATCTCTGTTCTACACCACCCCCTCAGCTTTTGCAAGCCAGCTTGTGGTTCTGAATCATTACTAAGCGCCCAGTTTGTGGCTTCCAAAGCCACCCAGTTATCTGACGCCATTTCTCTCACCAGTTATGATTTAATAAGAGCTTTCTACTGGCACTGGCATTTTAATAGCAAGCAGCAATTTTTTATATTTTCTTTGCTGGCTGGGGTTCCAGTTTCACTGTTCTGTGTATGCTCCATTCATCTGTGCCTCCATTCAGAGTGCTTCTAACACTGGTGAATGTGTTTCCAGGGATATGGGAAGAGAGAGGATGGAAGGCACATATTCAGCAGACAGTTTCGAAGTTTTGGAAGGGTAGCAATGCCACTGAAAAGTAAGTTACTTTTCATTCAGCGTTGCAGAGTTGCCTTGCTTAGCCCTTGAAGTTACCTTTTCCCAAATGACATAGTTAAATGAAAAAAAGGCACCTCTATGAGAATAACAGTGTGCACATGTGGGGAGGGGGAATATACTGGGAAAACTATATTGGTTTAAATTCATACCTAAGGTTAGACCAATAAAGTCTTTCCCATGTAGATAAGGTCTTAGGTACTTGGGCACTTAAGTCCTATTTTCACTTTTGAAAATATTACCCACAGTCTCTTCTGCAGGAAGGGCGGCCAGCACGTCCCTTGGCCCGCACCACTTCCTGCAGCCCCCATTGGCCTGGAGCGGTGAACCGCGGCCAGTGGGAGCCACGATCGGCTGAACCTGCAGACGTGGCTGGTAAATAAAGTGGCCCAGCCCGCCAGGGGCTTTCCCTGAACAAGTGGCGGACCGGCTTTGAGAACCACTGCACTAGAGGGCTAAAATAATCCCTTCCTGACCTCTGCCAGTGGCCAGATGAAGCCTGTAGCATGAGCTTTTAGGAATATAAGGCATAAACAGGAAGTGAGCCCCAGGGCTGCCGAGCCCTGCCCCCCACCATCACAAGCATCCCCATTATACAACTGCACACACAAATTTGTCCAGCTCTCTCTTAAAATTAATTAAATTGTTTGCCCCCACAGCTCTATTGGGAGGCTGTTCCAGACCCTTACCCCTCTGATGGGTAGAAACCTTCTAACTCCCAGCCTGAATTTGTTCATGGCCAGTTTATATGCATTTGTTCTTGTGCCAGCATTATCCTTATGCTTAAAAAATAAATAAATCACTCTTCACCCTCCCTGGTGTTTACTCCCTCATATATTTATGGAGATGGATCATATCCTCTTTTAGCCTTCTTTTTACAAGACTAAACATGCCAAGCTCTTCCAGTCTCCTCTCATAAGACAGGCCCTCCACTCTATTGACCATCCTTGTCATTCTTCTCTGCACCTGTTCCAGTTTAAAATTCATCATCTTTTTTGAACACGGGTGACCAGAATTGTAAACAGTATTGCAAATGAGGTCTTACCCGTGCCTTGTAGAATGGCATTAATATTTCTCTAGCTCTACCGGAAATGCCCTGCCGGATACATCCTAGGATGTATTTGCCTTTTTCATTGCCACATCACTGCTGGCTTATAGTTATCCTGTGATTGGTGTATACTGTACACCCAGGTCTCTTTTCTCCTCTGTTTGCTTCCAACTGATGAGCCCCTTGTAGTAGAAATTCTTATGATTAGACCCTAAGTGCAGGACTTTTCACTTTGTACTATTGAATTTCACCCAGTTTCTGTCTCTCCAATTTTCAAGGCCATCCCATTCTTCCTGTATAATATTCCCATTTTCGTCCGTATTAACAATGCCTCCCCACTTTGTACCCTCAAGCAGTGTGAGCTACTTTCTGCTCCAGCAGGGCTCTATTGTTTGGTCTGAAGCGGGAAAGCTGACACTGCTAACGCCTATGCTATACCTGCTCTGATGATAAATAGAGGATTTTAATTCATTATTGACTAGGGAGAAGTGTTACCCTCTGTAGCATAACCATACATAGAGTATGGTTTCTGTAAACATGGACACATCTCATTTTGTCCATGGGAGCTGTGTCTTTTTGAGTCTCAGGCTTACTGGTGTATAGAAAAAAATCGACTAAACTTCTCAACTCTTCCCGTTATATTTTTTAAAAAAGAATACGTATGGCAATTTGTGTTACAGATTTTTCCTCCCCCAGAGACACCTACCTAAACCCCCACAATTGTTCAGCCCCCTCGGGTGCAGGGTTTGCATGGAATTAATAGCACTCAATCAATTCCGAACATCAGTGAGAGCACTGTTGTCCAAGACTGTAAAAATGTGGGGCAAATGTTTCAAGCACATTAGACGCTAATGGTGAAATCCTGGCCCCACTGAAATCAAGGAGAGTTGTGCTATTGACTTCAACACAGCCAGGATTTTGCTTATGGGTGGGACTTTCAAAGCTCTCTCAAGGATGTGGATGCTCCATTCCAATTAGAAATTAATGGGATTTGGGAATCCAGATCCCATCATCTGCTTTGAAAATTCCACCCCTATATTGATGCCCATATTTACACATCTGTATTAAAGTGGCCTGATCTACAGAGCTGCACAACCCTTGCAGTGAAGTCAATGGGACCTCAGGAACTCAGCACCTCTGAAAATGAGACCACTTTTATTTAGAGGCCTAACCTTCAGCACCAAGAGCCTGAGCCAACTCCCATTAAAGTCAATGGAAACACTCCCTTAGACTTCAGTGGAAGTTGGATCAGATACCAAGTTGGAAACCTTTGACCCAGGGGCCCAATCCTGCTCCCCTAGAAGACAACACTCCCTGTGATTTCAGCGGGTGCAATCTCAGTCTTCTGGGTTACAAACGGGATTATTCTAGGGGTTGATCCAGCCTGGTGCTAAGCGCCTCCAACGCCTGTGAAGTTCAACAGGACTTGGGGGGCAAGAGGCTTTGGCAACTCTCAGAATCGGGTCCTTTGTTTCTGGAGACACTAAACAACATTACCAGTAACGCACAGGCTTGGGAGGGAAGAGAGGGGCTGAATAATCCTCTGTATGTGGAACGCTCCTCTAATGCAAACAAATGTATATTTCCTTCCTTCCTAGCCTGTAATAGGAGGTGGCCAGCAAAGACTTTCCCAGAGAAAAGATCCTTTGTAGGGACAGAGTCATTTATCTCCTATTAGGGCTCCAGGACAATCACGGCACGATTTATAGTTGGCCATAATTGAACTTGGTGCCAGCATGCTCCTGAGACAGCTCCAGAGGGCCTGCACCGTGCATTGAAAGCCTGAGGCTGTCACAGAGCTGGCACTGAAATACATACTGGCAAACCTCTTTGATCCAGTGTGTCGAACGCACACCTGGATTCCGCCTGTAGCGGCCTGTTACTTCTGCAGCTTGGTCAGATTCCCGGAAGCCTTATTTTATTGCATTTGAATTGTTTTTTCCCCCTGCTTTGTGGAGCTTAGCCAATTTTCCAAGGGCTGCACTGAAGAAATAGAGCCGCTTGAATGAAAACAAATGAACTGAATAAATGGACTCGCCCCACACAACTCCCCCGATTCCCCACCCTTATTTGGAGCCCCAGCTTCTATTCCCTGAGTTACTTTAACTTCTCAGAGACTTTCACTTTGCAAACCAGACTAAATTGTTTGGTTGGGCAGCTCTCCAGCGCTTTTGCCAGCACGCAATTGCATGAACCTGCATAAGCCTCACTGAGTCCTGACACGCAGACTCACTGGCAGGCAGACATGCTGAACGATATGCTTTGCTTAGGGTGGAGTGAGTGGTAAAGAGGGGTTTCAGTCACCTTAACTCCTCCGGTTCAGTCAGCCTCAGGACTTCTGTGCTCTATCCCCACATGCCCACAGCCCCAAGCATCTGTTCCAGCAGGCACGTTGTGCCAGATCATGGGGACTCACTGCCCCCTCTTTACCCCTCGGAACAGAGCCTCTTAAGGAGCGGGGATGGGGACGGCCTTGGAGGTGCTACAGAAGCTCTATACTACCCTAGAAGTCCCCACATGTCCCCCAGGATACTGAATTACAGCTTCATTGCTTTTTTGCACTACCTGAACAGAGTTAAGTAGCCGGGCTCTGACACAGAATCTGGGCCATAATTTACAAGCCGATTTTTTGTGTTTCTCCCCCTCCCCCTTTCCTGTGACTGTCGCTGCTCTAAGTGAGACAGGAAAGGGAGATTCTGCCCTAGGTAGCTGAATACTACTATTGAGTCCTGCAGCAGTATCTTGTAGGATCATGCCCTTAGAACCTGCTGTCTTCCTGCCTCGATCCATGATCTGGACAGCTCTAAGATAAAGGGTAACGCTAGGTATTAGTGTGAGAGCTACAGCTGAGCAGATGGTAGCTGTTGAATGAATTTTTAGAATAAGATTGCCAAATCCTTTTTGTTCCAAGTAGACACCCAGCTCTGATGGGAGGTAAGCGCTGTTGAAAACCCAGTGCCTGCAGATGGTGGCACTGGTGAAGCAGTAGGAGATGGCTCTTGTCACTGAACCAGTACAGAACCTGGGGCCACTTTACTACTGGATTTGTCATCGCTGAGTTTAGGCCTGAAATTTTCCCGGATGTCTAGCATTTTTGAATGCCCAACTTGGGATGCTTTAAAGGAGCCACATTTTCATAGGATAGGTGCTCAGCACTGTGTGTGGGGGGGAAAATCAAGCCCCTTTAAGGTGTCTCAAGCTGGGCCCACACAAATCTCTGGGCACTTCAAAGATCTTGGCCAAGATATAAATCTAAGGCCCTGATCATTAAAAACCCTTTGACACTTTTCAAAATGTTTTTTAACTCTCTTGTCCTGGGTGCAATGCTACATGCGAGGAAGGATGTTAGAATTGGCATTGGGAGGAAAGATTCAATTCCCAGCTTTGTGCGACCTCGGACAGATCACTTTAAGGCCCAGATCCTCAAAGCTATTGAGGTTCCTAATGGCCATTGAAATCAACAGGAGTTAGGCACCTAAATACGTTTGCGGATCTGGGCTTTAATCTCTCTCTGCCTCAGTTCCCCATCCATAAACTGGGGCTAATAGCACTGTCCAACCTCACAGGGGTATTGAGGTGCCCAGATACTACCGTAAGGGGAGGAGAATCATAATTTAGCAGTGGTTCAGAGTCTGGCTAGAAGGGTATAATCAAGTCTGGTCCCACAGGTATCAGTCTTGGGTCCGGTTCTGTTCAATGTTTTCATAAATTTAGATAATGGGATAGAGAGTACACTTATAAAATTTGTGGATGATACCAAACTGGGAGGAATTGCAAGTGCTTTGGAGGATAGGATTAAAATTCAAAATGATCTGGACAAACTGGAGAAATGCTCTGAAGAAGCAAATAGGATGAAATTCAACAGGGACAAATGCACTTAGGAAGGATCAATCAGTTGCACACATACAAAATGGGAAATGACTACCTAGAAAAGAGTACTGCAGAAAAGGAGCTGGGGGTCATAGAAAATCACAAGCTAAATCTGAGTCAAGAGTGTAACACTGTTGCCAAAAACAAACAAACAACCCCCCCCTCAAAAAAAAACCCACCACAGCCCCCGCAAAACACCTACATCATTCTGGGATGTGTTAGCAGGAGTGCTATAAGCAAGACACGAGAAGTAACTCCTCAGTTTAGGCCATATCAGCACAGCATAGCGCAGGAGTACTGCGTCTAGTTCTGGGTGCCACATTTCAGGAAAGATGTGGACCAACTGGAGAGAGTCCAGAGCAGAGCAACCAAAATGATTAAAGGTCTAGTGAACATGACCTATGAGGAACGATTGAAAAAATTGGGTTTGTTTAGTCTCGACAAGAGAAGACTCAGAGGGGACATGATAACGGTTTTCAAGTACATAAAAGGTTGTTACAAGGAGAAGGGAGAAACATTGTTTTTCTTAACCTCTGAGGCTAGAACAAGAAGCAATGGGCTTAAATTGCAGCAAGGGAAGTTTAGGTTGGACATTAGGAAAAACCTCCTGTCAGGGTAGTTAAGCACTGGAACATGTTGCCTAGGGAGGTTGTAGAATCTCTGTTTGAGAACAGGTTAGACCAGGAGTCTCAAACTCAAATGACGACGAGGGCCACATGAGAACTAGTACATTGGCCCGAGGGCCGCATTATTGACACCTCCCCCCGTGCCACCCTAGGCCCCACCCCCACTCCACCCTTTCCATGAGGCCCCGCCCATTCCCGGCCCCCATTCCAACCCCTTCCCCAAAATCCCCAACTTCGCCCCCTCCCTGCCCCCAGGGGGTACAAGAGGGGTGTGGGGTGTGGCAGGGGCTCAGGGCGGGGAGTTGGGGTGTGGGTTGCAGGAGGGGTGAGGGGGTGCGGCAGGGGGCTCATGGCAGTGGGGGGAGCTGTGTGGGGTGCAGCAGGGGGTCAGAGTGCAAGGTGCGGCATGGGGCTCAGGGCAGGCAGGCAGGGAGCCTGCCCTGCCTCCGCTGCACGTTGGGCCCAAGCCGCTCTAGGGGGGCCACGAGGAGCTTGTGGGCCGCAGAAAATAACCCTGCGGGCCGCATGGGGCCCCTGGGCCGCGTGTTTGAGACCCCTGGGTTAGACAAATACCTGTCAGGAATGGTCTAGTTATTACTTAGTGCCGCCTTGAGTGCAGGGGACTGGACTAGATGATCTACTGAGGTCCCTTCCAGCCCTGCACTTCTATGATTCTACTTGCTGCAAATAGCTGTAGTTGTGACAGATAAGAAATGTCAATGAGAATGGCACAGCTTCTCCTATTGCATTAGTTCCAGAGAGCTTTGGGGGAGGGGGATGTGGCCAGGACCGGCTCTAGGCACCAGCAAAGCAAGCAGGTGCTTGGGGTGGCACATTTCCAGGGGTGGCATTCCGGCCATCCTTTTTACGTTACTGGCAATCCCTGTGGTGGGTGCCCCGGGTTCCCTCCAGCAGCCCCCAGCCCGCCCCGCTCCCAGCCGCGGCCGGGCGCCCTCTGCCAGGTCCACCACATCTCAAAATCGTTGGTCAGGACTCACATTAATTTCAATAGAAAGTACCATTGCAAAAAATTAGATTTCACTGAATTATTAAAAGACTACGCAAGTATAAAAACCAGAAAAATTCAGTTAATATAATTTCTTTTAATTTATGAGAAACTGGGCGCACCGGAAGACATTAACGTTTTTCATTACGGTGTATAGTTGAACCCAAATTTTTTGTAATTGTGATTTTGTTAACATTAAATGGGATCACTAGTAGGAAATTGCTTTATTTCACTAACTACAAATTCTCTGTTTTCATTTTTTTTATTTTAAACAGTCAAAAAAACCCAAACCAAACCAAAAAAAAAACATTGCAAAGTGCAAACGTGTAAAAGCCCCCCCAAAAAGGGGGGGGGGGGATTTTTTTTTGATTGGGGCGGCAAAAATCCTAGAACCGGCCCTGGATGTGGTAGAGACTCTCAACCATGCTGCTATGTGCAGCCCACTGTGACAATCAGGGGTAGAGTGACCAGACAGCAAATGTGAAAAATCGGGACCGGGGTGGGGGGGTAATAGGAGCCTATATAAGAAAAAGACCCACAAATCAGGACATCTGGTCACCCTAATCAGGGGCCAGACACCACCGGGGGAACAGGGGCTCTGAACCCTCAGGAATAAGCAATGGAACCAACTTGTTGTAAACAGCGTTGCTGTGTATTAATAGACCTTAAGTAATACCTTTTATGAAAGCGTGCAGGGTGCTGAACGCGATAGTCAATGGGGGAGCTGGGTCCAGATTACGGTTATGAATGTACATGTGTAGAACATTGTACTTGTAATCAGGGTGCAAGTACCGCATCGCCTCCTCCCAGCAGTGTAGGGAAGCAGTGAGGCAGAAGGAGGGGCACCTCCCAGGGTAACTGTTTACACAAAACTAACTCCAAGCACGTAGCTTCCAACAGCCCAGGGAAAGCCAATGGTGGACTATCACAGTTAGTGGAAAGGCATTCAAACAGAAAAGAACCCCCCAGTGGTGGAATGCTAAGGAAGGAGGGTGTGTCCCCCATTCTGTGTAAACATGTTACCATAGTGGGGAGGACGGGGGGAGGGAGTCCCAGGGAGGACGGGGGGAGGGAGTCCCACTGTCTGCAAACCCTGTTCTCAGGGAAGGGGTTTGAAGTGGAGACTATCCAGAAACAGAGTGGGTGCTGTCGTGAAACACTGGTCCCCTCTGTGACAGAGGGGAGATTAGGGAACTGTTAAGAAACAATACACAGCTTCCATTAGAGAAGGGAATTTAGCTAATCTAGAAGTGGAAAACACGAGGTTGCGTCTTTATGGGTATTTTCTGTGTAACTTGTCTTTTTGTGCCTTTTCTTAAAATTTCGTCTTTGAATCTGTGATTTTTCTATTAAATAAACTTTGTTTATTTTTACCCTAAACAGTGTGCAATCCAGGGGGCGGGGGGAAGGGGGGGAGGAGGTAGTGTACAACCCCCAGCAGATTAACTGAGGGCAGGTTTCCTCAGACATGCTCTTCAGGGACACTGAAATAAACATTCAATGCTCTTTAGTTATTATTACTCAGTATGATGGAAGGAAGTCAGGTGGTTACAGGAAAAGGACTACAAGCCAGCCTATGGGATGGCCTTTCTGAGGTGCTGAGCGTCTCTAGCTGCTATTGGTTTGTTTGGAGTTGAGAGAGAGAGATGAACAATTTGGGTGGGGATGGGGCGGAAATCAGATCTTGGACACTATAGCCAAGATTTTAAAAATGAGGGGTTACATTTAGGCTCCCAAATCCCACACTTTGTACAGGTGGTTAAAAGTAGAAAGAAAACAAAAGCGACTTTTTTTGTGAAAAAAATGTTCAAACTGTCAACGCTGTTTTCATTTCAACTATTAGTAGTCTTAAAGTACAGCATATTTGTTTAACCAAAATATACGTGTTTACTGAAGAAGGGGAAACAAAAGATTTTCCATATATGAACGTTTTTCATAACCATTTCAATGGGTCCAATTAATTTTTTTTTAAAAGCATGACCTTAAAAAACCCACACATTGTTAATATCAATTTCCACATCTCCTCCCCGCCCCCCCAAAAAATTGTTTTGGGAGGAAAGAAGTCTTTTTCACGATCAAAATTCCAACCAGTTCTACTATTTATGCATCCACTGAAGTGACTAGGAACTGCCAGCACCACAGAACATTTGAAAATCATTCTGAATTTTTGAGCGTCTGAGTTCTTGTCTACACTAGAAAGTTAACTATGTGGAAGTGAAGTGGTGCAAACCCCTTACTGTGGGCATAGTTATAGCAGTACAGAGGTGCTTTATACCAACACAGCTAGTTCCTGTATGGGAAGGGGAATAACTATGCTGGTAGAATTCACCTTTGCTCTAGTGTTATTGCATCCCTGCTAGGGATTGCACTGGTATAACTAGGTTGGTTTAAAAAGAAAAAGCCACCCCTCAAATCAAATCAAAATATAGTCATCCTGGTAAATCCTTTAAGTGAGATAACTCAAGTTCACTCTGCAAAGACATCCTGGGAGAGCGGATAGGGAAGTTTGTCTTAGTCCTGGTGATTCATCCAATAAGTAAGGAAATCCTTGGAGCTGGGAGACAGGCCTGCCAAAGTAGGAGGGCTGGCTCTACACTACAGCCAGAACAAGAGGTTGCCTAGAGCAGCCAAATGTTTCGGAGCTGCTAACATGTGATTGACTAGAGGGATGGGAGGGGCAGACATTTTCCAGTTTGCTGAGGGCAGAAACCCCAGAGCCAAGAGCCACAAAGAGAAACTTGATCTCTGCCTCAACCACCCCTCACCCCATTCCACTATATGGGTCTGTAGCCATGAAATTACAGTACTTGGGTCTCTTTGCAAGATATTCAGATCAACTGAGCAAAGCTAGGGATGGTTTTCCGGAGACGATGGGTCACTGGGTGTGGTTAAGGACTTTAAAGAGCTATGACTGTTTCTCCAGCTGTCAGATCAAAACTCCAACAAAAAATTTAAAAAAAACAGGGTAGATCCAGGGCCGGCTCTAGGATTTTTGCCGCCCCAAGCAAAAACAATTTTGGCCGCCCTCCCCCCCTTTTTTAATTACCCCACCCCCGGCCCTGCCTCAACTCCGCCCCTTCCCCAAATCCCCAGCCCTGCCTCCTCCCCCCAGGCTCTCAAGCCTGGGAGGGAGGGGGAGCAGCGGCGCGCGAATCAGCTGTTTCGCGCGCTGCGGCCGCTCGGGATCTCCCCCTCCCTCCCAGGTTTGAGAGCCTGGGAGGGAGGGCGAGCAGCGGCGCGCGAGCGGTAGCAGCGGAGGTGAGCTAAGGTGGTCGGGGCACATTTTTAGGGGCGGCATTCTGGCGCCGGCCATGCCGTCCCTAAAAATGTGCCGCCCCAAGCACCAGCTTGTTTTGCTGGTGCCTAGAGCCGGCCCTGGGTAGATCATTCAATGAAGCAGAGAATTCCAGCCCAAGGAATTGGCTGTTCCGGGGCATCTGAGACTTGAGGAGAGGAAGTAGGAGCCAGATCAATCGAATCACAAGTTGTTTTTAAGAGCAATGGGAGAGCGGATGCCAAATCTGAATTCAGTGAATGGCTTCTCACACTAAAGGTGTTTTTATTTTCCCATACAGAAGAACTTCATTATTGTGAATGTCCTGCAGTCATTTCTCAAATAAAATTCCTATTGACTCCACCGGGAGCTTGGTTGAAGACCTGCAGGATTTGACCCTCTAGACAACAGTTTGTCTAAGAGCAGAATTGTAACTAACCTACTACATGACTTTCAGCAAGTCACCTCTTCTGCTCTCTCCTGCTCTCCCCTCGCATCCTTTGTCAGTTTTGTCTGTTTACACTTGAAGGGCAGGAACGGTCTCTGAACATATTTCTGTATAGAGCATAGTGCCCCCATCTCCTAACCTGAGATGCAGCTTCTAGGCTCTAGTTCCATAATGCATTGCAATGCATTGAAACAATTCAGGAGATTCATTATAAAGGGTGCTTGATTGCAGCACCTTCTTTGTCCTTTAATCCCAGCCAGTCTCATCACTTTGACTAGAATGAGTGGTTTGTCCTTGTTAGCCATACACAGGCCTTGACCCTCGCCTGCACTACGCCCCTTTGTGCTGCATCACCAGGGCAAAGTGGCCTTAAACCCAATGTGCGTGTCTACTGGAGGATCACCCATCCATCTGGGGATCCATTAGTGCCCTAAAACTGACATAGCAGCTCCTCCCACTTGCTGATGATGTAGTGTTTGTGGGTGGAGCTTCCCTAAGTGCCATCAGTCCTAGGTTGTTACTGCCACCAACTGTGCAGTTTAGAGAGGCCTTTCAGATTACATAGGGGGATTGGGTCAAGACACAGCCTGCCCAGCATGTGCACAAAGGTATCTTAAATGCACCATTCTACATGCTGTGAGTTGCATTGTACATTCTTCAGGTGCTGCTCAGGCTCCGAGTCCCAGTGTGACAACTCACATGCATAGCCATCTGCCTCACACTTGCAGCACGCCATGTCAGTGTCCATTACCGGTAGACCTCCACCACAAAATTCAGATCTGTATTCAAAGTGGCTACGTAGCTCTGTGGCTTTGGTTCGGGGTCACATGGAAAAGCAAGGCGTGAAGAGTGGAATTTTTGCCTGCAGTCCTGTTATTGTCATGCATTTCCCAATTCAGAATGGGGGCTTTTTTCTTAATAGAATGGCAAGCGCCTACAGACTAACAGCAGTTGTATCTTTCACTCTTAATTTTGCACAGCTCTTTTTTCTTTTAACAACCAACACGTCACACTTCTGTAACAAATCCAGTGCAGGATATCAAAGCACTTTGTAATGGTAAACGTGCAGATATCTTCATCCTAACTGATGGGGAAACTGAGGCACCGAGCAGCAAATTGACTTGCTGAAAGTGAAACAAAGTCAGTGGCACAGGCAGGAGTCAGCCTCCATATTTCAGGATTCCCAGTTCTGTGCTTTAATGGAATGAATAAACCCTGCAACTGAATTAAATGGAAAGTACTTTACATACAAGTTCCCTATAACCTGGAAGGAATACACATGGCTATGCAATATATGGAACCTATCCTACCCAGGAATCTTGTCAAGTTCCTCCAGCTTTTGAAGCTATGATGGCAAAAATAATCACTTCTGCAGAACCTAGAGCTGGGGATTGCATGTTTACGTTACCTGCTGCAGTCACAAGTGAAAGTAGCAGCTTGAGTGTAATGTCCAAAACCGTTAAGAACAAGGAATCTCATTCAGCCAGAACCGGTCTCTCTTTTGCTGCTTTTTTAAAATCACGTCCGTTGCATTTCTTGATGCCCTGACATATTGGCAATGAGACTCCACCACGCCCATGATGCACCCCTTAGTAAGTCCCGCCATTCAAATACTAACAGAAGTATTGGAGCATCAGCTTTCGTGGGTGAATGCCCACTTCATCATCTTGCGTCTGATGAAGTGGGCATTCACCCACGAAAGCTTATGCTCCAATACTTCTGTTAGTCTTAAAGGTGCCACAGGACCCTCTGTTGCTTTTTACAGATTCAGACTAACACGGCTACCCCTCTGATACAATTCAATTTGTAGCCTGAGGCTTCAGACTGGCTACTTTCCAGCTCCCACAGCTCTTCTATCCTGCCTGGCAGGTAGTAATAAATGAACAATGGAATTGGGGAGGGAAGTTTAGTCTTGGGAAGAGTATGCATATGTGAATAGGTGCATCCCTCTTCAGTAATGGTCAGTCGGAGTCAGGATGAGCAGCATAGCCTTCCAGGAGTTCAGGCATTTCACCCATGGGCTGAGTACTACCACACTCATGGCAGAAGAGGAAACCACTTTAGGACTGGATTTTTCTTTATGGCCTTCTTATAGAGGGAATCGCATCCAGCCTACTCTCTCCCCAACCAAGAGGTGGGATTAAGGTTCCAGGAATTGTTAGAAGAATCAAATCCCTTTGTTCTGGTTCCTGGCTTTCAGCAGCCATGATAACTGGTTTACACGTTGAAAAGAGTTTATCCAACCCTGACAGCAAATCACTTACTGGCTTTCAAGATGGGATGATATTTTTAACTCAAGGATATTGTCTGCAAGAGATTTGAGCAACCCCTTTTTGACTTAGCTCATGAATGATAGAGAGCCATTTTGACAGGTTTCAGAGTAGCAGCCGTGTTAGTCTGTATCCACAAAAAGAACAGGAGTACTTGTGGCACCTTAGAGACTAACAAATTTATTAGAGCATAAGCTTTCGTGGACTACAGCCCACTTCTTCGGATGCATATAGAGAGCCATTGAGATGGGTATGATTTTATTTAGCAGCTTGGAGATCATGACATGGGATGGTTCTTTGAGAATTGAGCTAATTACATCGATTGGAGTTTGCTACATGCTCAGGCCCCGATCCCGCCAAGGATTCTTTCACATGCTTAACTTTATGCATTATGGCAGGCTCACTATCTGCAGTGCGTAAAGTTCCGCACATCCTTAAAAGGTCTTTTAGGACCAAGGCCTAAGACAGTGGAACATGGTGCAATGTACGAACACATAGGAAAATGGTTCAGAGCCAGGAAGTGCTTAGTGTGGGTGCAGAGTTAAGCAAATCATGGTCAGTGAAGAGGATCAGAGGATGAGCAGGAATTTGAAGAAGATGGGGAAAGTGCTAGATACAAAGGAACTGGGAGATTCTGCCAGGTATAAGAGTGAGCATGAACAAGGGTGTAAAATGGTGGTGGGAACAATAAGGAGAGGCTGTATCTGGGTGACGGGGGGCAATGTTATTTTCTGGTGTAAATCAGTGTCGCTGCATGCATCAGATTAAGAGGTGCCCAGAGAGCAAGAGACACTGATGCATGAAGTGACAGATATAGTTGGGATGCAGTTATGGAGAGACTTGAACGCAAGACCCATGAGCAAGATACAAACTCAATATGTAGCAGTGAGGAGTGAAAGGAGATATTTCTAAACATTGAAAGCATTTCTTCCCAAACATTTCATTCCACAGGTTTCAGACAGGACCTTGGTGTGTGGCTTCAGAGCTCAGGAAAATTTTCATTTTCAAATTCTTTTTTTAATTCTCTCATGTTCTCTCCCTCCTCTGCCCCCCTCGTCCCCCACTTTCTTTTTGCCAATGAAAAAGAGGAGCGGGCATGAGGGGGAACAGGGAGAATGGAAGGGAAAAAATGCCATTTTGGGCAAAATTGGAAAATTTTCAAAGAAACAAAGATTGCGAATGTTTAATTTTTTGGGAGGGGAAAAAAGGCCAAAAATGTCTCAATATTTTTTCATCGGCTCTAAATATTTCCATTTCCAGAATTAAGGGCTGCCTTAACATTGCACAGGCAGAGCACCTCCTTTACTTGGCTCTGAGAACTTCCCATGTGGTGGGTCTCAGAATGGGCAGGAGATGCGCCACTGTGGGGCTGCTGCTTCTCCTCCCACACAGCTGGGAAGTGGGTGGGGCCCACAGACTGGCAAACAAAACAGAGCCAGAGCAGAGTGGGAAGGAATCAGATATTGACAGAGCAGCAGATTATCTTCCTCTTGGAGCAAAGGAGGAACCGGGGAAGGAAATACAGCTCTGAGTGTTACAACCACTTTCCTGGCCTGCTCCCGGGATGCTGCGGCTACGTGCTGCTCTTCATTCAGAACACACTGTAATGTCTGTTCTACCCCTTCCCTTTTACAGTCTGTTAGGTTATCCACGTATATGAGAATTCTGTGGTATCTTGTAGGAGAGGAAAGGGCAGGATGAATTATGAATAAAGCTATTCACTGAAGCCCATGTTAGGCATTCTTTTCAACTTAAAGGGCAGCCAGACTCTCCAGTGCTGACCACACAGCTGGGGCTCTGCCAAAAGAGCTGAGGAGAAGGGAAAAAAGTAACTCTTGGATGACGTGTATTTGGCCAGTCATAGTATATGCCATTGTCAGAGTCCACAGTCTCTAGGCTAGGTGCATTAGATGGCTATATGCATCCCGGTGGTAGACTTAAGTGATAATGACAAACTTTTCCCCAGTTGAAGAATAGATAGCCTTCACTGTTCAATGTTTCTGCCTCGGTGCTTATACCATCTCTACCACTGTAGCATCTGAGCACCTATCTTAATGGTCTCAGAGGTGGAAAATAAATAGTGAATCTTAGCATGCGAACAGGACCACAGAAAGGGATCCCCAACCATTTTTGACTGGCGCTCTTCTCTTTTCCTCCTTTGTAAATGTGCTTTTCTCCAAGGCACTAGGAGCTTCTTTATGAATAAAAATGAAAATTATCCTATTTTTAATTGACTTCCTCCAAAGGAACAGCCCTATGCAATAGCCTAGTTACTATGGGTGAGGTGAGGTCTTACAGGAGACATCAGTGATAGGGCTTGGGCTGACCCTCTGCTCCAGGTGAATTTCACCAGTGTGTGATCGGATTTGCACAGCTTTTCCTAAAGTATAGTTAGATATAATCACACACCTACTCCAGACAACAGCAACCAAATAAGTGATTAGATTGCAGTGTACTTCCAGCAGCACTCATATCCACTTACTGCACAGTATGTTTTCACAAAGCAAGAGCTACCTATGTCTTGTAAGCAAAGGATCCACAAAGGGTGCTCAGGGACTTTGGTAAAAGCAGTCCAATACTACAGGGATGTGGGCCGTATTACAAACCTCGACGGATAACGCCAGAGTTTTCAAAAGGCTCAGGGCTACTGTGCTCAGCTCCTGGGGATTTATTTGGTGCCGATACAGACGCTGAGCGATTTTGAGGATCTGGGCCCCTTTGGCAGTGCTAAACCCTTGTGAAAGTTCCAACCAGAGGATGCAATTTTTCAAAAGCCACTTTGACCCAGAGTTTTAGAGCTGGTTAGGCAGGGCTGCGCTCAACATCACAATGCATGACTGATTTAGGAGCCGAACTCTTGTTTTCAGGAGTGGCTAGCCATTGCCACGCTGACCCCAGCAACATGTCAGCAGATTTAAAAACTGGGCTTTAGTGACTTACGAACACTAGTCCTACTGAAAGTCAGTGTGACAAAGTGATTTAGGCACTTTTGAGCCTCTCACCTATACGGTCTACCCCCAGTTCACTTGTGGCCATGCTGCATAGGGCAATGGAGCCCAAAACGTCTTACGCCGGCAAAAATCCCACAGACTTCAGTGAGAGACTTACTGGAATAACGAGCTCAGGATGGAGGCCTGAGAGAGGCATAGATGACCCCTTACTCCTTTAATGCTACGTCCTCCTTTTTAACAGCAAGAAGCTGGGGGCAGTGATTTAACATTTGTAAGGGCTGACAGCAGCCTGCAGCTCTGGAAGATTCAAGGACTTGAACTGCGTGAGTGGGATTTCTCGTGACACAGGCTTCTGGAGAAGGGTTCACGAGGCCAGGACACATTAACCTGCGGGGAAATAAACCCGCAAGAAAGAGGAGTTGGGAGGTGAGGGAGCCGGGAGTCCCTGCCCTGAACTCCGCAGGCTGTTGACATTGAGGACATTGAGCATGACATTGAGCATCCAGAGCAGAAGCAAAAGGTCATTTTGTCACCCGGCCCACTGAGCTGGCGCCGGTTTCTGTGCTCCAGGGCAGTCAGCTTTAATTAGCACAGCCCCCATTCCCACAAGCCTCTGATTAGATGGATCATGACCCAGAACACCCAGCAGCTCTAACCAAGAACTAATTCCACTGCAAAAGGCAGGCCCTTTTCATGCATTTATACAAGACCCCGGGCTAACGTTACCCACTAAACATTATTGGCCCTGAAAAGAGGAAGTGGAGTGGGTAGGTGAAGTGAAGTCTCTCTCAGCAGAAGTCCAGCTAAATTAGAGCCAGAAGAGCTGACACGGGCACTGTTTGCCTGCTAGCTCGGAGCCCGCCTGACAAATAGCTGCAACGCGCAGGGATACCCAGCTGGAGAAACATGAAAGAGCAACCTTCGGACTCCGCTCTCCCAGCTTCTAAAGTGGCGGCTGTATCTGGAATCAGGTGATATTTTAGGCTACTGGAAAGGAACAGGCGGTTTTTAGCCAGCTGAAGTCTTCAGGATGAAGTCAGGCAGAGGCACTTTAGGGAATGAGCCTCCACTAGGTTAAAAGGGAGGTAAGCGTTCTAGGCTCTCTTCCCTGCTTTGCATTGATTTGCTGTGTGAACTGAGGAAAGTCACATGCCCTGCCCTTGCCTCAGTTTACTGGTCTGTTAAATGGGGCTAATAATAGCTGATGCGGCAACTCATGGTGTTGGACGCCATCACGTGGTTGAGGGACATATACATAGAACACATAACCGGACATCGGCAATACCAGGAGGGATAAGCTGGCGTGCGCATGAGAAGCGTAGTTGGGAAAGTAACTCAAATACTTTCCAGAGGGACTGTTTTTTCCTCTAAATGGACAACCTATCTGAAATTCTCAATTACTGAGGGACAATCTTCACTCATTGATAGATTTTGCTTTCCGCCACCAACTCTCTGTATAACTTTTTTATGAGTAATGTACCCAAATGCATGGATGTTAGATATCTAAACTGTATTCTTAAATTCATTCACCTAAATTTGAGTTATTGCTGTTTATGCAGTATATGTATCTTATGACTTTAAAAACAAACTTTGTATTTGTGGATAATCTAAGCACGACACCCAGATGTACAGACAATCTTTTCCCAACCTATGTATTATATACTTTTTTTTAATATTAGCTTTAATCAAAAATTTAAATCTGTTCCAAACATCCAAAACCAGTGATTGGGAACCTTAATCAGGGATTTGGAAAGTGATTTGAGATCCTTGGATGAGATCTGCAAGACCCAGAAAGAGTTATTAGCATTATTATTGCAGTTAATGAATCAAATTCAACACTGGTACAAAGCCAGATGCCACTCTGCTGAAGTCAGTGGAGTAGTACCAC
Organism: Chrysemys picta bellii; assembly: GCF_011386835.1. Classification (NCBI taxonomy): domain Eukaryota; kingdom Metazoa; phylum Chordata; order Testudines; family Emydidae; genus Chrysemys; species Chrysemys picta. The sequence goes on from NC_088808.1 coordinate 9,366,230, forward strand.
TTTACAATCTAGCCTTATTTGCTATCTAGATGATGAATTTGTCAGATATGCGTGCATCCATTTAATACTGGAGGAAAGAACCAGTGAAATTCAAGTGACATTCCCAAGAAGATAGCCTCTGCTTACTTAACTGGTACTGTTTAAGGCATCTTTCCAGTCGTTAAAAGATAAAAAAAGCAAGGCAGCAAATGAGTAAGAGTGATTTGTTAGTTATGGTGTTTATCAGTTGCCCTGGTAATAAACCATGCCATTTCAGGGAGAGAGAATAAGATGGAAAAGACTTCAATTGGAGAAAGACTGTTCCTGGATCTGCTGAGCATATAATTTCAATGTCAACTTCCTTAAATATTTGTGTTGAACATGCAGTTAGTTTGCTGTGCGGATAAAGAAGTTTCATTATCCATCTGTCCATAAGCAGTTTCCTTCCTGGTGCAGTTAGGGCTGTTCGTAGGGTTGCCAACTTTCTACTCGCACAAAACCGAACACCCTTTCCCTGTGTGACAGGTTCAGTCACAGAGACCCCCTTGGGACTGTTACCTGATGGGCTGAGACTACCTCTGAGCCTGTTTTCCCTCTGCCAGCTTGGGACTTCAGAACCCTGCCTTGTTGAGCCAGACACACCAGTCTGCTCCAACACAGATCCAGGGTCTGAACCATATGCCTCAAAGCTGCAGACTTAACTGAAAACAGCTTAAGAAATGCTCCTGTCTCTAGCACCCAGACACCCAGCTCCCAATGGGATCCAAACCCCAATATGAATCCACTCCATCCGGTGCTGACCAGGGTCCCTTTTAGGTGTTCTGGTCAAAAACTGGACACCTGGCAACCCTAGCTGTTTGCCTTATTATGTAAGGGGAGTGAAGGATTATAGAGGACCTGTTATGTGAAGTGGATTAAGTCCACATGAGTTCTTCTGAGCCATCTTTATGGAAGCTGGGGAGACAAGGTCTGGCCCATCAGAGCTGCCTTCTCAGAAGGAATAATGTGGGTAACAAGTCCTTGAATACAGCTGCGGGGGATGGGAAGGGGGAATGCTTGTTTTCCAGCCTTAGGCACCATAAATATTTCCATTCCCACTTATTCCTCACAAACGGTAGGATTTCGTTCCCAGCACTACAGGAGAAGCAGCTGAAATAGGCAGTTGGAGAACGTACCTCTTGATGCTCCCTCCTAGCTCCCAATACCTCCTTTCCTCACCAGGCGGCTTTTCACCACTTTATGGATTTAGTCCATCCCGTCTTCTTCTCTGGGCCCTGTGAGAGTTCAGTATCTATCTTTGGCATCTGTGCCGAGACTGCCAACAGATAACCCATCTGGTAAGAACTAACTTGCTGAGACCCATCACATAAGCCAAACAATCAGGCTGACCTGACAGTCACAACATATCTGGACCAGCTTTGAACTGGAAGCCCTAAGGAGAAAAATTGCCATGATCCTATCTGTTTACACTACGTACTTGCATGGCTCCTGTTACCACAGTACCTGAGCACTTCACAATATCTGTGAAATTTCTCCTCACGGTTTTGTGGGCGGTGAACCAAGGTACAGAGACACTAAGGGCATATCTACATTTACCGGGGGATTGATGCATGATCGACGCATCGGTGGTCGATTTAGCGGGTCTAGTGAAGACCTGCTAAATCAACCACCGTTCACGCTCCTGTCAACTCCTGTACGCCACAGGATCGAGAAGAGTAAGCGAAGTTGACGAGAAAGCATCTCCCGTTGACATTGCATAGTGTGGCCCCCGCGGTAAGTAGATCTAAGCTACGTCGACTTGAGTTACGCTATTCACGTAACTCAAATTGCATAGCTTAGATCGACTTTTCCCAGTAATGTATACAAGGCCTTAGTGACTTGCCTAAAGTCACACAGGACATCTGAGTGCGAACGGAATTGAACCCAGGTCTTCTGGGTCTCAAGCTAGTGCCCTAACTGCGGGGCCACCCTTAAACATAATAATGGCCACGGTGGGTCAGACCAATGGTCCATGTAAGCCCAGTATCCTGTCCTCTGACAGCAGCCAGTTGCTTCTGAGGAAATGAACAGAACAGGGCAATTATCAAATGATCCCTCTCCTGATGTCTAGTACCTACATCTGGCAGTCAGAGGCTTAGGGGCACCCGGAGCATGGGGTTGCATCCTTGACCAATATCCATTGATGGACCTATCCACCGTGAACTTCATTCTTCTTTTAACCCGGTTAGGCTTTTGGTCTTTACCACAGGCCTTGCTCTCTTTAAGCACCTGAGTAGGGCCACTGAAATCAATGAGACTACTCACAGGCTGAAAGTTCAGCCTATGCTTAAGTACCTTGCTGGCTCAAGACCGCTATCTGTTGTATTTTCTACAGTTCTTGTACCGCACTCACTGTGGTGCCTGCAGCAATGTTTGTGCTCTCACATCCCCAGTATCAAACTCGAGCAAGCCGTTCCCTCACTCACAGCATGGGCAGCCACATTGTGAAAAACCACGTAAAGGCAAGGCCAGTCCCGCCCCCCTCCCCCCCCCGTATCATTTTAGCCATTTTGATCCAATTACAAAACATCTGCAGGGGACAGAAGCCAGAAAGGGAGATGATTTTCTTGCAAGGCATTATCATGCTGTGCCTCTGATCGACAAGCAAGCAACACACAATAAGCTGAAGTAATTCACTGTGAGCTGTCAGCCTGCAATGCACATATTTTTTTAATCTATATAAAGCACATGTGTTTGCCAGGCTGTTTCTCACTGCTTGCGAGCCCACATCTCTTACCGAGTCAAGAGCAAAGTCAACACCGGCTCCTGCAGATTTGTCCAAATAGTCAGCTCTGAGCTACATTTTTTGATTTAACTGGGAATCTAGATAGCCAGTTCTCCCTCTCTTCCTCTGCTTCTGCACCCCTAATTCACTGAGTGAGGCAGACCCTTAAAACAGCCTAGTCTCTCCTCAGCCTGACCAAGGGATAGAAATGGGGGTGGGGTGCAAAAGTCTTCAACCCATCCTAGAATCTGGAATAGGACAGTCAGACAGACATTCTGGGATCTCCGCAGAACTTGGAAGTAAGAGGTTTCCATGATTCTCACGGTCCTTTTCGGGGGTGGGAGGGTCTTACCATGAAACTAGGAATTTATTTTGGAACCCCAAAAGATAACGTTTGATATTCCGTCTCCGGGATGACACCTGAGCCCAGGGCCCTTTATTAAAGCACCTCTCACCCTGGTGGAAAACATGCAGTTGACAGTTTTGCTCCTATGTCACAGACATTTTCATCTTTCCTCTTCTCTCTGGGTGAAATTTTTAGCCCTTGTGCAGAGGGCCAGCACAAGACCCATGCACCACTTAGCTACCACCCTCATCTCTCTGGTGAGCAAGGGTCACAGGAAGAAATGGGAAAAAGGGAATTGGGGGGAAGCACCAAGCAAGGCTCAGATCCCATCTTCAGTGAAAAACACACACACACACACACACACTAGAGAGGAGCCAAAAAGCCACAAACACTCTGGCCAGATTGTTGATTGAAGCCAGCTTTACTCAGATAGCAACTGGATGGCTGTAACATCCTCACAAGCATCCTTCTTAAAAAGGATATAAAGCTAATCTTTTTGGAAAGAAACCATTAATAGGATAAACCTGTTCTCACTGGTAAATTTGTCTTTATGTGGACATTTATGTATAGCATAGAACAGTATATATAATACATAATATCAGGTGTACATGCACACAGTTTTATGGGCCTGATTCTGTATTGTCCTGCATGTTGGGTAGTCAGTTGTACAAAATGAGTGTGAAGTGGATATAAAATGTTTCATGTTTCACACCCACTTTGCACTAGTGTAACATGGAGAACCAGGCCCTTATACTTCTAATAGTAGAATTTTCCCTTATAGGGCAGAAATAAGCCAGCTATACTCATGTGGGATACGAAAAAAATGCCTCAACTCCTTATATACAGTAACCATTATGACATCATCTGGGACTGGTTTCTAAGTGCCAGAGTTGCTGCTTGTTATAGAATCCATACTGAAGCAAATCCTTGATTGATATCACATGTAAGAATTAACTTCAAAGGCCTGCAATATCCATAGCTCCAAAGCACAGAATAGCTTCAGGAATCTGCAAAGTTGCATAACCAGACACCCAGCATCCAGAGGGCTGCCAGACTCTCCAGCCGCCAAACTACAGAGAGGTGTGAGAGCGGTGTGTGCTTTGCTGAACCTGAGACACAGGTCGATTAAAACAAAAAAAAATTACTAGGTCTGTATTTACAATCATCCAGTCGGATGCTCTCATACAGAGAGAATGGTGTTTAGTACCAGGAACTAGACTTCGCACTTCTACTTCTCTCCTGCTGCCAGGGGCGGCTCTATGGTTTTTGCCGCCCCACGCACAGCAGTCAGGCGGCTTTCGGCGGCACGCCTACAGGCGGTCCACTGGTCCCGCAGATTCGGCGGGATGCCTGCAGGAGGTCCGCCGGTCCCGCACCTTCAGCGTTCCCGCCACCGAATTGCTGCTGAAACCACGGGACCGGCGGACCCCCCGCAGGGCACTTTAATTGGGCAGGGAATCACTAGACAAATATAGGGACTGTTTTCCCAACTATTTTCACCCTGTTCTTTCTTGGTTCCCCCCTCCCCCATGGGGAGAAGAAAACTAGCTAGAAGACAGCAAGATTTGCATGTCTGTATGTACAGATAACCACCAATTTATGACCATGGATCTGAACAGCACAAAACTGTGGGACAGTTTGGGGTTAGGTCTGGATCTGAATTGGGCAGCTCAGGTCCATGGCTGGTACTAGCCAATAAAGTTATAGGAAGCAATTGTGATGGACTCAGAAGAAGAGGACCCGACGGGGAGCTTTGTTACTAACTTTGTTTGCAGAATCCGGAGCAAGTTTAGAGCCCACGAGCTGAAAAATCATCTGAAATTTGATGTCACCTGTTTCAGTCTGAAACCAGGTGAAGCTTAGCCTTTCACTTTGAAGTGAAACAGGCTCATTTCAACCCCAGATTCAGAGAATGTAAATGAATCCACGTGAACTCAGATTAAAAAAGCAAGGCGTGAAAACCCTGAGATAGGCACTGCCCTGTGAACAAACCTTGTTGTGTCATAATTTTGTGCTATTAATACACCTTTGCAGATGCATACTAACTATATTTGTGTGTGTGCCATTTGCCTGCTCTCTCCATCCACTTTGTTGCTGTCACAAAGACTGTACAGTTCAATTTTGCGTCGAGAATTGCAAGAATTGTGCTTTCTTCCTGTTCTCGAAACACTGACATGTTTACACAGCTCACTGCAGCGCCACCTTGTGTTTTATCATTTCACCAGTGAAAAACGGTTGCATTGAGAATGCAAACACTTGCTTTTGCTACATCACCTATATGAAGACCATTACACCACACACATACACACCTGCAATATTAAGGCACACCACAAGTAACTGCCTTAACTCCCTGTTCTTTGGCAAACGGAAGTCAGCTCTCAATAGTCAAATTCTGCTGCTGACCACACTGGGCTGCTCAGGATGTAAACTGGGGACAATATTTGGTCTAATATTTTTAGTAAGGGGTTAAAGCACCTTTAAAACAGGATGTGGAGCTCAAAGTTCTACAAACATCATGGCTTCAGCAGGGCATTGTAGTCACAGTGTAGGATGGAAACGTGGAGTCCCTGGGCCAGACAGGCAGATTGATCGCCTTATTAGCAGAGAGAGCAGACTAAATGCATCATTTTTACAATCCTCCTTACTTCAGTGGAGTTACACCTGGTATGAAATTCAGTTCATTATTTCTAGGTTTAATCATCTCCCTCCCCCGCCCCATGGTAAGACTCCCTTGGACTTCAACGGAGCCAGGAATTCACCCCCAGTCTGCAAGTACTAGAGGTTTGCCATTTACAGGAGCCAACATGCAAACAAGCGCTACATGGAGAACCAGCTGCAGTCAGTGATAGAACAGCACCTCCTCCCTGCGGAGGGAGAATTATTGTCTGCACCTGCTGAAATCTGTGTCACTGAACATTCAGTGAAGTGGAAGCTCATTCCCAAGTGATACAACTTACAGGAGCCGGGACTAGAAATGTTAATGCCTACTTTGAAGTGCCCCCCCTGCACCCCAACCCAGTTCTTAAAGATACAGTGTAGACAGGTCACTCACCACCCAGTGCATCCCTTCATGGCCAAGCATGGTGTAGCAGCCTCTTCAACTCCACCACCCTCTGTCAACAGCTCCTAAGGTGGCTTGTTCCTTCTTACAATTCAGCCCTCTGGTCAGGTCAATTATAGTGCCATCCTTTCCAGGGTAATAAAGCGTCGAATAAAGGAACAATGTAATGACCTTATCCCAGGCCTTCAGCCCCACCTTGGGCTCATTAGTCTTTGTCCTCCACTTACATCAGGGGTTTTTTACACCCCCTTGGGGTGAGCAGGGAAATGCAGGCCCTCCCGGTTGTGACCCAGGGACCCTGTATTACGCAACCACAGTCTGCTTCCTCAACTCTGCTCTTTCCCTAGGCTACTTCCTAGCTCCATCGACCTCCAGGCCTCTTTCACAGAGTGACCCCTTCCAGTTCTCTCTGCCTGGAGGGTCTAGCTCTATCGGCTGGCTCGTGCCTGAGGCAGAGTCCTCTCAGGCACCCTGGCAACGTGTCGCTCCCTACAGGCTGGCCTCCTGCAGCAATTGCCCAGAATCTCCTTTTCCTGGGAGGGCTTCTGCTTAAGAGCCTTTTATCTGGAGGCACACCTTCCTCCAGCTGAACTATGGTAGCCTTTTCTCAGGTCCAGCTTGTTAGTCGATTAGCTGCCAATCAGCCACCGAGGCCGTTCATTACTTCCCAGGCTGAATTGGGTAGGGCCAACGTTGGACTAGATGGGGTCCAGAGCAGAAACTAAGGAGTAGTCCCGCCCCTCCATCCCCGAAGCCCAAGGCCCCACCCCCCTGGAACATTCCTCCACACACATTCTGGGGGCCACCCCCACCCCAGTGTGAAAACCTCTGCTGTAGTATGATTTATTTCCACGTTTAGAGATTCAATTACTGCAATACTCGCCTGACATTTACCCACAGTGACTCTGTAGCGATAACGTAACTTAGCTTTGCACGGGGACTGGAGCAACTGCCCTGCTTGCTACCCCCTAACACCCGCCCTGGAGACGGGCTCATTCTCCTTAAGTAAACCCATCACAAGTAGAGCAGGCCCTGACTCCCCTGAAAGGGACCAGCCACCCCATGAAATGTAGGTTGTGATTTTCAAGGCAGGCTATGGGATTTCGGCACGCCGCTCCCATTCATTCCAATGGGTGTGGTGTGTCGAAGGGTAGGATTTCCCAGAAGGCACGCCTACCCATCCTGCGGCAGTGAGTCTCCCAGGCCAGGTCGACAGGCTGGGGCTTGTGGTACCATGCTAAAACTTGCTGGGTAGACATGGCCGCTCAGGTTGGGGCTTGGGCTCTGAAGCTTGGTGAGGGGGTGAGCTACGAGCCCAAGCTCCAGCCTAAGCCGCCACTTCAAAGTGCTGTCTACACAGCTATTTTTATTTCTGTGGACCCATGCTGGGAGACAGGCTGTGTAGACATACCCCCTAGGGAGTACATGTCCCAAGGGCTTTCAATGGCACTTGTGCTTCTAAGTCACTTAGGCAATGTAACAGGGTGCTGGCTAGGAGACCCAAGCCAGGCCCCTGTTAGCGCAGCTCCGCTTAAAAGGGGGATTAGTTAGGACTGGCCAGGGAGGCCACGCCCTAATCACCTGAGGGGATGCACCTGTGGGACTGAGTGACCAGCCTGCTATATAAAGCTGGCTGGGAGGAAACAAGGGGGGGAGACAGGAAAGGGAGGAGCTTGGAGCATTGCTGGTAGGAGAAGCTAGCGGTCTCCCACAGTGTTGGTCTGTAAGATATATAAATAGTAGATGGCGGGATAGATATGAATGATAAAAGAGCACTGGTGCATGTACTTTGGAGCGGTCTCCGATTGAGTTTGTGGAGGGGGCCGGGAGCAGGCAATCTGAAAATCCCACCAGAAAATCCTCTACTCAACTTTGAAAAAATCACAACCATGGGTTTCACTTTTCACTTCAAATCCCCCAAATTGTGTTTTTGCTTTTTGGTGGGGGGAGAGGGGGAAAGGAGGAAGATTTTTGGAAGCTATTTTTAAAACCACTAAAATACTAAACATTCTGTTTCTACTTATTAGAACTCAGAACTGTGTTCCAAGCCAGTCCATGTTAACCGGTGTGAATAGCACAGCATTTGATTTCTGTGTTGTTTATATTGCTGTAGGACCTAGAGGCTCCAGCAGAAATCAGGGCTCCGTTGTGCTGAAGAAATTAGGTTTTTTTACCCATGAAAGCTTATGCCCAAATAAATCTGTTAGTCTTTAAGGTGCCACCGGACTCCTCATTGTTTTTGTGGATACAGACTAACACGGCTACCCTCTGATACTAAACACAGAGACAGTTCATGCCCCAAACAAAATACTGTTTAAATAGACAAGACAGACAAAGGGGGAAAGGAGAAAGAGAGGCCCAGAGGCCCATATCTACAAAGGTATTTAGGCACTGAACTCCCATTGATTCCAATGGAAGTTATGAGCCAAAATCCCTCTGAGGATCTGGGCCAAAGTGACTTGCTCAGGGTTATACACAACAGGTCCGTGGTACAATCTAAAATACAAGCCAACTCTGAGTCCTTGTCTAGTTCCCTCTTCATTGGACCTCAGTTGTATTTGGTTATGGTAAACTTCAAGCAGTCTCTTTAAGAAGTATAAGACAATTAATTCTTACAGCTCCCCACCAACCCTGTTTTGTTCTGCTTTCTCACTCCTCGCCTCTCAGAGCTTATTCAAAATCCTCTGCCTTTCCCAGCTGGAATTGGCCCTGGTATCTGAAGTTGCACATGTTTTAAAATTAAATCTTCCATCTTGGGATTTTATATCCAAAATTGGCCTGTTTGGGTAAGAGATTAAGAGACTGTTTTCTTTCATTGATGTTCACTTTCTACTGGGACTCACTTCAGCCTTTTATTAACTCAGCCCAGAGTGGTAAAAAATATTAATAACAGCAAGTGACAGGAGAAATCATGCAAGGCTTTTATTTATACTCATGCCTAGACCTCATTATTTAGTAATGACTCTTTTGAAAAAAACAGTCAGAGAAAAGTTTGAAACTAAACAAACTGTCCAGTAGCATAAATACCCTCTATTAGGCTCCTTTTAAAGTGCTTCAGATGATCCTCAATTTTGATTCTGAGATAAAATAACACAGCTGGTCTCATTTTCAACTTCTCCCAGTGCAAGTTATAGAGCAATATTTAATCTGTGGTGCTTCAAAACTGGTGCTGTTTCCATTAGGATCCAAGCCCAGCATCACTGGCTTGGACACTGCCCCCAACTGGAGGCTGGCTCAGACACCACAGCATGAATAGAACAGTGTTGCTGATTAGGAAGTGCAGAAGAAAATTCCAACTCATCATAATAATGCTGAGAGATGCTAGGATATTCACCCTCTGTGAAGGAGGTGGCGCTTTCTAAAGCGCTCCACTACAGAACCAATGATGGTCTCCCACCCAGCAAAGGGGATGGGCCACAAAGACACACGTCATCTAAAGCTGTGGGTGAGCTGGAAAACATAGGGACAAGAATGGGGTGAGAAGGGGACACTGTGCAGCGAACCCTGGACAACACCCATTGCTCTGACACAGTGTCAAGCGAGGGAGTTAGGAGAAAGAGCTGGTCAGAAAAGTGAGCCTTTCTCACCTGTGAAAAATGGAGGTTTTGGAAGAAAAAAATTGTCCCAAGTCAGTAAAAAAGTTTCTCACAAAATGAAATTATGAACAAGATATACAGATAGATATAGATATATATGGAAAAAGAATGTTTTGATTGTTTTAAAACTTTTTTCCAATTGGGGGGGGGGGAATCATTGGAATTGATAAAAATTTACAAAATAATATATTTTAATCAAAATGGCATTTTCCAATGGAAAACTGTTTCCATGAACATTTTCCTACCAGCTCTATTAGTGGATTACAAAGCCAGAAGGGACCACTGTGACTATCTAGTCTGCCCTCCTGTATAACACAGGTCACAGAACTCCGCAAACTCATTCCTAGAGCTTATCTAGGATACAGCTCAAAGGATTTGGGGATGCTAGAATGCTAGCACCGAAAACTGAAAGTCCCTATCATAGGTGACGGCAGTGCAAGTTTTCCCCTTACTCTTCTCCTAGAGAAACTGTGATTGACTGAGTCGTCATTCACCTATTTGAGCATTCGACCACCAACAGAATCACCATTTATATCGATGATGGATTGTTGGTTTGTTTGCAATCTCAGTAGAGATTTATTCATTTCATGTATTCTCCTTTTCACTGTTCATGGACTGTCCATTAGTGGTTTATGATTTTCTCAAATCCAGTTGTTCTTTGAAAGTATTGAGGGGAAAAACAGTCTGTAAATGATCCTCTTCCAGTAGATGGTTGGGCAGTTTGGTTCAGGTACATGATAGATCAGAAATTTGACTGTGCTGGTTAGTTTTGACTGGACACGGTTTTAAGCTTTTAATTTTGGTCACAGAAAAATGTTTTTTATGAAAACATTTTAGCCAGTGCCAATTAATAGTTTCTGCTAAGGAAAGGCCAAACAGGAATGGCTGGCCAGGGGTGTTCAGGTCAGGTCAGTAGTGAGGTACATTTGCAAATGTGTGGTTACCCAACACCAGATTGCCTGGAGCAGTACAGGACAGACTTGAAGTACTTTAGCATGGCTATATAGAGTAGAATGGCTTGTACAGCAGTGGTCTAAACTATGGCTGGTGATCACTGGTTCAAACCAGTACTATCATGCCTTAATTTTCCTTGGCATGGAAATCTTCCAGTAGAATATCCCAGCTGCTTTTACCATGACCTTCAGCAGAGAAACTATACACTAGAGTGGCATGAAATTTGGAAGTTTCAGTTCACAAGAGGTAGGTGAGATTATGAAAATCCCATTCCAGTTTTGACTCCCATGGGTTCACAACCCTTTAGCTTTGTACCTCAGACTGAAAACAAATAAACCTCCTTTGAAACTGCTAAGTTTCTTGCTAAAACCATAAACTGGTCCAGGAATTCAGCCTTAGGTCTTCTCAAAACTTGTCCCCAGGTTCTCTTGCAATTCAAGGGTATGTTCCATTGAGACTCCCAGTGCACTTTGGAGTGAACCCAACACAAGTTTGGGATTTGAAATGGAATCTGACATGAACTGTGTTTCATTACAAAGATCCCTAAAAGGCAGAAATTGGTAACAGAAATAGGCAGGCAGAGATAAGGTCACATGTTTGTAAAGTGCTTTATGCAGCTTCCTCTAGTAGTTGGGACACACCGAGGATAAGAACCTACTATTTCTACTGGCCACAAGTGGTGCTTCTTTAGCTCAAACAGTAGAAGATCATGCTTCTAGTTGTGAAAGTCCTGGGTTCATATCCAATTGACAATCCATGGGAGAGCAATGGTTATAATATAACTCCACTTTCTGTGATAAGGATCTGTGTGTATGATGCAAATCAAATCTGTGTGCTTCAAGTGTAAAACAACAGTGAGTGACTAACCTATTTGCTAGTCACTCCTGGACTCCTCCTTGGGTCCTTTTCTTAACCAAAAAGCATGTGGAAAGGAACACACCTTGATTTGAAACGAAAGCAGTACAGAAGAGGGGAAACTACTTATTTCAGAATAAGGTAACAACATTAATTTTAAATATTTCCATGAAAGTAGTTTTTATTTTTTATATTCATTTTTTAAGTTGAAAATAACAGATATATTTTTAAAAATTGCAGTAAGGCACTCAGTGGGGATTGAAGGATGGTGTAATAATAATGCATACATTATTGGGCAAATAGCCGTGGTCTCAGTTCTCAGGCCTGGCAGCACACTTGGCCTGACTTCTAAGCCTAGTCAATTAAAAGTGTATAATTCACACCCTTTGGTTGCTTATTGCTCAGCTGGTGTTTATTTCAATCTGAATTCATACAGAGTCCATACAATGGGGGCGGGTTAGCGAAAGGAAAAATGGCTGTGGGGATATAATGCTCCTGAATGGTGTCAGATGAATACCCCCGAAGACTGAAACCCTTTGTTTATCCACAGAACGGGAACAGCATGGGCACTGAGCGTTAGCAATGGAAACTTCCTCATACTGCTCCCTCCTACTGTTCTTCTGGCTTCTGAGGGACCACCTCTAGGATGAAGAGAAGCGTTCAGTCTCCATGGTCCTTTCTCTCATTCGCTCCGCTGCTTAGGCTGCCAAGAAAGGTCCGGGGTGGTGGGTTTTTGATACTCTTTCACTCTGAAATGGACTGAGGTAACAGGCCCATCCCACACAGGCCACTGAACCACCACCAGTGTGGGTTGAATCTGAATCAGCTTGGAAAAACTCTGCATATCCCATTATCAATCCCCTGAGCAACTGAGGCCCCAGAAATAGATTTCATGTTATTGAATGATTGTAAAAATATGTGAATGCTACAAGATAAAGATAGAAGTTGGGGTAACGTAAGGAAAGAAATTTAATACATGCAGGATAGCTACAGATTTACTGGCGGCTGATTTGAACCACTATTCTTACTGGGTTTTCTGTGATGTCTCCTATGTCAGGTGGATCTGCTGAATAGGTACCACTCACAAAAGAGTCCTGCTAAATAATCTGAATTAAAGCTGCTGTTATGTTTTGGTTAGAGATGGACTCCAGCTGTATAACTCTGATCTGGATTCTGATATTCAACACTCCACAGTTTGGGAACTTTAACCGGCTGGTTCTAGTGAGAAGGATTAGCTGAGACGTTTGGAGCCTTAAAAAATGAAGGGTGTTTGGATCTGGGACTTTTGCTGAGTGAATGGCTCGATCAAACCCCAAATCATCTGGAGACCATGAGAGTTCCACAGAAATACCCAGTTTCTACAAACCACGAATTAAAAAATAGACATGGATCCGAAGCAAAGACTCGGAAGGGCAGATTCTCAGCTGATATACATCAGTGTAGCGCACTGAAGTCACCGGGGAGTGTCCAGGGTGTCTTTATGCCTGGGTGATACCCAACGGCTGGAATGGCCCCACCCACCCATGAGATGTAGGTGAGCCCTAGCTCCAGGATCAGGATCAGGCTATGAGCTACTTTTGTGCCCTGCTTTCTGAGCTATACCGAGTGTTCCCCAATCTCAGCCCAGGATCTTGGCCAAAATATCCAAGTGGGGGCATCTGGTTTCATCCTCAAAATTAATAGTGAGGCATCCAGGAGACGCTCCAGGGCAGATTGGCAGTCACAGCAGAGCAGTGAGGGGCATTTTAAGGAGCTCATGTGCTGCTTAGGTTAGTTAAATGGTGGACCAGGTCACCAGGGAACATGCTCTTCAGAAGTGAATGAACTTTGCCATTCCATTGCCATATCCTAGGTGTGTCACCACCACTTCAGCACAGCTCTATATATGTGCACGACTACTAGCCGCCTAAGTGCAGTGCAAGAGGGGGAGGAGCGGGGGGGCTGCGGATGTCCCTTCATGCTGTTATAACTATTCCTTCTTCCCCTTTAGCAGGAAGAGTGGAATGAATTATTCCCTATAGCAAAGGAACTTCACTTCCTCATGCTATTTACTTTGGGGGCTGAACACTGGGACATTTTAACTATCCTGCTAAGAATTCCTAAAGCAGCAGCCGCTAATGGATCTGCCAGACACACGTTCGTAAAAACAGGGTTGGGGCTAGTTAATGGAAACTCCAGCCCTCCTGTCCTTGTTATTTGCTACATATATTAAAAGTATCATTTCATTTGTGTTAAGCATAAAACCCTCTGTCCCTCCACTCACATTTCATTTAATGCCAGATCTCCAGTAATATTTGTGGGCCAATAAATTAAGCATTGAGCAAGCCATGTTTACATTATCTGCTAAGGAAATGTGTGTGAAAAACCAATAAGAAAATAAGGAGTCAGGTGTTCTGAAATAGAATTATGTTTTCCCTTTGATCAACTGTATGAATGAAGCTTCAGCTTTGGACTTCATTCCACTAAACGCAGCTATATGATCATATCTTTGTGGTTGTTAGGGCTGAATGAACTAGTTTGGATAGAATAACACCCGAGCTGAACCTTCACCTACGATGCAAGCCAATTTTTTTTAAAGAGCAGATAACGTTTTCTCTGCACCATTTTACCTTTTCACGCACTTCTGCCAGGCTCATCCAGAAATGCTGAAATACCATGGGCCCCATTCACCACGCTATAATACTGGTTTTATGCTCACTTTTGTTACACCGCTGTGCAGCTGACGCAACAGAATGCAGAATTAGGCTACATGAGAAAGGCTGCCCTTGGATTCTGGCTTGGAACCTTCACAGGAAACCTTCTTCCAATAAGATCTCTCCCCCAGTTTTGCAGATGCAAGAAGTTTGCTGAGTGTAGATTGGGCATCTGAAATTTGGGGGACTTGTCTTATGTACACTGGATCACCGAACCATTTAAACTTGCTAATTAATAGATGTCCATTGATTATTGGCATATACTGTACATTCGCTCTCCTGCACTAAGAAGTTAATCTGTGATTACTTCTGATGTCTAAACAAGCATTCACACAAGATCCCAAACTTTAAGGGACACACATATATATATATGGAGATATACCTGGCTCATAGAGCTGGAAGGGACCCTGACAGGTCATCAAGTCCAGACCCCTGCCTTCACTAGCAGGACCAAATACTGATTTTTGCCCCAGATCCGTAAGTGGCCCTCTCAAGGATTGAGCTCACAACCCTGGGTTTAGCAGGCCAATGCTCAAACCACTGAGCTATCCCTCCCCTTTTTACATAGGTAAAAGAACTGGAAGTGCTAAGTGTACAAACCGCAAGTATGAAATCAGGTTCAGGTAATTTAGATACGTTTCCGATTAGAACAGGACCAAAAGTGGAACCTGGAATCCAACCCCCTTTTTGGTTTTGAAGGCGAGTTCAGATTCATATCCCTTGATCCAAACTTGCTCTTACAAACTTTGGTTCTGAGTCTTATCCAGAACTCAACAGAGCCAAGCTCTGCCCCTCCCCCTTCCACTTTGACTGCGGCTGAAACCTCACAAGAACGCCTTAGCTAATGAGATCTCTGCCACTCAGGCCAAAATCTAGCAAGTCCAACTCCTGAAATGTTACTGTGTCATAGAAGCCTGAACCTTAAACCTGGTTCAACCACAAACTCAAACCCCAGGTGTTAAGCACAGACCTTAGCCTATGTCTAGTTCAGACTTTTGAATGCTCATCCAAACCAAACCTCTGAACTTTTGTGCTGTTCACCCATTGCTAATTACAAACCCGCAAGGGGTATGTAGCACCTCCACTTGGAGCATAACAACTTTTCTATCCAGAAGGATACCTCTCATACTTCAACCGGGGGGAAATAGTGAAACCCATGCAATATCCAGGTACCCTGACGAGTCTTTCATAAACAAATAGCAGCGGCTATTGATGAGTCTACAAACTCTGTTGGATTGGATCTGTATAAAGCAAACCTTTTGACAGTTGTACTAACAATCCCAAACCAGCAGAACACAGCCGGGTGAATTTTGTTAAGCTTCCTTGATTGCTTGTCCTGGCTGGAGTCCACTAAGGAGCCACTGTGGAACAGCTGAGTGGTTTGTGCCCACGTCCTGGACGAGATTACTTGGCAGAGGAGGAGGCAAAGCGGCAGCTGTTAACATATTTGCAGCTCGCTGGAAAGCATCAGATCTGATGCAAACTGTCCCCTCCGAGCCAGTAAAAACTTCAGGCTAAGCATGTGACGATCTGCCTCATCTCTGCACCAGCTTCCTCACCCCCGGCCAGCAAACAGAGACGCTTCTGATTTCAAAATCAAGGCGAGGGAGTGCCCAGCTCGCTGGGGTGTTACAGAAGTGTCCCATCTGTGCTCGGGACTGCATCAAGGTTATATAATGAAGTGAGGGGAAGATGAACACTGACAATGGCTCTCTTGAAACCGCCGTGAGAGGGCAGGCAAATGGGATGGAAAAGTGTCATAAGCCTTTCCACAGTGAGGATGTGAATAGTGTTTTCTTAAGTCATTCCCTGGCCTTATTAATCATCCAATTGCCTGGAGTACAAGGGCAGACCTCTCTCCTTCACTGCATTGCATGTCCTGCCACTCACTCTCTTTTCTAAAGTCCTATTCTCCCCATAGAGGATACGGGTAACTTCCCCTGAAGTCTATGGGAGTCACTCAGACTCGTCAGGGGGGGAATACAGATCATGGATTCTAATGCTTTGTTAATGGCTGGTGAACCATAGTTTTCCAGGGTGCGGAGGGGAAGGGCTATCCACTTTACACTGCAAAGTTCTTTCTTTGCTAGCTGTCGTCCACCTTCGACTGAACTATTGTGCAGATCACATGGACCATAGCACATGTGTCTCCACCATCCCTCTTTTCCCAAGATAACCGATGGCCTAGTAGGGTCTGACTTTAATTTCTATAGTATCCTTCATGATTGTAAAGCACTTTACGCACACACACAAATCATGTCACTGACCACTGAAATGCAGCCACCTCTGGGCTGGAAGGCAACAGCTGCTGAACAGCTCAAGACAGAATTTAAGACACTAAATTTACAAATTGTTACTAGTCTTTTTCTCTGTAAAATGCCTGGCACATAGTTGGAACTATACCAATAATACATATTAATAAAATAAAATAAAATTAGAAATAATAATAATAATAATAAATTAATGTAATCAATTATTATTATTATTGATAGAAAGAATAGGACTCTTTACCTAATTGCAATGACAGTGAACACACATGGATTCAGAATGTGGTTACCCACATCTGGAATTTGCCATTATTTCTGGGCTAACACCTGAAAAATGCCATGAGAATCTTTATAGGCCCTATGGTCAGAAGATTGGTTTTACACCTGCCACACAAAAGGTGGCTTGATTTAGTAGGTCTCATTCTCAAGTGCCCAAGCCCTGATCCTGACCAGTGTCTGCCTTTTACAAGGGAGAAAATAAAAATAATTTAAGGAGATCTGATTCATTTCCCTGCTCTGCTACTTACTTCCAATGTGACCTTGGGCAAGTCACTTAGGCCCAGATTTTTAAAATTATGTAGGCATTGCTGCACTCAGTGTCTCAGTGCCCAACTGATTTAGAAGCCTAAATCTCATTTTCAAAAGGGTTTTAAGCACTTTGGAGTCTAAATTCCATTGGTTCCCAATTGATAAAAAGTACTCTCTTTTCCCTATCCTTTGTCTGTCTTGCCTATTTGGACTGTAAGCTCTTTGGGGCCTGGGCTTTCTCTCACTGTGTGTTTGTACAACGCCTAGCACAATGGGGCCTTGTTCTTGGATGGTGCTTGTAGGCGCTGCCGTAATATAAATAACGAGAGGGTTGTGTTCAGTGATCATGATGCGCTGAGCTATTCACTTTGCTCCCATTGGCTGGAGACCGGTAGACATGTTACCAGCTCCTACAGTAAATGGTAATTGTTGCAGGGGACCAGTATTGCCCACATTCCTTCCAAGATGGGGGAAAGCACGACAGGACTTGCCAAACTCAGAATCTAAGGGAGAAAACAATGAGAAGCATTTTCTACATGGGGATTTCTGTGAGAACGCACAAAGGCCATGCATAAAACTATCCCAGAATGAGAGCAATCGGGCTTGTCACGGAAGGGACTGGCTTTGGCTGGACCACTGGAAAGTATTTACACTGTACGGAAACACAAACACAGCCGCATGCTTTATCAAAGGAAAATCTGAAAAAGAGGAGACTGTTTCATTTCCCCTTTATTTTTGTTGCATTCCTTCAAATTAACTGGGGTGATAAATTATCTATATTTAGCAATTATGTCTCTTTAATTAAGACTCCCACGGGCAGTCAGCAAACAACACCCAATATGGTAACCTATGGGATGCCGAGGATGCTGGGAAAGGCACTAGGCAAAGGTTCCACTAGATTTTGTCACTGTGTCTTATAAACCTCCAATTAAATTAAAATCTCAAGCCCCCCATCTCCTGGGGCCTGTTCCTTTGAAAGCCGAGTATCTTGTCTCTGAAATGCAACTTTGGTCACTTGCAGGCATCCCTGTTTCTCTCGTTTGAAAGATGTACCACGTCCAAAGGAGCAGAGCAGCAGTTGCTGATGGGGTGGCCACACAGAAAAAGAGAGCCAGCCCTCAACTTGGTTTAAGAGCTGAAAAAGTTGATTATTTCCATTGGTTCCCTCCCTCTCCATCTTTGTACCTGTCTGCTAAAGATCAACCCACGCAGAGACATTTAACCTGATCTTAACCCAGGTCACACTCGCAAATGAGCCCAGCCTGTTGGGTTGAGGTTGGGTGCACAGTTGTGTTGAAAATCTGTCTGGAAAAGACCCAGTTGTAATCAGCGAGGTTAAGGGTTAGTATTTACCATAAGTAAAATTACCAACGTCAGAATGTAAATAAAATTACCTTCCAGCTTGGTCCAGTTCTATGACCCTGAGTCTGCAACCCGGCCTTACCAAAGCAGCCTTTCCCCAGAGCACCTGTGCAAGGAGGAGGGGAGGTGCAGTTGGTGTATACACCTTGTTCACCAATGATAAGGTAGTACTCCTGCATTCTCTTAGAGCATTGAGCCAAAGGGCAGGTCTGAATACCACCAGACTTTGGCCCAGGTCAGTTCCATCTCTGGGTTTTGGAGTTCCTGCGTCCTGCTGGGACTGGAAGTGAAAGTGATAAAATACATCGGTGGAGGCCCATCTGCTGTGATTTTAGGCATCATTGGAAACAGGAGGTATTGTTTTGTTATTAATTATTTGTATTACTGTAGTGCCCAGGAGCCCTAGTTATGGGTCCTTGTGCGAGGTTGTGAAGGGGTTCACTTATCACTTGCCCTGCATAGTACTCCCTGCCGACAGTCACTCCGTCTCTTGTGGGGGTCTCCCTTCTCGTAACTCAGCCCTCTGGCCAAGTCACAATTCAGTCGTTTCCTTCTGGGGTAACAGAAAGTCTGACATAAAACAGTCTAATGTCCTCACACAAGAGCTTTGGCCCCAAGTCCAGGCTCATGCCAGTTTGCCAGTGGCTGGTCGGGGAACCCAGGTCCTCCCACTACACCAGGTTCCAGCCCAGGGACCCTATACCAGCAACCAAGGTCTGTGCAGCCCCACCCTTTGCTGATGCTTCCCCGGGTCTCTTTCTCCCCAGCAACTTCTCTAGGTTGACCGTTCTTTCAGGGCTAGGATCCCAAAGCTTATCCTCCCTTGGGCTTTCTCCTCACCACCACTCGGTTCCCAGGGAGTTACTGCAGCCTGTCTCTCTGCAGCCCCCTTCTGCTACAAACTTCCTCTCTTTATACTAACCAGCCTTCGCCTGCCCTGCTGGGCTTTATGATCAGTTAAGCCTGGCTCTTCCTCCAGGTGCAGCCAGGAAACATAACCGGCCTCCCAGGCCTTCATTAACTCCATCACATAGATGCTATCCATGAACAGAACAAAACCATGATCCCTAGCCCAAAGAGCTTGCAATCCAAGTATACAACAGGAAACAACAGATGGAGACAGCCCAACGGAGGAGGAGTACAAGGAGACAATTTAGGTCAGCATGACAGGCAGTGGTCTCAGCACACCAGCAGCCAAACCATGGCCAGATTTTAAATCGACATCTTAGCAAACTAGAGTTTTGGAGGAGGACAGTGAGTTAGTTTTGCAGATTTTTACAGCGAACCTCTCCCAAGCACACTGATACTTGCAGCTGTTTCTGCAGTTTCCTGTGCTTTAGAAAGCATGACTAAGCACCTGAACTATCATACTGAACCTTAGATCTTTCTGAATTTCACCCATCTCTGGGTGATACTGTGTGACGAACTGGGACTGTTCTTGCTGGGGTGTGTGAATGCTGACAGGGGAGTGTGACTAGGATGGTCTGCATCGGGGGATGGGAGCCGGCCCAAGGGAACATACCTGAGCTTGTAACATGAGAACCCAGGAGGGGGTTGGAGGTCAGATGACTCCGGGGCCCGGGAAACTGAACAAAGGCTGTGGGAGGGGTCGCTGAAGGCAGAGTGCTGGAAGCAGGCTGGAAGGAGGCTGGAGAGATGGCTGGGAGGCAGAGATGCTCTGACCCCCCAAGGGGGGTGGGCTGGCATGCCCTGGGACCCCAAGCTGGACCTAACTGAGGGGGGCCCTGTTGTCTGTGCCTGCAAGACCTGTCTTGGACTGTGTTCCTGTCATCCAAATAAACCTTCTGCTTTACTGGCTGGCTGAGAGTCATGGTGAATCGCAGGAAGCCGGGGGTGCAGGGCCCTGAGTTCCCCAATACTCCGTGACAACTGGTGGCAGCGGTGGGATCTACTGCACCCCGTGGACGGCGCTTCCTGCAGTAAGTGACTGGGGAGCAGTAAAACGAAGGGGGATTGACGGGGACCAGGCCTGCTGAAGAGTGGGAGAGAGACGGTTATTACCCCTGGGAGTGTGTGACCAGCGAGAAGGACTTTTGCAGTAACAGGGTCCCCCGTGGGATCACAGCGAGTGGTCCCCAGGGGCGGAGGAGTCTGCAGCTCGACCCTGGCAGAGAGGTGGTGACCTCGAGAAGGGCTGGCACACTAGGGGGCCCCCTGCGAACTGTGGGGAGCTGTGAGCACACAGGCCGGTGAGTGGCCAGCAGGAAGATGTATGCCAAGCGGCTTAAGAGCGACCTGGTGGAGCTGTGCAAGCAGAGGCGGCTGCGCATTGGGAGGCTCACCAAAGAACAGCTCATCGCCCAGCTGGAGGCGGAAGATCGCGCGAATGAACTGATCCCTGTGTCTCAGGGAAGCAGCCTGGCAAATGCAGCGCAGGCACCAGTGTCTGTCCCAGCTGGGAGTGGTCAGCCGGCTGCTGAGGGCTTCCAAGACCCCTCCTTCCTATGCCTAGGGGAAGGGTGGGGAGGAGCCCAGCAAATACCGAAGGCGCCGTGATCCCCCCGGCCAGCAGGGGGTCCCCCCGGCGAAGCCCGCCGGCCAGCAGAGGAGCCTCCCGGCGACGTTCGGCATCCGGGGAGCGGATTGGCTGGAATGGGAGAAAAAGCTAAAACTGAGGGAGCTGGAGGATCGTGAACAGCAGAGACAGCATGAAGAGAGACAGCGTCAGCATGAACGGGAGGAGAAAGAGAGACAGCATCAGCGTGAACGGGAGGAGAATGAGAGACAGCATCAGCGTGAACTGGAACTGGCGAGACTGAGGGGCAGCGAACCCCCGGCTGCGGTGAGTGAGGGGGGACCCAGGACTGCACGGAGCTTTGATAAGTGCATCATGGCCCCATACAAGGAGGGGGAGGACATGGATGACTTCCTGGAGGCCTTTGAGACGGCCTGCGAGCTGCACCGGGTTGATCCGCGGACAGACTCCGGGTCCTTACCCCCTTACTGGACCCCAAATCCGTGGCATTGTACCGCCAACTGGGAGAGGCAGAGAAAGGGGACTACGAACTATTCAAAAAGGCCCTGCTACGTGAGTTTGGGCTGACTCCTGAGATGTACCGGGGAAGGTTCCGGAGTCAAGATAAAACCCCTGAGATCTCATATCTGCAACTAGCCGTCCGCATGGAAAGATTACGCCAGCAAGTGGGCTGGTGGGGCCCAGACGAAGGAGGACCTGATTAAACTGCTGGTACTGGAGCAACTGTATGAGCGGTGCCCATCCGACCTGAGGCTGTGGTTGGTGGACAGAAAGCCAGAGAACCCGCGACACGCCGGGCAGCTGGCTGATGAGTTTGTAAAGAGCCGGTCAGGGGGTGGCAGGGAGGAGCCCCAAAGGAACAGGCCCGCCGTGATGCAGAGAGAGAGTCACCCTGGGACCTCCCAAAGAGGGAATATGGGGAATCCCCTCCCACGGGGAATGCCCAGCGTCAGGGACAACCGACCGGCTCGAGGGGACCCACAGGACATGAGCTGCTATTACTGCGGCCGAAGAGGCCACGTTCGGCCCAGTGCCCCAAGCTCAAGGACAGACTGAGCAGACCGAACCCGCATAGGGTTAACTTGGTAGAGGCCCAGACGGACGAGGGGCAGGCTTCTCACGCAAGAGGGGCTGGCAGCTTATCAACTGCTCAAGAGAGAGAAGGGCCCCAGGCCAGCTCCTCTAGGGGCTGAATGCCCCAGACTCAGGGTTTTTGGTTTATACGGTGGGCGCGGGGCTGTCCCTCCGGAGAGAGTACCTTGTTCCCCTGGAGGTGGATGGGAGGAAGGTCAATGGATACTGGGATACGGGCGCAGAGGTGACGCTGGCCCGGCCCGAGGTGGTGGCCCCAGATCAGGTGGTGCCCAACTCCTACCTGACCCTGACGGGGGTGGGCGGAACACCAGTCAAAGTGCCCGTGGCAAGGGTACACCTGAAGTGGGGGCAAGGAGGGCCCCAAGGATGTGGGGGTACACCCGTATCTGCCCACTGAGGTATTGATGGGGGGGGACCTGGAGAACTGGCCAAGCAACCCCCAAAAGGCACTGGTTGTGACCCGCAGTCAGAGCCGGCGAGGGGCCCTGCGCCCTGGCCTTGGGGGGGGTGCCTTGCCTGAGGCGCAGGACCCTAACCTGGTGGGGAGGGAACGCCCAGGGACGCGGCTCAGGGAGGCTGCAGCTTCGGACCCAGCGGGCGAGAAAGAGCAGGTGGCCATCCCTGTCCCAGCTGCTGAGTTCCAGGCCGAGTTACAGAGAGACCCCTCCTTGCGGAAGATAAGGGACCTGGCCGACCTCAATGCGGTACAGACCATGGAACGAGGTGGCCGGAAAAGGTTCCTGTGGGAGAAGGGGTTCCTGTACCGAGAATGGGCTCCCCCAGGGAAAATGGAGTCAGGGGGGATCAGGAGGCAGCTGGTGGTACCCCAGAAGTATCGCCGCCAGCTGCTGTGCCGGGCCCATGACATTCCCCTCTCAGGGCACCAGGGAACCTGGCGTACCCAGCAGAGGCTGCTACGGAGCTTTTACTGGCCTGGGGTCTTTGTTACTGTCCGACAGTACTGCGGATCCTGTGACCCCTGTCAGAGGGGGAGGAAGGCCTGGGACAAGGGGAAAAGAGCTTTAGGACCCTTGCCCAGCATAAAGGATCCTTTCCAGAGGGTGGCCAAGGTTAAAAGGGCGTCTCTAAACCAAGAGAGCCCAAAGCACAGACCTCCAGACTGGAGCGCTGGGAGAAGACCACAGCCCAGTTGGAACCCCAGAGGTATGGGGGTGGGAAAAGGGCACAGGCCGCATAAACCTTCCCACATGCGAACTGCGAGTGCCATCAAGCACCCCCGACCTAAGGGGGGGCGTGAAACGGAAGGGGCCTGGTGTAATTCTCACCAAGGAACTGGAGGGATGCGGGGGCATCCATGGGAACGGGGGTAGGTTCGAACTTCCCCGGGTCACTGGCTAAAGTGACCCTGCTCAGTTCGGTCTCGAAGGGGGGAGAGATGTGACGAACTGGGACTGTTCTTGCTGGGGTGTGTGAATGCTGACAGGGGAGTGTGACTAGGATGGTCTGCATCGGGGGATGGGAGCCGGCCCAAGGGAACATACCTGAGCTTGTAACATGAGAACCCAGGAGGGGGTTGGAGGTCAGATGACTCCGGGGCCCGGGAAACTGAACAAAGGCTGTGGGAGGGGTCGCTGAAGGCAGAGTGCTGGAAGCAGGCTGGAAGGAGGCTGGAGAGATGGCTGGGAGGCAGAGATGGCTCTGACCCCCCAAGGGGGGTGGGCTGGCATGCCCTGGGACCCCAAGCTGGACCTAACTGAGGGGGGCCCTGTTGTCTGTGCCTGCAAGACCTGTCTTGGACTGTGTTCCTGTCATCCAAATAAACCTTCTGCTTTACTGGCTGGCTGAGAGTCATGGTGAATCGCAGGAAGCCGGGGGTGCAG
The DNA here is from genome assembly GCF_011386835.1 of Chrysemys picta bellii. Classification (NCBI taxonomy): domain Eukaryota; kingdom Metazoa; phylum Chordata; order Testudines; family Emydidae; genus Chrysemys; species Chrysemys picta. The sequence goes on from NC_088808.1 coordinate 9,390,068, forward strand.
GGCCCTGAGTTCCCCAATACTCCGTGACATACTGAGCACATGTTCTTTGGTCACTGGGGTACACCCCTGGTGAGCAAGCATCTCTAGGTCATCTCAATCCACATGGGCCTGGCCTCAGCTGACAAACACAAAGGAAACAAATTCCTCCTAAGGAAGCTGATGTGGGAGATTCAGTGAATCAGCAACCATAAGGAGTGACAGCTGCAAGCAAAGCCAGCAGGGAGCAGTTAGCAGGTGGGCAGGGGGAGACTGGGACATGGTGGGAGGGTGTCGCATATGCCACAAGGCAAAGTGGTGAGGCAGCAGCAGATGCATCAGAGGAAGAGACTGGGGGTGAAGAAAGAAGCCCAGGTGTTGTCAGGCTAGTGGGTGGGTTGAGCAGTGAGCACAGACATTACTCACTGCTGCTGGGTGAAGCCCAAGAGGACCAGAGAAGCTCAGGTGTTCAGATGTTTATCTGAATCTCTGGGGTCTACACAACTGGCCTGCAGACCCCACGTGAGCAAGCTTCTTTGTAACGTGTCTCGTAACTCCTCCATCTGACTTGGACTGACCATAACACTAGCACAGCCTCTCCCAGCACTGCAGCTTCTGGTCCTGGTTGGAAGCAGAAAGGACCGATGCAGTGCTGGGAGAACTGAAAATGATCCCAAACAATCCCTGTATCAGCCAAAAGCAGTGGAATTACTGCCCAGTCCTGGTCCCTCTGGATCGGATGGGAATCTTCCTAAACTAACTCTGCAATCAACACCTCCACTGTAGTCACTTGCTGTGGGGCCAGTTAATTTAACCCTTTCCAAGCCTCTTCTTTGTCTGTTCAAGCATCCCTGCTGCAGCAAAGTATGAAATCCCTTCCTGTGCTGTACATCCTCCCTTACACTACCCGTAACTGCAGAATCCTCCTGATGGAAAGAAACCATTGGGGTGAAAATGTCCCCCTAAGCAAACTTGGTCTCTCTCATAGGCAGGAGGTCCAACCTCCAGCACTTCCCAGGGCTTTGGAGCTGTGCTCCAACTCCGCTCCAGCTCCAGGCAAAAACCTGCAGCTCCAGTGCTCTGGAGCTGCTCCGTGCTCCAGTTCCGGGCTCTGCTCCAAAGCCCTGCTTCAACCCCCAGCCTTGTGGATCCTAGAAGATTTCCCAGTGGACAGCATGGGCAAACCCAGATATCTGGATGACAGTGAAAAACCACAGCCTAAAAACAATTGGTTTCATCTGTCTATGTTCACTTCCTCTGTGCCCTTTAACATTTCAGATGCTAACAACTTCAGACTTGTTTTCCTGGACCAAAGTCACCACCACACCTGTGATAATGAGGGAGAAATTGCACTTATTGCTTTAAATATGGGTTAAAACATACAATAAAGGTGGGGATTTTCAAAGGACCTACTACACCCAACATATAACCAGCTTCTTTCCATCCTTTTGCTATATATTTAGTTCTAAATATGATCAATTTCTGGCCGCTGTCACAAAGAGGATACTAGACTAAGATAGACCACTCTGATCAAATCTGGGAATGCCTGTGTTGTATTAACAAAATGGACAATGTCTGGACCTTGAGATCAGGTGTTTGCACAACTGATTTAAAAACTGTACCCAAGGTTTATAAAACACCGGCTTAAAAGAATAATAATTATAACAACAATCATAGAGCATAAAGTTATATATCTACATGAGAGACTGGGCGCCATCTCGGAGTACAACCACAGTGTGGACCTGAAAGTACCCTGCTCTCAGTTTCCTCCTGATTCTCCCAATAACTTATGCATGGCCTGGGGTACTTAAAGTAACATCCTCCTACTTGGGGTCTACTTTATTAAGTCTTCATACAATAAAATTTCCTTTGGCGACTTCACGCTTAAACACATGCCTCTTGGGGCTTACAGTTCCCATTTGTAGGACATTCAGTTCCTTCTCCTTGGTTAAGGGAGACCACCATTCTCCTGGCTCAGCAACAGGCTTTTCCCCTGCCATGTTCCTTCCCAGACTGTCTGCCCCTTCTCTTTGCCAGAGGCTCCTGTTTTTATGTCCACCCCAGAAGGCCTGATTTTAGCCACATGACCTGCTTGTCAGGTGACTTTATTTTCCTCCATCTGGGGAGGCAAGCTAAGTATGTCACAGGTGGGGTTGAACCTATCACCCCTTATAAGGCCAGCCCCCCTGTCTTTCTGCCTTTCTCTATGTATATCTATTACAGCCACAAAACTGTTAAAAGAATGTTAAGGTTGCAAGTCGAACACTCTAAAGTTAGGAAAGGCCAGTAGTAGCATTGCTTGTGAAACCTTCTTTCACTCTCTCCCCCCTTCCTCGGGGTGTGTGCATCATGGTCTGATCTTTACTTCCACGATCATGTGTACATGAATGAGGATTTTCGCAGGGAGATGTCTGACACCAGCACGATGGTTCTGCCAAATTTCAAGCCCCTACTCCAACACACGGAGGCACCAGAGCTTCTCAACTAAATGACAGTAAAAGTTATTTAAACACAGACAAAGCAATGTATTTTTCCCTAATCTCGACCTCAGAAACAGGTGAACTATTTTTGCTGACACTTAAAAAAATTAAAATAAAACACAGATAAAAGGCAGATATCTGGCATGGAAGATTTCAGCCCGAATGGTTAAAGATGTCAAAGTAATAAGCAACTGAAAACAGGGTCAGGAAAACCAAGCAGTGCTACCAGCTTTGCTTATGATAATGAATAAATACAATTAATAAATCATAGTTATTTTTTCAGCATTAATTATGATTATACTTTGTATTCATTGATCTTTTTATATTTCAGTGGCATTAGAAATATCCTAGCTACTGTAAAAAAAAAACACACAGGAAGACACAGTCCCTGCCTTGAGACGCTTACAGCCTAAACAAACAAGGAAAATAAAAGATGCAGGAATGCGGTATACAAGTACATGGTGTGAAGCGAGGGTTGGCACTGTTGTGATAATTGGGCCTATGGATTAACCCCAATTGTGACTTCAACTTCAAAAAGTGAGTAGAAGTCCATAAGATATCACAGTAAGCTATAATCACAAATGTTGATGAGAAGAGGTACAAGAGGGAGACAGACTAAATTAGTTCAAATAAAAAGGCCTCCTATCATCACTCAAGGACTGTGTTAAGATCATGCTTGGTAAATAAGAAAAAGTGTGGAACCAGAAACAAATGATCCAAAATTGGTGTGTTGGAAATTAGTCCTCATTGGTGGGGAAAATGGTGACGGGATGGCATTCTCTTTGTGCGTCCTTAAAGAAAGAGACTTTGGGGAGAAAAATTTGCTACTAGAGTGAACTTCACTATCATGACTGCTGCCACCACCACCACCTCCTGGGGTACCGTTATCCTGATCCTAACAGATGTCTTAACAAGACCAGGCGAGGGAGGGACCCAGATGATCTCACCACTTCTACTGGCTCCAGGTGAATCCCAAACACCAACTAGCATGAAACGGCATCAGACTTTAACAGCAGCAGTAAAGCAACAGCTCCAAGCTTATCTCAACTAACTTCTCTTTTCTTCAGGACAGTTATCTTTGTTGCCATCTAAGAGACTGTCAAACAAGGGGGGGTTTCTTACATTTTTCTTACATTTCAAATGCTTTAACTGTTTTCTTATTTTTCTTTATCTTTCATACAAGGTTAAAAGGAATTTTAATGGTTCATTTGCCATGGTACTAAGCAGGCTGAGGTCTCTGTACACTAAACCCTGAACCTAGTTTAACGCCATTTAGTGTTGGACAGTTTCAGGGTCATGGTAACACCGTTGACTCTTTGGGCACCTATATTCCATCTACATTTAGTACAACACTTTCGGCATACCAACATGTGGCTCAAAGAGCTAATACACAGCGAGCTGGCACCTCAGTAAACAAGCAATTGTTTTCAAAATTAGTAAAACAAATGCTTGTTTTATAAATACTTAAATGGGTTTAGCTTTTATAGATAAGCATGCAAAACAAACTGTTAATGGTTTTGCTTTTTTTAAAAAAGAGAGCTGGGTAACAATTGTTTTAAAGTTTTTTTTTTTTTTAATCTTTTAACAAATGCTTTGTTTCATTATTTCTCTTTTGAGTTTTATTAGTTTTAGTGACTAGTAATAATTTTGAAGGCTTAATGAAAAGGTATTTTTAAGAAAAAGCAAAAGGGATTAAAATGAAGTGTTTGACATCGTTGAAAGTTAAGATGCTAAAAGAGTCTTTTACTGAAACAAAACTCTCAGGTACCCTCTTCTTAACAAAACGCTAGCTTCATTCAGGAGTGTTAACTGTGAATTAAACCTCAATGTGTTCTTTGTCATTGTTTTGTTTTTGAAATGTTTTTTCCTTGTTGCTTTTGCAATGTGTTTCTCTCCCCACCCCACCCCCAGTTTTATTTTGGTGTGATTGCTTGTTGTTGTTCTGTGTATGTGAGACAGAGCAGTTCTAGTGTTGCTGGCTAGGTCCCCAGGATGGGCTAAGGTACCATGATGGCCATGCTGTCCTCGCAAATGGTGGTGGAAAAGGTCTGTCATAAAAATTTGAAGGCATTTTTAGTGTATCACCTTTGGGTGTTGCAAAAGGCTCATGAATGCAGAATAAGTTCTAAAAGAATGTTGTATTGTTGCTTCTTTGTAGATGGATAGATTTGGGGGGTTGTTGTTTTTTTCCCCTCCAAGTAAGCAAGCTTAACCACTAATGCGTAATATTTCAATAGTTTATGTAAATGCACAGATTTAACTGGGTAAACAGCGAAAGAGAGAGCATGTTTTTTTCTAGCTTTACCCATTCTGGATGTTCAGAAAGAAAACAGAAACCTGTGAACCAAGACTGGGGCATCAGAAACTAGGCCTAATTGGTGGGGGAAATGATGAGGGGATGGGCTATTCCACCCACCACTCCTTTTGTGTGTCCTTAAAGAAAGAGACTTTGGGGAGAAAAGTTGGCTACGGGAGCAAGCTTTACCATCATGTCTGCCACCATCACCATCTTGTGGGGTCCTAGGCCTTCATCATCCTGATCTTGAGAGAGGTCCTGACCAGGCCAGCCAGAGGGACCCAGATGACATCACCACCTCCACTGACTCCACGTGAATCCCAACCATCACCTGCATGAAACAGGATTGGACTTGAACAGTTGGGGATTGGGCCTGCTTTGAGCAGGGGGTTGGACTAGATGACCTCCTGAGGTCCCTGGCGACCCTGAGATTCTATGATTCTGGGACAACAACAGTTCCCGCCTATCTCAACAAACTTCTTCTCTCTTCCCCAAGAGGACAATTACCATCTTTGATGCCATCTCAGACTGTCAAACTAGGGGTATCTTTTCCTTCTAAAAACTGTTTCCAGCAAAAGGAAAGGGAAGAAGGGATGTTGTTAAAATGGAAGACTTATTTAATGCTTTACATTTCAAAGGCTTGAACTGTTTCCCCTTCTTTTCTGTATCTTTCATAAAAGGTTAAAAGAATTTTAATGGCGTGTTTGCCACGGTACTATGCAGGCTGAGATTTCTGGATACCAAACTCCAGACCTCATTTAGTGTTGGATAGTATCAGGGTCATGGTCACACCACTGACTCTTTGGGCCCCTGTCTTTCATCTAAACTAGTACAACAGCAAGTGTCTTGCCAACCCTATGATATTGATATTATAATCAGCATGTATTTATTTTATTTTAGTAGAACCACAGTGGACTGAGTCTGAATATTGTCTCCAAGGTAGGGGAATTTAAATACATATGAGGTGAGACAATGCAGCCCAGTGAGACAACTGCCAAATGTCAGCCAAAGGGAAAACCATCCGGTCACGTGAAAGGGGAATGATCCTGCGGGGAGGGATGGTAATAGATTCACAGATTGGTATTACAGCTTGGCTTGCTGGCCCCGGTGCCTCACCTTACTTGGGAAAATGTTCTTTCCTGTTCTCGCGGACATACCTGCAATTGAAATCAATGACTCGGAAGGCGAGAGGGGGGAAGGGGGAGGGGGAAGAGAGAGAGAGCCTGTAAAGAGAGAGATGGGAACTAACCGAAATAAAATCCAAGAAGTCATATGAGGCTTTAGTATGTACTGCTGCTGCTTTAAGAGCCAGGGAAATAGCTGGCATGTGAATGAAGCCATCTAGTGGTATTCGCTGGGTGTGAAAAGGACATTGTAATGCTACAAATTATAGGGATAGATCCTCGGCTGTTGTAAATCAGCATATCTCCATTTACTTCAGCACAGCTATACCGATGCCCCAGCTGAGGACCCTAGCCCATATATTTGAAGACCCAGTTTTGTCACTTGTGCTGTTAATAGCAAGTTAGATGATTAACAGAAGATTTTTAAAACTCTAAAGGCCCCATTATCAGGGCCCATCGAGTATGTGTGTAAGGGAGAGCAAAGGGGTGCATAAGCAGCTTTCTATTATACCAACACCTTATCTCACCTTGTGAAAGGGGACTTCCCAGCTGAGCAACAGAAGAGGGATATTGCCCACCGAAGAGCCAAGAATTTGCATTTCAGTTATGTCTGTTTGGTGCATTTTACTCATCCTGGACTAGAAAACAGACTCAGAAGTTTCACCTTTGTTTCTGGTCAGTTTCACTTTCTGGTTCCCACATATTAGGGTGACGCTGCCCTGTTTGGATTGTAGCAATGCTGCAGGGGAATGTTTATGCACATATTGCATCTAAACAGCGTGAGCCTGACTCGCCATTGCTTTGCAGCGGGTGCAGTCATTTCCACTCATGCAAAATGTTACCACGTCATAGGGTGACCAGATGTCCCGATTTTATAGGGACAGTCCCGATTTTGGGGTCTTTTTCTTATATAGGCTCCTATTACGCCCTCACCCCTTGTCCTGATTTTTCACACTTGCTGTCTGGTCACCCTACCAAGTCAGAATGTGTTTTATGCCCAGTTTACACTCACTTTGTGCCATTGCAAATAACTATGCTTGTGCTGGCCCTTGGCATGGTGGTAAATGTCACCCTGGGAGCTTCTGGGAGTGAATGGTGCTTAAAGCAATACTGCTGTATTTCTATGGCTGCCAAGCGGATTTAATGCTCCTTCCGCATCTCTTGTTTGTGCAATGCTCTACCCTGGCACGTTAACATGGAGGGCTGTTGACAGCTATGTTGTGTGGGTGGGTGCTAATGTATAGCACCATTTCCCCAGAATGTCTGTGATTTTGTCCAGTCCATGCCATGCAGTGGAGAGGATTATTCAGGACCAGAGATGGTCAACAGAAAGGGAGACTTATTGGAAAAGGTTGATTTGCACGTTGCTGCAGTAGTACATTTAGACTCTAATGGAAAGACCAGAAGGGATGAGCGTTGTGCCAGTCACCTCCTACATGTCTGATCAACTCTTGGAAAGAGCGCCCCCTCCTACGAGTAAAGCAATACAGAAATGCCTTTCTACTTTTGCCTTGGGGAAAATGAAGCTCTCTGGAACCATTAGCCTGGGCACACAACCTACAACACCTAATTTCTCTCGAAGTTTCTTGCTGTGAATTTAAAGGAAGAGCACATCAACATAGGATAACGCAGACTCAATCCAGGGCTAATGAAATCTTATGCACAAGATACAGTTGGTTTGCATTTTGTTGCATTGTTGAAATTTCTCCCTAGTCTAACAGAAATTAGTATCTGGAGTGCTGCATTTAACAGACTCACAGAAACAAATTATTGCTCTTCTTGATTACTGGGCAAAAAAATTCAAAATCACTAAAGTGACTTGGGAGCCTAATTCCCATTGACTTTCAATGTGATTTAGGACTTAAGTCACTTCGATGCACTTGAAATTTTGTATCCATTGATCTCAATGCTTGCTGACCTTAGCTGGGCCAGATCTCCAAACCAATATAGCTCCATGGAAGTCGATGGAGCTGGGCCAGTTTAGAGTAACTGAGCATCTGATCCAGTTGTTTTGTGTCTCTATTTTATGAGCCTTACAGCTACATTTTTTATAGGGTGGCCTCTTTTTTTTTTTTCCGTGTGGGAACAGTTTGCACCTGCCAAAACTACACTTATATTTTTGCACTCACAGTTCAATTGTGGATTCCGTTCTAAGTAGTTTGCGTCTAGCTATCTGATTCCAAGCACAAATGGGATAGGTAAATACATAAGGAGAGTATTCAGCTTGGAGCCCACAATTCATTTTGGACTGGCAGTTCTGTCAGGGTGCTTCTACCAGGGGTCCAAGTCTTCCCCCTTGCTTTGACTTTACTGGGAACTGTTCCCAATGTTCAGCCCTTTGCAGAGGGCCAGCCGAAGACTTTTGAGTCACTTAAGTCCAACTTCAACCCTATTTTGGGGACATAAATGGGAGTTAAGAGTTGTCCAGACCTGTTGCTGGCCCTCTGCACAGAGATACATTTCATCTCTCCCCCAGAATGGTAACTAGCATTGCTTGGCCTCAACTGTGAGAAAGCTCACAAGGTTAGAGTTACAATACCCAACACTCACCAGGAACTTTGTAAGGAAGCTCCTCTGGCTACAGAAAACCGGCCTTGATTGTCAGCGCTATGAAGCAACTCAGACTGCATTCACAGCTGACTTTGGGAGGTGACTGATAAAAAGTGAGCTCAGAGTGCTGAATCGGAGCTGGATTTAGTGGGGATGGTTGGGAGGAAGGCGACATCTCCTGTTAGTACCCATGCCATCGAATGGATGGTGAAGAAGGGTCAGATAGAGTGACATAATTAGAGAAGAACATGCAGAGACAAAGCATGGAAGAGTGCCAGCACAAGTGTCTGTGCAAATATCCAAGCAAATGGGGTGGCAGAAAATTGATCTCCAAGAATGGGTTATTCTAATTTGAAACTGACTGGCAGTTCATCTACTACTGAAACATCTCACTGCCTAAGGAAAGGCCCACTTCACCTGCTGGAGTGATTAATCTATTGTGTGTAGGCCAGGAGCGGCAGAAGCACCCTAAATGTGTGTGTGTGGGGGAGCAGAGGTACTCAAACTGTGGCCCCACTCCCCATGCCACACCACTCCCGCTGTCCCACCCCCCACACCACCCCTTCCCCCAACTTGCCGCCCTCATGCCCTCCATTCCCCCCTGAACCTCTGCCCCCATGCCACCCCTTCTCCCTGAGGCCTCACCCTCATGCCCCCCATTTCCCCCGAGGTCCCAACCTCGTGTCGCCCACGGCCCCCCGGCTCCCCGCATTCTGGCACCCCTGGTGTAGGCTGAGTAGACAAGATCCAAATGGGCTGTGGAGAGATAGGCTTTAAAGGAAAAATCCAGTTGTTTTTACTGCTGCTTTCGGTGACTACAGCCATATTCACTTAGTGCCAGATTCTGTCACTCTAATTCATGTTGAAAAGTACTATATGCCCAGTTCCACAAAGGGACTTAGGTGCCTAAACCTCAGTTTTAGCTTCCACTGTGATCCACAAAATTCCAGCTCGGTTGCCACCTAACCCTGTAGACCCTGCGATGAAATTTCAACTGTGAAAGTTCTCCAGCTACCTAAATTTCTGCCTCTGGGAATGCATGCTGCTGCCTCACTCTCTCTCACCTAAGTCACAGTGCACACCATATACTGGGGAGAAATAGGCGCTCCTTCACCTCTCTGCAAATCCTAGGGCCCTTTGTGGATCCACGCCTTGCTCCTCAAGTGGTCCCAATAAAACCAGCAGGACTACTGATTGGATGAGACCCTACTCAACATGAGCAGAGTGGCAGAATGGGCCTAGAATATGACTTGAGCTACATGCCTAGACATGGGAGCAAAAAGGAGCAAGTGTCCCCAGCCCTTGGACCCCAGCACAGGCTGTGCAGACTTTGGGCTAGATCAGGGGCGGGCAAACTTTTTGGCCTGAGGGCTGCATCGGGTTTCGTAAATTGTATGGAGGGCCGGTTAGGGGAGGGGGTCGTGGCTCAGCCCCCACCTCCTATCCCCCCCTCCCCCAGGACTCCTGCACCATTGAACCCCTCCAGTTCCCTGACAGCTCCTCTGGGATCCCTGCCCCATCCACACACACACATGCTCCCTGTCCCCTGACTGCCCCCGGGCCCCTGCCACCCCATCCAACCCCTCCTATCATTCCTGATTCCCCCCCCGGGACCCATACCCCATCCAACCACCCCTTCTCCCTGTCCCCCGACTTCCCCCAGAACCTCTGCCCCTGACTGCCCCCTGCCACCCCATCTAACCCCCCCATCCTTCCTGACTGCCTCCATACCCGCCTGTTTCCCCCCCCTGACCACCACCCCGAACTCCCCTGCCCTCTATCCAACCCCCCCTCTCCCTGCCCCCTTACCGTGCTGCCTGGAGCACCGGTGGCTGGCGGCGCTACAGCCGCACCGCCCGGCTGGAGAGTGCTACGCCGCCACCGCCACCACGCAGCACAAAGCACAGGGTCAGGCCGGGCTCTGCAGCTGTGCTGCTCCAGGATCTCACAGCCCCGCCACCCAGAGCATTGCGCCGGCAGTGGAGCGAGCGAGCTGAGGCTGCGGGGGAGGAGGGACAACAGGGGAGGGGCCGGGGGCTAGTTTGCCCACCCCTGGGCTAGATTGTGACTTGGACTACACTTCCACTACCTACTATCCACAGCAGGTGGCTGGGAAGTAGGCACAGAGGGCCAGGCAATGGGTGGGCCTTGACCCTGGCCCCGCAAGATACTGGCCCGTGCAGCTGAGCTAGTGTAAGAAATGGTGCATTTTGCTGCTGGTATAGGCCAGAAGTCCCTCCTTCCTCCTGAAAAAAAGGAAGAGAAGGGAGGCACTTGTATCTGAGAGGGAGGATTCTGAGGCTGAAACCCTGGAATGGTGCAGCCTACATACCGCCCACTGCTGAGGGCTGCCCCAGCATCACAGTCTATCCCAGACGTTACCCCTTAGCACTGGTTGGTAAAGTGAGCATTGAAAACTATTTTTGATTTTAGGGGGGAAAAAGTTTGATGTAAATTGTCTAAGCTCTTGAACATTTTTTCTTCCAGCTCTATTACAAAGAGCATTCAGAAATGTTGGGGATGTTTCAGAATCTACAGGAACAGGGCAGCAATGTAATCCTGGGAAAGGGGAGCTGCTATTTTCATTCCAATTCCAATGGGAATAGCTGATCAATCACCTACAGCAAGTCAGGAGGGTCTGACCTGCAGTCAGAGACACAGGAAGCTGCAATCAGATAGATATAGATATATTTTATTCAGATAGAGAGAACCGTGGGAGTTTTCTGTTGCATCCCAGGTTAGTGGGAGCTCCTTTAACCAAAGCAGGACCTTCTCACGCCTGTGAGGTGCTGAACACACTCAGATCCCATCTGGTGTGCCAGAATGGAGAGGGTAAATGAACACACGTGGGCATATTCCATGTAGCACAACCAACCATGAGCAGCAGTGCTGCCTGCACTTGTAATTAGCCAAACTCTAGTGTAGCAGCTAGTGGCCAATTAAATCCCATCCCGCAAAGGATCAGCACTTTCACATCTGCTCCCCTTCATTGTATGTGAGTTAAGTGTTTGCAAAAAGCTTTGACATGGCTTAGCGTCCCCCAGTAGTATCCTCAGACCGCTAAAAGGCAGGAAAAGAAGAGAAACACTCAGTTTATGGCACTGGCTGGGGGACCTTCGAACAAATGGGACAGATCAGTAACAAATCACCAGAATCTGGCTGCACATTACCACCTACTGTTTTATGTAATGTGGAAGGAATGAAACAAGAGTGTCCAGAAAGGAACAGTGTATGAAAACAGATCTCCAGAGAGGGGGAAATGTTCTTAACGCTGCCTTTGATGAGCAGTAGACGCAGCACATTACATTACAGCACCACAGTAGCAGATGCTATAGAATCATAATTTAGAGAGGGAAAGGACCTATTAGATCATCTTGTCTATCCCCCTGCAAGGCTGGAGTTGCCAGCATTTGAATAGGAACCTCTACTGGAAAAACAAAGTCCAGGGAACATGCGTTTCCTTCCCTCAGCACAGCACAGCCACTGTTTTGTTTCCTAGACTTCCTTCTGCAATTCTAGTTGCACTGCGCAGAACACATTCAGGCTTAGTGGTCTGAGCACAGGTATCTCATACTCCTAATTCCAGCTTTGATACTAAAGGCTGCTCTGTCATGGTTTTTAAACCCTGGATTTTAGGATGAAAAACCAGAGCTCTTAATGTTTTAGAAGTAGTAGCAGAATCATAAGCTTCTATATGTTGGCTAGTTGCTAAAGGGTGACAGCTGTACTGTGTTTTTGTGGGTAACACAAACACCTAATTTGAGATGCCTCTTTCTGAAAGACTGTGACTAAGTGCAAGAGAGTTGGTTTTGTTATACTGGAAACCTGGCTTCTCCTCCCACTTGCGCTTGAAATGACCTTCTGTAAAAACTCATTCATTTTACCTCTAATATGTGAAAGATCATTACTGGCCGAGTATAAAGCCTGGGCTCATAATAAAGGTTGTGAAGGCTGGAGAAATATTATCAGTAGAAGAGCTGATACTAGAACTTATCGATTCTGTGTTTGTAATTCAGTGAAGTTTTTCCTAGGCTACAGGGCATGAAGCGGCCTTTCTAGCTCTTGGTCTCAGAATCAGAACTGGAAGGGATCTCAAGAGGTCATCTAGTCCACTCCCCTGCACTCAAGGCAGGACTAGTATTATCTAGACCATCCCTGACAGGTGTTTGTCCAACCAGCTCTTAAAAATCCCCATTGACGGAGATTCAACAACCTCCCTGGGCAATTTATTCCAGTGCTTAACCACCCTAACAATTAGGAATTTTTTCCTAATGTCCAACCTAACCTCCCTTGCTGCAATTTAAGTCCATTGCTTCTTGTTCTAGCCTCAGAGGTTAAGAAAAAAAATTTTCTTCCTCCTCCTTGTAACAACATTTATGGCCCCTCTCAGTCATAGATTCATAGATTCTAGGACTGGAAGGGACCTTGAGAGGTCATCGAGTCCAGTCCCCTGCCCTCATGGCAGGACCAAATACTGTCTAGACCATCCCTGATAGACATTCATCTAACCTACTCTTAAATATCTCCAGAGATGGAGATTCCACAACCTCCCTAGGCAATTTATTCCAGTGTTTAACCACCCTGACAGTTAGGAACTAATCTCTTTTCCAGACTAAACAAACCCAATTTTTTCAATCTTCCTTCATAGGTCATGTTTTCTAAACCTTTAATCACTTTTGTTGCTCTTCTTTGGACTCTCTCAAATTTGTCCTCATTCCTCCTGAAATGGGGCGCCCAGAACTGGACACAATACTCCAGTTGAGGCCTAATCAGCGTGGAGTAGAGCAGAAGAATTACTTCTCATGTCTTGCTTACAACACTCCTGCTAATACATCCCAGAAGGATGTTCGCTTTTTTTTTTTTTTTTTTTTGCACCAGCGTTACACTGTTGAATCATATTTAGCTTGTGGTCCACTATGACCCCCAGCTCTCTTTCCCCAGTACTCCTTCCTAGGCAGTCATTTCCCATTTTGTACGTGTGCAACTGATTGTTCCTTCCTAAATGGAGTACTTTGCATTTGTCCTTATTGAATTTCATCCTATTTACTCCAGACCATTTCTCCAGTTTGTCCAGATCATTTTGAATTTTAATCCTATCCTCCAAAGCACGTGCAACCCTTCCCAGCTTGGTATCGTCTGCAAACTTTATAAGTGTACTCTGTATGCCATTATCTAAATCACCGATGAAGATATTGAACAGAACCGGACCCAGAACTGATCCCCGTGGGACCCCACTCATTATGTCCTTCCAGCATGACTTTGAACCACTGATTACTCTCTAGGAATGGTTTTCCAACCAGTTTTGCACTGGTAGCTCCATCTAGGTTGCATTTCTCTAGTTTGTTTATGAGAAGGTCATGCAAGACAGTATCAAAAGCTCTACTAAAGTCAAGATATACTACGTCTACTGATTCCCCCCTATCCACAAGGCTTGTTTCCCTGTCAAAGAAAGCTATCAGGTTGGTTTGACATGATTTGTTTTTGACAAATCCATGCTGACTGTTATTTATCACCTTATTGTCTTCTAGATGTTTGCAAATTGATTAATTATTTGCTCCATTATCTTTCCAGGTACAGATGTTAAGCTGACTGGTCTAATTCTCTGGGTTGTCCTTATTTCCCTTTTTATAGACTGGCACTATATTTGCCCTTTTCCAGTCTTCTGGAATCTATCCCGTCTTCCATGACTTTTCAAATATAAGCACTAATGGCTTAGATATCTCCTCAGTCAGCTCCTTGAGTATTCTAGGATGCATTTCATCAGGCCCTGGTGACTTGAAGACATCTAATTTGTCCAAGTAATTTTTAACTTGTTCTTTCCCTATTTTAGCTTCTTCTGCTCCTACCTCATTTTCAGTAGTCTTCACTACGTTAGATGTCCAATCACCACCAACCTTCTTGGTGAAAACCGAAACAAAGAAGTCATGAAGCACCTCTGCCATTTCCACATTGTGTGTTATTATCCCCTGCATTGAGTAACGGACCTACTCTGCCTTTGGTCTTCCTCTTGCTTCTAATAAAAACAATGAGGAGTCCGGTGGCACCTTAAAGACTAACAGATTTATTTGGGCATAAGCTTTCATGGGTAAAAAACCCACTTCTTCAGGTGCATGGAGTCTTGCTTCTAATGTATTTGTAGAATGTTTTCTTGTTACCCTTTATGTCTCTAGCTAGTTTGATCTTGTTTTCTGCCTCGGCCTTTCTAATTTTGTCCCTACATACTTGTGTTATGTACAACTCTTTTTGTATGACTTTTTTGATTTTTAGATCATTGAAGATCTCCTGGTTTAGCCAGGGTGGTCTCTTGCCATACTTCCTATCTTTCCTATGCAGTGGGATAGTTTGCTCTTGTGCCCTTAATAATGTCTCTTTGAAAAACTGCTAACTGTCTTCTATTGTTTTTCCCCTTAGGCTTGCTTCCCACAGGATCTTACCTATCAACTCCCTGAGTTTGCTAAAGTCTGTCTTCTTGAAATCCATTGTCTTTATTTTGCTGTTCTCCCTCCTACCATTCCTTAAAATCATGAACTCTATCATTTCATGATCACTTTCACCCAAGCTGACTTCCACTTTCAAATTCTCAACCAGTTCCTCCCTATTTATCAAAATCAAATCTAGAACAGCCTCTCCCCTAGTACTTTTCTCCACCTTCTGAAATAAAAAATTGTCTTCAATACATTCTAAGAACTTATTGGATAATCTGTGCCCTGCTGTGTTATTTTCCCAACAGATGTCTGGGTAGTTGACGACCCCCATCACCTGTGCTTTGGATGATTTTGTTAGTTGTTTAAAAAAAAGCCCCATCCACCTCTTCTTTCTGGTTATGTGGTCTGTAGTAGACCCCTACTATGACATCACCCTTGTTTTTTACCCCTTTTATCCTTACCCAGAGACTTTCAACAAGTCTGTCTCCTATTTCCATCTCAACCTCAGTCCAAGTGTATATATTTTTAATATATAAAGCAACACCTCCTCCCCTTTTTCCCTGCCTGTCCTTCCTGACAAAGCTATACCCTTCTATACCAATATTCCAGTCATGCATATTATTCCACCAGGTCTCTGTGATGCCAACTATGTCATAGTTGTGTTTATTTACTAGCATTTCTCGTTCTTCCTGCTTATTCCCCATACTTCTTGCATTAGTATACAGACATCTAAGATACTGATTTGATTTCCCCCCACCCCAGTTCTGTCTTGTCTCTCCTTTATCCCTGCTATAACAGCCCATGCTCCCCCCAAATTCCAAACCTTCTCCCAGGTCTCCATGTTCTTGACTTACCTGTGGGCTTTGGTCACCTGCCCCCTTCGAACCTATTTAAAGACCTAATTTAAAGGATCAAAGAGAACACTACCTGCATGCTGAACTCCTTCATCCGTACTCCCAGAGCCCTGTAGTCACTTCTGATCTGCTGAGGGTCAGACCTTGCAGTATCATTAGTGCCCACATGGATGAGTAGCAGGGGATAGGAGTCAGAGGACCGGATGATCCCCGACAATCCCGCCTTAACGTCTCGGATACGGGCCCCTGGCAGGCAGCATACCTCCCGGGATGCCATGTCAGGGCGACAGATGGGTGCCTCCATCCCCCTCAGAAGAGTCACCAACTACCACTACCCTACATTTCCTCCTGGGAATCATCATGAGACTGCCTTCATCCAGGCCCCAGCTCCTGCTACTTGTGAGACATTTATGCCAATTGCAGTTCCTTCCTGTTGCCCAATCCCTCTTTCCCCTTGCTGCCATCCCACCAATCCAGAGCTCAGCTGAGGAGCCATTTAACTGTTCTGGGCTCTTTGGAGAGTTGGGCTACAGAGGCAATGCAGTCTAGTGGCTCGGTCAAGACAGGCAGTTGGGAGGCCTGGCTTTTATTCCTGGCCCTACCACTGACCCACTTGTGACTTGCAAGCACCCAGCACAAGTGGGCAATGATTTATGGCTGGTGCTTCTTGGCACAGCTAGAATACCAATAATGAATCATAAATGTCAGGCTGGACTCTCGGATTATAAACAATAAAACTTATTATAAATCTTAGTACAAATCTCAACCACAAAATGAAGAACAGGCCAGTCTTCCTCGGCTCTTGCGTAAGTAATAACGAGGAGGAGCTGTTAGAATTTTGTACACTGAAAATCTGGTTTGTAATAATTTATTGCTAAACCACTAAACAGACACACAATCCTATTGCACTTGCTTTTTCGGATCCTCGGTTGGTTTCAATCTCTGGCACCTGCTGGAGCACAATCTTCCAGATTCCAGAATGTTGCAAGAATAAAAAACAGCAGGGAAAAAACTTAATGGGTTTGAAAAACATGTACTGCAAATAGCAGTATCGGCAAGCCAGGGTGCTCAAAAAATGATGATATTGACTTAAAAAATAATAGAACTGTGGGTGCTTTTTAGTAACCTTTCAGTCACTGAGCCTTTAGGGTGCAATTCAGATAACATATTCCATTTTGCCCCACAGCCAGGAGAGTGAAGTCCACTCACAGCACCTCCTGCTTGCCATCCTGAGAATTAGCTCTGCCAGCTTGCGCTCCACCTCCGGTGGCATCTCCCCCACCCTGTCTCGGTCTGCAGCCTTGCTCATTTCCAGATCTGCAGCCTCCTCTTCGTGGCTTGGCCTGCCACCCAGGTAACTAAAGTCCTCCCCTTCCTGGGAATTCACAGTCTTTCCAGACCTGCCGGCTGGTTCCTCCAGCACCCTTGCCACTCCCAAGTGGTTGGTAGGGGAACCCAGGCTTGCCCTGTACAGGGGTTTCCAGCCCAGGAACTCTATAACAAGCAGCCACAGTCCCTGTACAGGCCTACCTCTTGCTGCTGTTTCCTTGGGCTTCCCGCGCTCTGGATTTGCCAGCCTCCAACTCCCTCCACTCAAGGAGTGGCTGCAGCCCTCATCCCTGCACCCTTTCTCAACATCCCCCCTTTGCTCTCAGCTCCTGGGCTTTATAGGCCCTGCCTATGCCCGCCCACCTGAACCTCATATAATCAAATCCCTGCTCCCTGGCTCCTCCTTCAGGTGCAGCCTGGGAAGTTAATTGGCCTACCTGGTCACCTTAACCCTTCTAATCCTGTTTGTGGTGGACACCCCATCACAGAGAACTCTCATTTACTGCCTCCAGGAGCTGGGGATCCAAGAACACCAATAACTATTATGAAACTCGCAATAAAATCGCAAGTGTTGGCAACACTGAAACATCCATATCCACTAGCAACTTGCTATAAGCATAATCCTGACTTGAAATTTCCATTTTCAATAGAAACAGGAATGCGAGACTCTTCATTTCATCCCTAGCTAAACCTTTTGTACTGAATGTAAAGGCAGGGCTGGCGTTAGCAATTTTTGCCAGGTGTGTGATCCAGGAGCTGGCCCCCAGCCTCCAGGCAGATCTGCCACTCTAGTCCCCCGATTTAGGGGTAGCTGCATGGATTTTTGCAGGCCAGTTTTGCATAGACAGGCAAACAGAACGAGTTTTCTCTGTAGCTGTTCACAGTTGTGATGCTGTTAAATTATCACCTCTTCAACGTGCACCTTACAAAAGAGAAAATAAATCAGACTGAAATCACTGATGGGATAAAGTATTCCCCATTTCCAGCCAGGCCACTGAAAGCATGTACCTGTACTTTTCCAGTGTCATTTCTCTTCAGAAAAGTGACTCAAGTGGACAGAGAGAGACTAATGGATTCATAGATGGAAAAAGTGCAGCAAGAAATATTCCTCGTATTCCTTGAAAAAATACATGTGTGCAGAATTCTGGGCAAGGCTAACATCATTTGTACTGGATGTTCTATGCTTTATACATCTGTATCAACATTATCCCCACAACATTCTTTCCTTTACTATGTGAAGGCCCCATGATGGTGTTGCCAAGAATCCAGTTGTAGGCCAGACATAAGCCACTCACTGTTTGTCCCACAAAAGGCTTTTCTACCGGTCTTTCTCCCTAGGTCTCCTGCCACACCTGCACTCATTGATGATATGAGTATGGACTGGCAGATTGCTAGGGTCAGAGACTTGGTCTACTATTACTCATTGCCAAACCATAAAAACAGACATGCATCCCTCTTGCACTTATTTTTTGGGTCCACCTTTACTTACCATGAGTAGTATGTTACTCCTTGAGTCATTCATTTCAATACATGTGTGCATACTTAAAAGAAGCGCTGAAACAGGACTTGCAAGAACTACATCATTTCTCACATTAAATCAGCTAGATAGAGGATTGGGGACCCGTTTTCCCTCAGATGTACAGGACTGGCCCTGGGAAGAGAGAGGCCATCACATTGTAGGGAAGATGCTCCCTATAGATTTATTTCAAACTCTCTATGCTATCTCATCCCCAGCACATTCTAGGGCTCAAAGCCTAAGAGTCTGGTACTGAACACATGATGGGAGGAGGTAGAAGATATAGCCAGAGAATGATAGGGCCCAAGTTAAGCTTAAAGCCAAATTAGAATACATTGAAAAAATGACCATTTCTGAGAACACCATAGGTGTTCACCTCCTCTCTAGAAATTCCAAACTCCCTGACATAGAGGCAAAATTCAGTGGAAAGTTATGGGCTCACACCAGAACTCAGTTTGGTCCTTAGTGAAATTTTCTACTGCATATACTTTTAGCATGCAATTTCCAGACCTTGTTTCTCCCTACCGCCTTTGGTTCCAATTGTTGTCAACTCTCATGATTTTATTTGTTTTTCCGAAAGCGCCAACTCTCTGAGTCATGTGATTTTGTGAGCAGCTCTGCTTTCTTGCTTGCTTTCACTAAGCTTCTATCTTCCACGGTTGCAGGGGAAAGATTGAAAATGTGACACACCCCCCCCCCCCCCGCCTGAAAAGGCTCAAAAACCAGAAGGCAAATAACCTCCCAGCCCAAAAAATATGGCTTAAAAAATATCATGATTTGTAAGCCAACCTCATTATTTTTGAATGCTTGGTGCAGGCAATACTGCCCCAGCATAGCCACGTCCCACATATACAAGCACCTCAGCAAGGGCTTTTGCCAGGCCAAGATTTATGTTGATACATTGCAGCTGTTTATGAGTTATATGCATAGCGGAAAGAGTGTGGCAATCGTCTTTTTGGGTTTTTTTCACTTATAACTTGAAAATGGCTTAAGGGATTTTCCTCCAACTTCCCCCAAAACAAAACATAAAACGACAACGGAAAAAAAACAAAACAAAACAGACAGAAATGGAGATATGAACATTTCAGACTGAATAAAAGTTGTGAATGAAAACAGTGTTTATGATGAGAACCTTTCTGCAGCTTGAACTATGGTGTTTGCTACCAAGTAAACAGTATAATTCTCTGTAAAACTGGCTGTGCATAAAATTCAAAGCTGTGCATTCACAGTTCAGCAACATCGTGGCTGGAAGTATCAGAGGGGTAGCCGTGTTAGTCCAAATCTGTAAAAAGCAACAGAGGGTCCTGTGGCACCTTTAAGACTAACAGAAGTATTGGGAGCATAAGCTTTCGTTGGTAAGAACCTCACTTCTTCAGATGCCTTGCAAGGTTCTTACCCACGAAAGCTTATGCTTCCAATTCTTCTGTTAGTCTTAAAGGTGCCACAGGACCCTCTGTTGTGGCTGGAGGATCTTGCTTAGATTGGGTTGTACACCAACCAAACACCAAAACTCTAGGCAAAGCTCCACTGAAATGAACATGTTTTGTGTTGTTTGCTTGTGCCCACACTAATAAGTCCTTGGGATTCTTCCAAAATTCAGCTCAGGTTCTTCTGAAACTCAGACTAAGGTCACTTAGTAAAGTTAGCTCAGTTTTGCCTCCGTCTCTCCATCTGCTTGAAGCATTTTGTTTCCAGCAGCTGAGGATCTGGCCTTAATGCTCTACTGAATGCCCGGTTTAGACTTGCAAAGGTCTAAGAGCTGATATGCAGATATTAGAGACTTAACTTTTCATGACTGAGTTTGCAAGGCTGGCTTCTCCGTTTAGCATGTTCAGCAATAAGTGAAAGGTTGGGGAGGGAGGGTGTGAAATACAGATTTAATGTTGAATACCCTTTCCAATTTTCTGAGGCAGATTAGAGAAGATTTATCTCCACTTCAGAAAGAACTACAGCAAAAGTGGCTACCGGCTACAAGTCCCCTCTCAGCAGGGAGAATCATCTGGTAAAACTGAGCTCCACAGATCCCTACAGATCCCTCTTTACAGAGACTGTGGTGTGTTCATCATTTGGGTGTATCTGGTGTTTGGTTTTTTTTATTAAAGGGTGAGTCCCATCAGAGGTTTGGAATCATCCAGCATGTAAATAAAGCAGCTTGGCTTTGGAGACTAACAGGCAGGAAGCCCACAAAGTGTTTATAGCAAAAGGTTTTGGCCATGTGTTTATCTGAAGGGTCCCACTTCAGATCTAATCAATCATGTTCTGTATAAATCATAACTTGAGCTGTATTTTAAAGGCTGGAGATTGCTCTGACGTAGCACTGGCCAAAAAATAAAAATTCCATTTTGCAAAAAAACTTTTGAGGTTTTGAACCTCACATCGGAACAAAACGAAGACAATTCCAATTTTTTCATGAAAAAAAATACATATCTAAGAGAGCGGACACTAGCACCCTGCCCTGAACAGCTAGTGGTTAGGGCACTCACTTAGGATAGAGGAAACACAGGCTCACATCCTCGCTGTGCCTGATTTGGAGCAAGAACATTAATCTGGATCACCCACATGTCAGTGAGTGCCCTAACAACAGAGGCAGGTCTCTCTGTTTCTCACACACCCAAGAAATTCCATCCTAGACCTGAGAAATTGACATTTTCCATAAAAAAACAAAAGTTGTCAAAAAATTCCCAGCCAGCACTACTCCTAACACAGGCCACATATGGTCCCTGCACTTGTGTAGATTGACAAGACTGAACAATTCCCTGAGGATAAGAAAGCAGAGAGAAAATGTTCTTGACTAAACAGATCAGTAGTAGAAATGTGTGAATCACTCCCTTGGTTCTGGTTTCCAAAGCATTCTGGGACCTTTGTCTTTCATTACAAAAGGTCACAGAAGAGTTGAAAGCCGCGGTTTCATAAATGGCTTAAGTTTGGTGTAAATGCAAAATTTTGTGCTCATGTGAGTGCAAAGGTCTGCAATTGCTTGATTATAAATAGTAATGCAAGTGTTTTTAAATCCATTGATAACCTTTCTCTTGTTGAGCAAGAGGCGCTGTTGCCCTGTTTGTGCATTCTGGCTGAGGGAGACTGAGGAAGTTAATGTGGCTCTGGTCTTTCCTCTTGGATAGACCCTGGCAGGTTCAAATGGGCAGGTGCTTCTCATCAGCAGTAGGGTGTTGTAGCCTTAGTCTTGACAGTGTCTTTATCACTATATATTGTGAAATACTATGGTCACCTCAGTATTCAATTGGGCACCCACTCCTATGTCTGCTCCACATTTAGCATGGCCAGCGCTCTTCTTCCTGATGTCTGAAGGAATTAAAGACCTGGATAAGAAGCATCTGGTTCTAACCCAATCCTGGAATGATGGGAAATGAACCTGATAGGCAGAGAGAGGCAAGCAGTCTGGGGAGGAGGCAGGGGGAATGGCCTCACTCTCAGTGGAAAGAATCCGCCTTCCGATGGTCAAAAATGTGCAGAGTCTTGGGGTTCTTCTAGACTCAATGCAGATCATGGATGCCAAGACAGCAGTAGTCGCTAGAAAGGCTGCTTTATCTCCTGCCAGCCAAGTGATTGTGCCCGGACCGCCCAATATGCAGACCTTGACAGAGTGACGATCACTCCAAGGCTCCATGGCTGCTCTGCTTTGGATTCTTCCTACAAATGTGAGTTGATCCCTCAACCAAAACTGACTATTGAGATCATGTCACATCAAAACACCAGACTCTTCGCTTGGTGCATATCCAGTACCGGGTACCTTTTACATCCCTGGTCCTTATGTTTCAAGCCATAAATGGGTGCAGGTCTTGCTATCTGTACAACTTCCTCTTTTGGTTAACCCCTCCATCACATCTTCATTTGATCCTTTGGAAACTCAACCCAACCCTTCTCTGCGGTGCTAATCAAAGCACTACTAGCAAACAGAATCTTGCCTAAGTTACAGCATTTGGGCCAGCACGCAAGACTCATTTCTTTTGTCTGGGAGCCGAGGATGACAGAATGGCCCTATCTGAGAGATTGAGGATGATTCTGATCGCTAGAGCCTGCAATCTGCGGATATCCACTTTATATCCGTAGACCATGTTTGCGGATCATGGATCAGATGCGGATATAAATTTTGTATCTGCACAGGGTTCTATGGATTCCTCCCCATGTGGTTTAACCTGTAAATTCTCTTTTCACACCGTTAACTTGCCATGGAAAGACTTGTCTCATCATTTGAGTTTACACAGCACCCAGCACAATGGGGGCCCAATTCCGATCCTCTGTGTGTTACCATAATATAAATGACTGATGGTAATAGTCGGAGGGAAGGGGAGAGAGTCCTGATTCTCTCTCTACAGAATTATTGTTATCTTCAGTTTTATACAACTGGCCCCCAGATTCTGAGGTGATGACTGCCCTTGTACTACACCTGAATCCCATAGTAGTAGCAAAGCTTATACACTACACTAAGCACATACTTCCTCCAGTAATGTGTTTCGATACACCTAGGGTTTCATTCATAAATCTGCACTCTGGACAAACAGTATTATGACACTTCTCTCTAATTAGAAGAAAGTGTTTTATATGTACGAGCCTCAGCACAGAAGTAAAACCCTTGAGGTTTCATTCTGCATTGCCTTGAACCCAGTCATTTACTTCTATGCAAAAGGGAGTGCAAAGTCTGGAACACGAACCCATTAAAACAGACAGGTCTAAATGTCGGGTGTCAGGCTCTAAGACTTTGTAGGACATAACGAGATAACTCAAATACCAGGGACACAAATTTCCTTGTGAAAAAAATGGCTGTAAGTGGTTGACGCAAATACAAAATAAAAGTCCCTGTCACCATCCCCAGTGTCTGGAAAAGGTGCTATAATAAACCATGGCCAGCCAGGCTCAGGCACGCAACAGAGCTAGTGAAACAAATCTGTTGTATTTGCCAGCTTGCTCAGAGAGCTCAACTGAAATGCAGCCCCTTTCTCTGAGTAACCCGAGAAGATGAAAAAAAATGGCTGTTTCTAAGCTGAGCTGATCCTCTTAATCACAAGTTTAGTCAAACAAAGGCTCAGGCAGAAAAAAAAAAGTGATATCTACCATGTGACATGTCCCAAACGTGAAATGCAACATGACCGGCAACCTAGCAAAGTTGTCAGCAATGCACGCAGAGGAGAGAGGCTTGCAGAAACCTTCTATGAATAGGTTGCAAGCACAAAGAAAATTTGAACTAACCACTGTCATTTTCATAGATTTGCAATCTGGCCAGAAGGAACCACTGTCATCATCTAGTGTGACCCTCCTGTAGAACACAGGTCATAGAACTTCCCTCAAAATAAATCCTAGACCAGATCTTTTGGCAAAACATCCAATCTTGATTTAAAAATTGCTGGATGGAGACGGACGGAGAATCTACCACTGGACTCATTCAGTGGTGTGAGTTCTTTTTTGATTCAAAGTAGTAAATATATCAGTAATTAGGAAACTGCAAATGGAAGTGGAGAGAGACAAAGAGAGTGAAAGAAGAGCGCAGAGTTCAGACTGACCAATGCAGACTGACAGAGATGGATGTGTGCAGACTGTCTAGTTATTAATGGGCGTGATTCCACTTCACCTGAACTTTTCTAGTAAACAGATCCCAGCAACCCTCTGCTGCAGATAACATTCCTCCACCATTGCACTGAGCAGTCGGAGCTGTTCATAACATAAACAATGAGAATCCTCAGACCTAGTTAAGCTGTGATTAATGTCTCAGGGAATGGCTTTAGCAGAAGGATGATGTAAGATGCATTTTCCTCCCCCACCTCCCTCCCCATTTCTCGGTGCAATCTCACTATGATTGATGTAGCACTTAAAAACCCTGTAGCTGAAGAACAATAAGATCAAGGTAACAGACTTTAGCCTGCAGCATAACTGTGGCCATGTGATGAGATCATCCTACCTGACGTAACTTTCTCCCATTTTAGGATGGGAGTTTCTGATGTGAACTGATGTTTTCAATTTCCTGGCCACCTAATGGAGGATTATCAGATCAAGAGGAAGTTTATTGTGGAAAGGGGAGTGGCTAGGACCTAACAAGGGAAAATCCATTCTGCTATTGAGTTGAGATCCTGCCTGAGCACTTCATTCCTTTTCTGACTCCTGACAAGTAGTCCTGGACAAATATAGTGTTTTGGGTCCTTGTGGGTTCATATATATATAGTTTTCCCATGTGAACAAAGTGCATCCCTAATCTTTGTTCCATGTTCATCTCACCTCGGATCTCCATTTTTCCTATTGCACACTCAACCTGGATTGGGCCATCTGTCCTGTGTTATGTCACATCCTGTCATCAAATCCCACCTTGGTTTTGTATATTTATATGTCCCCTGTGTCACAGAAATAAAAATCTGTTTTGTGCCTGTGTGCATTTCTCTTTTTTTCTGGCTGAAAACTCCCAAGAAAGAACAGTCATACCTGGTAGAGGTGAACTGGTGAGATTAAAGTAAAGTGAAATAAAATAAATAAAGAGAAAGAAATAGTCTCCCAAACCTCGAATGAAAATCTTTGGGATTGATTCAGCAAGATGCTTAGTTGCCTTGTCTACTACTGACTTTGAAGTTTGCCCTCAGTTAAGTCATTGGGGTGCTTAGAAACTCACAGGATTGGGTTCCTACATTAAAGAAACTTTGGATTAGCACTACAGATGTGCACACATGTTCAGGTCAGATAAGCCCCCTTAACTTGCACTCCTTTTCCCCAACCCTTTGAGGTTGTTCTGTCACTAATAAGTACCCCCAGCAAACTTCATTCCTTTATTATAAACCAGCTATGGAGGATGGGGGGGTATTTCATCTGGTTGGTGCCTGTCTGCAGATCTTATGAGTCCTGGAGTTTTCCAGGAGATAGAGGGCTTGATAGCACTACTACTCAGCATTTTATAGGGAAGAGAAAATCCAACCCCTTTCACCCTAATGAATGTTATGGGGAACCTTTGTATGCAAATTTCCTCTCCAAAAGCCTTCTCCTATGATGTTTTAAACAGAAGGGGATGATCTGAGGACTTATCATAAAAATACCCCCACACTAACAAAAAAGCTTGCAGAAATTGTGACATATTCCAACTTTTGCAAAAACATAAAACTATTCTATTGGTTTGCTTCCAATTCTGGAGGAAAACTAAAGGCATTTTTTTGTGCCTTAAGTAGAAAACACCCTTTAATCCCTAGAGGAAACATGTGAGTTTTTTCTTTCTAGTTCTCTTCAATCCTAGAGTAGAATCAGAAGCCAAATAGATCTGTACTTTTTCACATTGGTGAGTAAAATGTCAGTGTTTTGCTGCAGAGACATAAATTAGGGGATGATCCTGTCAGGTGCTGAACGCATTGATCCATCAAATAATTTACACTTATGAGTAACTTGACTCACATGAACAGTCCCATTGGCTGAGGCTTTGATCCTTCAAACACTAATGCACATGTATAACTTAACGCATGAGTTGTCCCTCTGAATTCAATGGTAAGATGCAAAGGCAAAATAGGGTGCGTTTTAATGAGGAATTTGAAGGAGATAAATGAGGATGGTGGGTGTGAAGAAGGGACAGTTTGTTCCAGTCATAGGCCATCATTAAGGACAGAATGTAGACATGTCCTTAAAATTATGCACATGCTCACAGTTAATCCTATGTTTAAGTGCAGAATGAGGATGTTTTCCTAAGTGTGCACCATAGGAAGACCCTGAAAAGAGATATGGAAGGAGTGAGGAAGGAGGGGACAAAAGGGAAAAGGTGCGAAATAGCTCAGGGGTAAGGTGGGAAGGGACAGGAGAGGAGAGATGAGATTCAGGTAGAAGCAGAGCTGGGCAGAGCATTAAAATGAAAGGGAAGACGTCTGAACTTCCTGCAAATAGGTAATGCTCTAAGCAGCACATGAGCTGGGCCTGGTGGTTGATTCAGACATGTAATTAACAATCTCCCTGTATTCTCTTTGTTATTCCAAAGAGGGCAATACTACCTAATCACCGTCTTCCTGATAGTATTTTGGGGTACAATTCACCCCTATGTTCACACAACATTTATGGCCATGAAAGGGGGACTTAAGTAGTGCATCAGCCTGGCACTTGTCCTCTGCACATGGGTGAATTTCAGTTTCACATTGGGAGAATAAAATTTATGGGCAGCTGAACTGGATGTTTTTACATGTTCTCTCCTCTTTAGCCAACATTTCTCTCTGAAAACACAGACACCGTTTGCTATATCGTATAGTCCCTGAATCTTGCCCAGCCTTCTGGGACCCAACTACTGTCTCAGCCACAATGTGAATAAAGAGACATTCACTCAAACAGTAAAGCCATCATGATACCTTGACTACAAAGCACCACTAGGAGCTGAAATCTGGTGCATGTCATGAACTCTTTGATGGGAGTGGACTGATACCACAACAAACAAACCAAATATTTACAGTTTATCCAAATAAGAGACAAGGAAAGAGGTCAGCTGGTCCCAGTTGAGTCTGGTAGAAGATCCACAATGGTGAGAGAGCTTCAGAAACAATGTAGCCCTTGGGCAGATAGAGTTTTAGGTACGCAGGGGTTTAATGCTGTTGTCACTTTTGGTTTTCAGTAGAAAATACCCACACTCCATTCTGGGGAAACCATAATCAGAAAGTGGGTTTGAATTTTGCAAATGGTCCCTGTTTCTGTAACAGGCTGAAGCAAAACCTTGATCTAAATCACCCTGAACTTTGTGGGAGCAGAGGGATGAGGACGTAGTTTAACATCTGAAGCCCATCTTCACTATTTAGTGAAAATGTTGGGGAGTGCCAAATATACCACCCATCGCGTTTCCTCAATTCCTGCTCCAACTCCCTGCCAGAACAAACCCTTCCAGCACTGGGTCACATGTTTGTAGCCTTTTCTGGGTGCATCTCCTGGAGTCCTCTGGAACGAGCCACTCCCTTCCACAGAAACAGATTGTGCTGCTCTGTAAAGGTTATTCCAAGTGGAAACAATGCTAAAGGGAACACATTCCTTTGGAAAAAAACAAGCAACATTTTCCTAGCTGCATATAGCATTAACTGGAATATTCTTTTTGTCTTTGGCACCAAAGACAGAATTTTGTGACTCTCTCAGCCAACTCTTCAGTGCGCTTGGGAAATTCAAGATTTTCAGTGCCATGGATTCACTTTTAGAGCTCCTTTGATCTCATCCACATCATGATGGGAAAGGCTTTTTCCCTTAAACCCAGGTAAAGCAGCCCCCATCATTCTTGAGTTCAACTCTTCCTTATGATCCCCAGAAATCCCTGTGAACCCTGTCTCTCTGATTAGCTCTTCAGAAGGGCATCTGCACCTCCTTGGGCATCTCTTCAGAGCAGTCCCTCCCATGTTGGAGAAGACACTATGCCACGTTCCAAGACACAAGCACAATGCTTTAATTTTCCCAGTTGGATATTATTAATAAAGAGATGCTGGGAGTAAATGTAAATGATCCAACATATCAGAGAGACCACGCTGTTAGTTTTCCATCCTCCTCTGTAGAAGAAGAAGAAAACAGGCTCTTTGTTTCTCATGTGCTCTACAAATATCTTCCAATTTTCAGAGGGGGGAGGGGAGCAAAAGCAGCATTGAAAAGAAAACTGAAGGCAAAATATAGTCCTTGTTGGGTCATTTGTATCTTCAAGGCCATGAAGTCTTCAGCTGCATATGGCATGTGAAGGATGCCACGTGAAAGGGGCCCAGCAATGGCTTTCATCATGGTCATGCTAAATCCCAAAGGGATGTTGCCTCCTTGCAGATTAAGCACCGCAATGGCTTTGTCAAAGGGTAAATAAAGACACAGGTTGATTTAACCAGAATCATGCAGCCCATGTAATCAGAATACAGAAATATCATGTCTTTGGAATCAGACACTTCAGCATTCTGTTTTATTAGCATTGTCTTTGTTAAATTGGTATATCACAGGCCTTGGGGTGGATTTAAACCATCTGCTGTAGGGTTTCCAACTCTCTAGGATTGTCCTGTAGTCTCCAGGAATTAAAGATTATGTCATGTGATGAAACCTCCAGGAATACGTCCAACCGAACTTGGTAACCCTAGTATTATGGGTGTCAGACAATTCATCCTTCAGCTCAGTATTATCTTGTTACCATCATTCCCATGGTACATTTATCTATATTCTTATTTTGACACCTATCACTAGCATCAGCAGGACATCCCCATGCCCCAGAATTGTGTAGGCTGGTATTCAAAATGTCCATTAGATCCTGCAGGCTACAAATTATGTTTGGATGCACCTCAGCTGTTCCCTGAATGTGGTCCACTCATTGCTGATCTCGGCTGTAAGAATAGAGAGCGAATGATATGTTGTGTTCTTCCTTTCCTGTTTCTGCACTGGGCTGGACTGTGCAAATATTAACATTGGCTTTCCCATCTTCCAGCCTGCCAGGCTTGAAGAGGTGGATGTTCATCTGGGAAGAGACTTCAGGTATGAATAATGCAGCAGCATTTCAATGGGCATGGATGGAAACACAACTTTTCTAGAGTTATATCCAGCACTGGCAGCAGTTCGTGCTCCCACTCAACTTCTGGACTCAGTTTAAGCAGCACCAACTCTTTATCACTACCAGGCATTCAGGGACTGCCACTAGGTCAATGGAAAGACTTCTGTTGACCACAGTGGACTTGGAATCAGGCACTTGCTTCTGCTAAGTCTGGAAGTCAGAGCAAAAGCATGAAAAGTCAGAACATCACAGTTCTGTTCTGCCACTGGTTTGCTGTATGACCTTGGGCAGGTCATGTAACCCCTGTGATGCTCCAGAATTGGTATAGTAAAACTTACCTACATCATAGGGGTGTTGTAAGGCTTGTTCATAGTCTGTTAAGCATTTGGAGAGCCAAGGGAAAGGTCTTTTTTTCTGATGGCTGCAAAACTTGGCAAGGAATCTTGAAGGAAACCTTCTTTCAAGAATATTACAGTTTCTGGTCATACTAATGTAGACAACAATTCCAGCCAGCAGTGACACAAACCAACAAATATGACTGGGGCTGGATGGATTACCTTGCTCATGAACTCCCTTCTTCTTCCATCCTGGCTGCATGCCTCAGTCCAGTAATCCAAAACCTTTGGCTCATTAGGTTCCTGAGTAACGTCTTCATCTTTCAATGTTGTAGAAAGCAAGGAGAGGAAGTTCATACAGCTCTGATGAACTTCCATTCTGTTTCCATCCATTGGCAAATGCCTCTGTTTGTTAGGGGAACATGTCATGAAGAGTGGTTCCTCCTTGGTCCCATCATCACCTCTTACTCCAGTGGAGCCCTGACACCATGGTGTGAAGAGACGTCTGTGGTCTCCCTTAGGGCAGGGGTGAACCTTCCATCATTACTGGTTCCTTGATTCCCATTTTCCTTCGTCCTCCTCTAGGTCGCTGAGTAGAGCAGCACACCCAGCCTAATCTTTGGAGTGTTCAACAAAATATTTTAGCTCCTGTCTATGCCTGAAAGTTAATTCAGATTCATAGATTAAGGGAAGGGGTGATTTTAAAATACAGTAGTTATTCATGAATAAATCCATGTGTAGATACTCTTATTTTGGAATAAGAATTCTTTATTCTTATTTAGCTTAATCCACTTGCTACTCCAATAGCTATTTTGTAATAATTCTCTGTGTAGGCAAGCCCTTACTTCAGACTAAAGCATTGTCAACGAGATCTCAGCAAGAGGTGGGTGACCAAGGTCAGCAAAAACAAGAATCGTCCAGAGTAGAGCTGCTTAAATAATGGAGAGTGTGCGTCAATTTTTATTCAATGGAAAAAAACCATCAAAATTGTTAACAAAAAATTATTCTCAGTGGAATATTCAACCAGGTCTAGTCTTGAAACTTCATCCCAATCCAAGCCTAACTATAAACCTTTATTTAAAAAAAAATGATTAAATTAAAATGTATAAACTTATCATGCATCTCAGAGTGTGGCCAAAACAGGAGATAGAAATATCAAAATAGCACAAAAAGACATTTTTCTTTTAGTATTTCTAATCACATGAAAACCAGGCAGTACTGAAAATCTTTCAAGGAAGCCTGGCTATATGACATTTCCAGGGTCATTTCCCGATCAAACAGATTTGGCTTAGCGTCCAAACTTCTGCATTCTCATCAGAACTAAACAAACGTTCTGAAATTGCTGTTAGTCTGGGATCAAATCTGATCCACCTCTCAAATGATGAAATAAAATCCATTGTGAGGGATATTAAATAGAGCTGTGAAATCTGTTTTTGATGTTATCTGAGTCTCACTGAAAAAAGACTGGGCCAACCCAAAATGCTGCCCTGGACCATGGAATTGGCTACTGCAGTACTCACAAACCTTTGGGCAAACTTGGATTAGGGATGAACCTGGGTGGTTTTGTGGTTTTCACTGCAGCTTTGGTTGTGAATTTAGAAATGAAGGATAGTCCAGACATTAGGGCACTTGCCTGGGGCTTAGAAGACCCTGGTTTAATTCCCTGCTCTGACACAGATTGTGGGTGACCTTGGGGAAGTTTCTTAAGCATCTTTGAGGGTCTTCACTAGGTGCCTAACTCTCATGGGAATTAAGTGCCTAAATACTTTTGAAGATCTGGACCTTAGTCTCTCTGTGCCTCAGTTCCCTAACTGCAAAATCATTACAATAGTTCTTCCCTACCCCACAGGGGTGCTGTGAGGATAAATATATTAAAAATTATGAGGTGCTTAGATACTACAGTAATAGAAGCCATATAAGTATCTAAAGTAGATTTTTGGCTCAAAACCAGACCAAAAAAAAAAAAAAAAAAACAGTTTCATCCCAGTTTGGCCTAGAAATTTGGACTTGTTAGAATCTCAAATCTCAGTGAAACATGGATGTGAGAAGCATGATGTGAAACCAAGATGTCTTTTTCTTTCTGTCCACTGCACCTCAACATTTCTGAGCATGCTCTTTTGGCCAAATTCATTGACTCCACTGAAGCCAATCGAATTACATATAGGGTTGATTTTCCCCTCTCTTTGCAGAGTTCAGCAGCCATTTTGTTCTCAGAGTTCCTTAGGGCGAGGAGATAAGAACACTGTGCTCTTCCAGGGAAGCCACTTTTGCTCTTTCTGTATTATGGATCTTTTTCTCCTTGCTGGTTTCTTTTCACATTAAAGTCTGCCCAGATTGACAGTACACATTTTGCTTGTTGGGTACGGAAATGCATGTCAAAAAAGCAAGCCCATGGAGGTCTTCAGTAATGAAACCTTGCAAGCCAAAACTGCTGAGCTTCACAAAGACCTCATTGTATCACTAATCCCATCAATCTGAAAATAATAATAAAATTTACCAGATTTTAATATTTTTTTTTTGGCTCCTGCCTATCTTTAAAAACAAAACACAGTTTATAAAAAGGAGATTTGGCAAACATGTTGCCCATAACAAAATCTAATCACTTTGGGTAATTTTGAGTAGTATATTAAGAGCCATGTTGTTTCCTTTTTAATCTTCATGCTCCTAATGATAATGAGGATGTTTATAGCCCTGGAGCTTAATGTCTCTTAACTTGTTCTTTTGCAGGCAGCTCATTCTTCTTCCTCTGTCCTGGAACTGAATGGCAATTGCACAATTGTCAATATTAAAGAAAAAGCCACATGTGATTTGAGTTTTGTTTAAACTCTGCCAGTTCTGATTTCCTAAGTTTCATTAGGTGTTGCCATTCTCTTATTCAAACCCTGCAGGGGAATGAATTTGGTAATTTGAAACAGATTCTCCTCTCAGGCGTCTTCATGCTTTTTAACTTTGTTCTTGCTTTCAAATTCAACTAGTACAAACCCTCCGGGGAGATGGCTTCCAGTGTTATTTATCTGGAATAATTACACACTTCTAAATGGCTCTGGGCTGGCATTAAGTGCAAAGCAAGATGTTTTCTTCTCAACATATGTTTGTCCATAAACTGTATGAACTGCTTCCCACAGATCTGTTTGCCGACTTTAA
This sequence comes from Chrysemys picta bellii, assembly GCF_011386835.1. Classification (NCBI taxonomy): domain Eukaryota; kingdom Metazoa; phylum Chordata; order Testudines; family Emydidae; genus Chrysemys; species Chrysemys picta. The sequence continues at coordinate 9,422,547 of NC_088808.1, forward strand.
ATTTCTAATGGACCACAGAGTCAAAATACTTGACTTATGGATCTCAACAACCTAGAATGCTATCAATAAGAGAGTGATGGACCCCAGAGGACCAGAATACTGGATAATGCAGGATTATCCATCACAAGAAAACAGATACGATTTTTTAAAGCTTCCCGATGAGCAAGAAATCTAGATGCTCACCATAGGAATTGGAAATATAGCACGAATTGAAGAACACAGGGAAATAAAGAATTCAAACAATGGAAAGGGCTAAGCATTCAAGCTCTGCAGAAATCTAAACAAACCCTTTAAAATTTGTATTTAGTTTGTATTTGGGCATGACTTTCATGGGCTTTTTTTTCCAGATTGAGCCATTTTTGGAGCCGAACAACATGAAATCTTGTCTTTCCGCTTTATCTCCACCATTCAAGATGTGAAATACAATGTAAAGACCAGATCTTGGGCAATTTTGTCGCAATGAACAGCTCCTTGAAGCATTAGAAAAGCCCTTTGCAGGAAAGGGAGAAGCAGCATAAATATGAATGAATACAAATAGTTGAAATACACGGTGACAATTTCACTCCATATTCTTTATGAAAATATGCTTATGATATGAATATGACATAATGGCTATATTGTATGCAAGATGGGTCTTGTAAGGTATCACTGGAAAGGTTATGATTTACTGAATGTGATTATCCAATTTGCATGCATGTATCATTTCTGTATCTAAAGTTTGAAATATGGGCTATGAAACAATTACAAGTGGGTATGTATTGGGAAGACACTCACCAGATGACAGGCCATCAAATTTGATGAGCCATCAGGAAGGAACAACAAAACCATGAAGATACTAATCTCTCTCCCTCCTGGGAGGCATCCGGGGATGTAACTGTGACACTTCTAAGGGTACATCTACACTACAGGGGGGAGTCGATTTAAGATACGCAAATTCAGCTACGTGAATAGCGTAGCTGAATTCGACGTATCGCAGCCGACTTACCCCGTTGTGAGGACGGCGGCAAAATCGACTTCTGTGGCTTTTTGTCGGCGGCGCTTACTACCACCTCCGCTGGTGGAGTTAGAGCGCCGATTCGGGGATCGATTGTCGCGTCCCGATGGGACGCGATAAATCGATCCCCGAGAGGTCGATTTCTACCCGCCGATTCAGGCGGGTAGTATAGACCTAGCCTAAGTCAGGTGGTCTTGTCATCTGATACTAAACATTACCTGGGACTTCTTGTAACTTTCCACTGGAAGGGAAGGGGGGTCAAATTTGGGAAACAAAGGATTCCCGCCTTATGTAAATCCTATTTAATGGTGGGGAGGAAGGCAAACAGGACTCCTCCTCTCCATGGCCTGAGAAGAAAGACTGCTAAAGCCACCCGAAGGAAAGGCAGGGGGAGGGAGGAGTCCAGACTGAGACCGGGGTCCAGTCTGAAAAGAAATATAACTGGCACTCTGAACCACAGAAACTTTGCAACCTGCCTAAAATAATATTTAGGGTAAGAAATTACATTTTGTAACCTGTTTCTTAAGTATATTGAGCTTAGCTTGCTTACTTTCTTTTCTTTGCTCAGTAATCTGCTTTGTTCTGTCTGGTATCTCTTATATTCACTTAAAATTCACCTTTTGTAGTTAGTAACATTTGTTTTGTTTATTATTAAACCCACTTTCTGTAATTTCTAACTGGGGTGGGGGGAGCAAGAAGTTGTGCACATCTCCCTCCACATTGAGGGAGGGGGGCAAATTTTATAAAACCTTTGGGTTTGTACTGCTTAAAGGGACTGGGCACCAGGATGTTGGGGCAAGCCCCTAAGGCTGAATTTTTCCAAAGCGGATCTCTGTCTCGCTGTGCAGCTGGGTATGGCCCTGCCTGTGCATGACTGGAAAAGGCTGTGGAGCCTAGCCCAGCAAGGCCAGGTAAAGGGACCCAGGCTGGCTGAATAGGTGGACTCAGTGGCACTCCAGCACATCAGGGGACATCCCAAAGGGCCCAAACCTGTCACAAACACACCAATAGGAACAATGGAGCCCATGCACATTCCTAGGAAGGGAAAATCCCCAAAGGCTCAGAGATTTGCCATTCATGAGCCTTTTGTATTTCAATGTTTATCTCCTTTTGCCCTTCCTCCAATACCATCCTTCTCCCAGCACAACCAGGACTTCTTTTCCTTCTTCCATTCCTCATCCTTCTCTTCTTCAGTCTTCCATCTTTTTCTACTGGACCCCAGATAGCTCCCAGGAAGCTCCCCACTGCACCATCCAATTCCTCTGCTGTGATGTCAACAGGTGCTATGGTCCCATAAAGTGGCACCTACCTTTAGTGATACTCATTCGTGGTGCAAGTAATGGAAGGCACTAAGCCTTTGCAGTCTCTCCCATGTTTCCAGCCGCTATCTTGCATGAAAAGAAGCTAACAATGCATTTATAGGTTCCGAATGTTACCATATGAACAATTGCTGTGGTTACTATATGATAGCAAATGGCGGCGGGGGGGGGTTGTGTTTCTCCAGACTACCTCTCTCATCCTATAGAAAGGTTTGGGACCCTTGTGCATAGGCTCTTTCCAAAGACACAGTTAGCCTTGGAAGTCCAAGTGAAGTGGCGCCTCATCCTGGGATACGCATCCCATTCCACAACCAGATCATGCTTCTTTTGATTGACAGCATGTGACTACAGCCGGAGACTCCTTCATGCTGCTTGTGGCTGTTCCTTCATGATCATAGAATATCAGGGTTAGAAGAGACCTCAGGAGGTCATCTAGTCCAAGCCCGTGCTCAAAGCAGGACCAATCCCCAGACAGATTTTTGCTCCAGATCCCTAAATGGTCCCCTCAGGGATTGAACTCACAACCCTGGGTTTAGCAGGCCAATGCTCAAACCACTGAGCTATCCCTCCCCCCATGATGGCTGATGATGATCATGTCTAACACATAGCAATCATCTTCAGCCTCTAAGTAGAGCTGGTTTTGATTTTCTAAATATAGGGCAGGCAGCTGATAGATCCTAGAACTTAATCAAATGAGTTACAGTTCTCAGTGCAGTGCCATCACAACCAATGAAAGCTGAACCAGCCAGCAGATGGAGAGCCACACCTAATGTCGGCGTCCAGTGCTTGGTGATGGGAAAGCCTTTTCTCTGTGCCTCAACTCTTTTCCTGTAGCACAGCATCCACAGGAATGCCTTCTGGCAGCAGTATCAATAACTGAGATTCAATTAAAAGACGTGTTCTCCTGCAATTTTGTCCCAATCAATGCCCCATTTGCCTCGTGCTTTCACGCGTCTCCATGAATCACCATTGACAGGGCAATATGCTGAAGTACATGCGGTACAGGTTCTACTAACTGAGGCGTGCAGAGTAATACGGCCACTGCTCTGGGAGCATGGGCCAGCAGATGTAATTTCAGGTCCACTAATGAATAGAAAAAGAGAGAATTACCGAGTGAATAGTTAATACTGTCAGAAAGCAGAGCCACCACCAAAATGAGGAAGAATTGTTGTAAGCCAACCTACAAATGAAAAGTGTTTATATAAAAGTTAATTTATAGTCTCTGTTTGACCTGAAGCGGGGGATGAGGGAGTGAGCTCAGCACTCAGCCTTGATTCCCTGCCTCGAGAAACAGGAATGATGCACCTACACCTCCCTGAACAAAGGGCAAAGGACCATGCCAAGACTTGAACCTTGATTCCTTACCTCCATTAACAGGAAGGATAATCTCCTTCCCTTCTGAACCCAGGGAAAAAAAGAACAATGATGGGACTAGATCTTAATTCTCTAGCTACAGAAACAAGTAGGAGGATGTTCCCCCATGTGCTGACAAGGGAGTTTGGTACTAAATCTAGGATTCCCTACATGGTAGCTGATAATTTTATACCTAAACCATATTCTTCTTCTTAACACTGGATTGACATCACAACATCCTCCTCCTCCCAGGTCACAGTCCTGTTGAGGGGGCAAAAATGTTGAAACGGCAGATGTTCTATGGATTTGCTAAGACGCGAGTCTGAACCATCTCATGATTTCTTAGAAGAACAGGAAGCTTTCCACATACAGCCCGAATGCAACATTTCACTCCGGACAAGGTCCAGATGCTTTCCACTAGCTTATCAGCTGATTCAGGATCTTGATATTTTCAAAACATTGTCAAGGAGGCCAGAAAGTCTCTCCCGCCTCCTCCTCATATACACACAAGCAACAGTATTTCTTGTTTAAAATAAGAGAGGATGGTTTCTATGTGAAGTAGTGGAAATCCTGACATCATGTATGAAACTGCTTTTTTTTTTAATCCTTTCCTGTTCTAATTGCATTTAGATTTCCAAAGTTTAGGAGTAAAATATCCTTTCTGGAGAGCAAGGGCGATCTCCAGGGGCTACTGTTTGTCTGCGCTGATGATGACTCACTGTGTTCCCTTTCCAGTTCACTGACAAATTACAAGAACCAGGAGCTGGGAACTTACAAGGCAAATGGGGAAAGCGGGGAAAGTAAGTCAACTGGCGGCTGAGGGAGAGGGAGAGAGGCTATTTATGGAAAGTTCAAGGAATGGTTCCTTATTTTTATATTGTATATTTTCCTTTATATTTTAAAGCAAATGGTTTCTATAGCACGAATGACTCATTCTTTGGACATTGCCAATTGTGCGTTTGCCAGTTCCATATTATGTTAACCTCCTTTTATCTCAGTGCGGCGCAATTGGGGGGTTTCCAGATTAGTCCAAGGGGCCTGTAGGAAAATGGAGGGGAATAATGGAGTGGAGGAAAATACATGACCCAGGGGATCAACCTCAACCTCACATGCTCTTGTAGCTGCAAGTGGCTCCTTGGAAGTTGCTCAAATTACCCTGAGCTGAACGTCTAACGGCTTGGCGCTGAAAGATGCTAAGCACCTTTTGACATGCTGGCAGACCAGGTGCCAACTCATGCCAAGGCCTTTAGGCCTCAAAACACATACTGAGAAACACATAGCTGAATTAGTCTGTCTCACATGTGTTAGCATTGTTAAAATAGATGTTAAATTTATAAAAAGGTGTTTAGACTTTATGAAATGCTTGTAGGACGTTGCATGTATTTATCTGTACTTACAACCTGGTATAAGGTGATATTAAACGTTTTTACTGTAATCTTCTGTAATTGTGTAAGTCATGAAACAGGAAAGAAGAATTAATGAATGTATAATGCAGGCTTCCTACAGAAGGTCTTTATTTCCTGCCCCCAAGAAGACCTTGTGAATGAGCCCTTGTGAAACATCCAATAACAAAGACTTGGTTTAATGCATTCATCCCCCACCCCCAGAAGAGGAGATGTATACGTGAAGTCATCCCATCAGCTTGAACTCGGGAGGGAAAGGAATAACAGTTTCTCCTTGACATTATCTCTGATGCTGTTTGAATTCTGAGGGGCAAGGGTTACTAGGTATAAACAAAAGATCCACAGTGCTTGGCCTGAGGTAGCCCTAAAAGGACATATAAACTTTGCTTATTATAGAAGCATCTATTATTCTTTGAAATTTAAGATTGAAACTCATTTGTGTGTATATATGCTTACCTGCTTTAACCTTGTAAATAATCCTCTTATTCCCTTTACCTACTTAATAAGTCTTCAGATAGTTTATTATACGATTGGCTACAAGCATTGTCTTTGGTGTGAGATCTAAGGTGTAACTGACCTGGGATAAGTGACTGGTCCTTTGGGACTGGCTGTAACCTGAATATTTCTGTGATCTTTGGCATAAGGGACCATCTAACACATGCAGCTTACTTGGTTAGCAGGAAAGATCAGAATACCCAAGGGGGTCGTCTCTCATTCCACGTTAAGGCTGTTATGGTAATTGAAGACATCACACTTGATTGGTGAAACTGAAGCACAGAACTCTCAACCAATGTTGGGCTTGTGCCCTGCTTCTGAACAGGTCACCCTGAGGTCAGTACTCATGCTTTTGAGCTGCTGCAGGACAGCCTAATACTCTCAACCCCTGCTGACTTCAGTGGGGGTTGAGCGTGTTCAACACCGTACGAGATCGAGATCTCATGCAACTAGCTGCAGTAGCGTGTCATGTATGCAGGGGGTGGCGGCTGTCTCTGTGCCCAAACTTCTCTAATCCTGTGCCACTCAGTCCAGCCTTGAGGGTACATGCTGCCCAGCTGCATGGAGCTCCCAAAGGAAGCCCAAGCATCCTGGAGCAAAATTTAGCCCTCTGCTTAGAATCATAGAATCTCAGCGTTGGAAGGGACCTCAGGAGGTATCTAGTCCAACCCCCTGCTCAAAGCAGGACCAATCCCCAGACAGATTTTTGCCCCAGATCCCTAAATGGCCCCCTCAAGGATTGAACTCAAAACCCTGGGTTTAGCAGGCCAATGCACAAACCACTGAGCTATCCTTCCCCTCGGATGAATGGGGAGAAGAGATCCAGCAAAGAAAAGAATTGAGAACCCCTTCTGTGGTGAACGCTTCACACCAGGCTGGTTTTCTGTCTGTGGTGCACTGGAGAGCTCCCTTCGGAAAGGTTTACCCCCTCCACTTCCCAAACTCAGCAGCAGCAGCGATGCTGGATAATTCAAGGTTGGGAGCTATGGAGCTTCTCACCGCTAGGTTACTAGATCAAATCCAGCCTATGTTACCACTGACCCAAAGTTGCCTGTTTGGTAAAAGGACCTAGGTGTGTCCTAAGTCACTTTTGAAAATGCAACTCAGGCTCCTAAGGGCTAGATCCATAAAGGGACTTAGGAACCTAACTGCCACTTTAGGCACCGAGATCCTCAACATTCCTGCTCAGCTGTGACCTAATCCTGGATGTACCTACATTTTCGAGGTACCTAAGTTTCTAGCAGTAAAGTCACCTAGGTTTGTAAATTTATCCCCGTGGGCATGTGCACAGCCATCTAAGTCCTGACAGCACCTCATTTACATCTAAGACCTATCAGGGTTCACAGAGTTGGTATTCCCCAACCTCTCACCTGCAGGACCAAGCATGCCAAATCCACATCAAGGACAGCCAAGAAGAGGTACCCTCCATTACCCTATAGGCCAGTGGTTAGAGCATTCAACTGGGATGTGAGAACTCAGGTTCCTATCCCCCCTCTGCTGTATTTGGTCAAAGGACTGCAACCCAGTTCTCCATCCTCCCAAGTGTGTGCCCTAACCACTGGCCTACAGGGTATTCTATAGTGAATCTCTCCTGTTGAAGCTGCCCCACTTTGTATAGTGTACTTAAATATTCATTGGAGCACGGAGAACTTGGGGTCTCACACATCCCCGCTAAGTGCACTAGCCATCAGGCTCTAGGGTTATACTGGGGGAGAGTGGGATACCAACTCTTCTCTTTTGTTCTTGAAAAAGGAGCAAGCAGGCATAGGCAACTAATCCTAGGAGAGGGTTCACAACTGTGAATCCCCACTTGAGCCAGGCACCTATCTTTGAAGAGCAGGACCTAAGCCCCACCCTTCTATTCAGCATTCCCTATTGGCTAGCTTGCTGGCTTCTGAGAATCCCATACTTCGGTGCCTAACTCTCTCCATTGCATAGGGAGTCTGGGCACCGAACCCAGGGCTGAGGATTCCAGCGGATGGCACAGCAGCTAAAAGTTCGGCATTGCAACGGTGAGTGTTGCAACACTTGTTGTGGCTCTAACCCTAATTCGTTTCAGCTCTTTAGAAAGGTTTACCCTAACTTAACTTTAATAGACGCAATTCTCCATTGCCCTGTACCTTGTGCAGTCAGGCACACCAGTACAAAGTGGGTGTAAAACCCTATCCGTCCTGCTTTGCTCTCACCTGTACTGCTGTAAAATCACGACATATAGGGCACTGGCAAATCAGCCCCAAGCCCTTTTTTAAATACCCTCTGAAATATGAGACACGATAAAATCCATTGATTAGGCTACAGTCCCAGGGGCTCCACTATTACTGTGCTAAGACGTCACCCATCTAGGATCGTGCACAAATAAACACTGAATTGTTTTATCTAAACCATAAAAAGAACTAGATGGAAGCAGTGCGTGGCTGTAATTCAGTTATATTCCTGGAGCCGACGCATCAGGATTTTTGTTGTTTTTATTCGATGGAATGGAAAGTCAAATGCTCCTTTGACTATGGCTAGGGAAAGACTAAAATGAGGGATTATAAATAACATTCGAGCTGACAGTTCAGCTCGGAGGCTACAGGAAATAATGAAGGGAAGCTGCCAGAATGAATGCTCACTAGAATCTTAAGGGGAAAACATTAAAAGACTTTTTTTTTAAAACTGATATTGTTATTTTAAAAGCCACATCTGATGGCCATTTGTTTTTATATTTGATCTACAAATTCAAAACATTTTAAATTTTATTTTAAAAAGATATTTGCCAACATCCTTTCCCCTGAGGGGCGCTGGAACAATTTGTATAGTAGGGGTGCTGAGAGCCATTGAACCCAGCTGTAACCCCTGCATATAACCACTTCAAGCCATGAGGTGCAGCAGCACCCCGTGTTCCAGCACCCCTTCTATGCCCCCACCCCTTCTTTCCATCTCCTCCTCCTTCCTTCTTCAAATTCTCTACAGTGATCCCTGAATGCAGGTTGCAAGTGAGACTGTTTACTGCAAACGCCATCCTGGCCTTGGCAGATGCAAAGATTTCTAACGAATCCCGATGTGCCAAATTCAGCGACTAGTTGGGAGCGCTCTCGGCCATTGGTTCTGCGTGCCAGTCCTGGAGTGTCTTTAATTAAAGAAGCTGGAATAGAAGCGCTATTGTCATGTGATATACCGTCTCACTTGTCCAGAGGCAATATTGGCATTTGCCCTACTTCTTGAGGGCAATCTCCCTAACAGCCTTGTCGGAAGAGATTTATAACAGTTTACAGGGCTGGGAGCGCTGAGGCAGAACCAGGCATGGGAAACATGCCTGAGAAGTTTTTCTGGAACAGTAGGAGAGTTACCTACAGATTTCTCTCGATCTGGCCCCCATCCCTGTAGTATCTAAGCATCAGAAAACTAGAAGTGGCTGGGAACTTTTCCACAAAACTTTTGTCAGAAAAATGCTGAATTCCTTGACAGACTTTTCACAGGAAAGGGTTGGGTTTGACAACACATTCATCAGGGAATGGTTTCCCAGGTCCAGGATGGAAGTTCTGGTCAAAAATGAGAAAGAGAGAGAGGCCTCAGAATAGCCCAGAGCCTGGTGATTAGAGTATTCACATGGGAGGTGGAAGACTCAAGTTAAAGTTCTGGCTCTGATTGGGACAGAGAGAAACTTGCACCCATGGCATTCATATCCCAAGTGAGTGCCCTACCCACTAGATTAGTTCTGGGAGGTATTATCCACTTCTTACACATAGGGCCCTAGATTATCCCGATGTCTATAGAGGGCCCTTTTTTGTTCTGGGAGAAGAGCTGCCTATAGCTGCCCTGAGGCATGGTGAGTTAGTGTGGGGCAAGCCAGGGTATGAATCTACAGTGCGACAGCTTGCTGTGCACTACCTCACCTTGTGGACCCTGCCGCTGTGCACTGAAAGTCCCGTAGTGCACTTTGATGTACTCCCATATCAAGCCAGGGTACTGTAGATTCACACCCTGGCTTGCTGCACACTAACTCACCATGTAGACAAGCTTTAAGTTGCCTCCGCTGTTCTGCCAGCCGAAAACTAGCCGGTGTGCTGCACATTCGAGCCCCCGTGTGACATGACCAACCCCACCCTCAGCATATCCCTTCAAAGAGCTGGCTCCAGGATTCTCCTATTGTGGGGGGAATCCTAACCTGCCCTCTTAAGGCAGCTTTCCAGCCACTTTGTGTTCCTGAGCAAAGGATCTGGCCCTTTCAACTGTGACTATAACTCAAAGGGTGAAATCCTGGCTCCCCAGAATGCAATGGCAGAACTCTCATTGACTTCAAAGGGGCAAGAGTTTCGAGTACTTTCGCCTGACTTCTACTCAGTGAGAGGCAGGGAGAGGGTTTCAGGCAGGTTCCATTGAAGTCAATGGAGCTGCGCTGATTTATAGCAGCTGAGGATCTGACCCAAAAACTGTCAGTTGAGTAAAGCCTATTATAAAACAAATGCAGCTAGCCTGACAGAAAGTCTGGATGGGTCTGTCCTCTCTTCATGGGGTCCAGGCAATTTCTCACCCAGCTCTTCATCATTCATTTTTCCTTGGACTTCCCCCCGCCTGCAAGTTCAAAGGGGATTTTCATTCCTGAGATGCATATGTTTCTCCATTTACTAGTAACTCTCAGCTTTCATATGCATTAGACCAGTGGCTCTCAAACTTTTTTTTACTGGTGACCCCTTTCATATAGCAAGACTCTGAGTGTGACCCCCCCCTTATAAATTAAAAACACTTTTTTTATATATTTAACACCATTATCAATGCTGGAGGCAAAGTGGGGTTTGGGGTGGAGGTTGACAGCTTGTGACCCCCATGTAATAACCCCACAACCCCCAGTTTGAGAACCCCTGCATTAGACTAAGACCTTTTATTAAAACAGGAATGGGCCCCCTTCTTTTCACTTGTAGGACCCATATCTTAGGAGCTTCTAAAAACCCTGTAATATAATTTCCCTTAGTCCGAGCAGGTGCTCATCCCAGTGCTGTGTGGCCATATGTCTTTGTTTCAGGTGATTCTAGACAGTAAGAAGGGGCTTCCTTTCATGGTGCTGTTGCACAGTTCATTGACATGCTCCACACTGTCTTCCTCCTAAATCCTAATGGTGCAATCTATATGTGTCTCACTTCCAGATGATTCAACGCTCTTCCTAGCAGCTAATCTAACTTTCAGTCAGAGGCATTCAATAAGGACCTGAACCTGCTTGCCTGTTTCAGAAAACAATGTTTGGTGAAATAGAAATACGCTTAGCTCACTCGTTCACAATGGATGCCAATCTCTCATCAGCCTTAAGCGCCAAAGATCTGACTCTCAATTTTTCACTTGTTCTGGTTTATTTTTGTTTCATGGAATGTTTGTGTCCTCTGGAGAATAAGTAGTTCCCCGGCCTTACCGAAGGCCAATGAGTCTGTCTTGGCTAAGGTTCTTAGGCTATTAGGAAGGGTATTATTGTCTTGGTAAGGGTAGGAAACAAAGCAAACAAGACAAGGTGGTGAAGCACTGGAATGCGTTACCTAGGGAGGTGGTGTAGTCTCCTTCCTTGGAGGTTTTTAAGGCCCGGCTTGACAAAGCCATGGCTGGGATGATTTAGTTGGGAATTGGTCCTGCTTTGAGCAGGGGGTTGGACTAGATGACCTCTGGTAGGGTCCCTTCCAACCCTGATATTCTATGATTCTATGATTTCCAGGTATCAAGAATGTAAGCTGTCCTTAGGGAAGGCTAAGTAAATTGGGTTTATTTCCACTGGGAAAGAGGAAGATTTTTAGGTGACCAGATAAGCACTGTAAGATATTTAGTAGTAAAGGACTGATACATTTATCTAGGTAAAGTCACAAGTGTTCATTCTGGTAAGGCACTTGGGAATTATGGGCCTGCTTTCTCAGAATCATAACACCTCAACCTTTGCACATTTACTTAAATCCCAAAGGTCAAAACCTCAGGCTTTCCCCCACTTCTATAAAGTGGTTATGCATCTGCAATACAAAAAATCTGTAGCATACTGCAAACAGTCTCTCTCTCTCTCTCTCTAGGTGCAGATATATTCATCTCTGAAGCACCCGAGCACCTGACAAACATTAAGAAATTGATCTTCACAACACCTTCACCTCAGGTGAATTGTTATCCCCATTGTGCAGATTGAGAACTGAGGCCCAGAGAGGTTCAATGACTAGCTTAAGGTCACACAGGAAATCTGTGTCAGAGCTAAGAACAGAACTCAGACCTCCTGAATCCCAGCCCAGGGCACAAACCAGAAAACCAGCCTTCATCCCACTGACAGTGTGGAGACAGAGTAAAACAAATTTAATATCAAAATAATGAGGAGTGCTCTGAAGCCCTGGAGACCTGGTCCTGAGGCGCAGGGAGGCTGTTCCAAATGGCATTGTTTTGTTCTAAACCTCTGTTAACAAAGGCAGTCCTATGAAGAGAATTGCAACTGGGCCACATCAAGCATGATTTCACTTTTCCTGTTTGGTGGATCAGCCCAACAGCCAGGACCGGCTCCAGGCACCAACAAAGGAAGCAGGTACTTGGGGCGGCCAATGGAAAGGGGCGGCACGTCCGGGTCTTCGGCGGCGGGTCCCTCACTCCATCTTGGAGGGAAGGACCCGCCACCAAAGAATGAAGCGGTGCAGTAGAGCTGCTGAAGTGCCACCAATCGCGACTATCTTTTTTTTTTTGGCTTCGCCGCTTGAGGTGGCAAAAAAGCTGGAGCCGGCCCTGCCAACAGATTACTGTATTTGTGACCTACCATAGCAAAGGGTGATTGGTTTCTACCTAATAGAGGGATCAGATTTTCGGGAGAGCTCATTATCCAACAGCACCGAGTAATAGGCACCTAAGTGAAGAAGCCACATTTTCAATGACATGAGTGGCAGCTGCTGGGTCCTGCACTCTTCTGAATGAATAAGCTGGATTTTCAGTTGACTACATGGGAAATCTGCCCCACAGTCAGTGTAAGCCTAGTTTGAGTCCTCTTGCATGAGAGGGAAATGAATATATAATGTGAAGTCATGAAATACCTACTCTCTCTGACCTGATTTGCTCTCCCCTGTATCACTGTACATCTTGAACTGTAATAAACACAAACTGTACAGTACAAAGAATTCCTGTCACTAGACTGGTACAAATCCTGGATGCTGATTAAGCTGAAGGTGATAGCTTCCTGGAACATGCCTGTTGTACTTATATGGATCCAATTATTGTTTTATTTATTAAACTCTACTGGGAAGCTTTGGGGATCTTTACAATGTTTTTTTAATTAACTTTTTTTTTTGGAAGTCTCAACTTTGCACATCTTGTCACAACTAAACTTATAACACTATAATATATACTTTTCTCTCTCTCAAAAAAAGAAAATAAAACAGTTCCAGAGCCCAAAGACTTACATAACCCGATTGGATTTATGTTACATCAATTAGGAGTCGGATTCTCTTGCTTCCCTGGGGATGCACCAGAAGTAAATGTATTTAAGTCTTTGGAATAGAACTGCAGGCGCACTCAACCCAGCAAAGGAACAGAGGTACAAAGGTGGCTTTACACAACCTTTTCACCTTCCTAAACTCAAGGCCATCCAACATCAAGCTAGTCCCCTAGGACAACTCAGAGAAGCCTGAAGGCTGCTCCAACTTACACGAGCTGTCTACTATAGAACACTTCCATAAAAAACTTGTAGAGATGTAAATGTGGCATATGTAAATATAGATGGTGAAATACATATATGTAGCACCATCTGCTGGCACATAAGCATATGTAGCATTATTCATAAGCAGTAGGTTTAATAAAGGTGGTGACGTTATGCATTACAAACTGTTTCTCTGAGTGCAGCTCTTAACAGCCCCTTGGGCCTCGTCTACACAAGAACATTGCATTAATGAAACTAAATTCGTTTAGACATTAATTCACTGCAACCCCACTATTATTGGAGTTTGAAGATGCCTTCTATTGATTTAGGTTAACTCGATCCCAGTGGCCAGAATGCAGGGACCTTACGTCCTTGGATACGGTTTGAATGGATATGTTTCCTGTGTCAGTCTCCAAGAAGCAGGAACAGGGGTTATCCTTTTAGGGTTGGATAAGCCATGTTGTGGAAAATTGACCCCACGGTTGATTTTTGGATCAGACAGCCTGAGGCTCCTTTATCGATCAATCAAACATGCATGCATGGGGTGTCAGCTAAGGCAGCCGAACACCCACCCGACAGATAAAATACAGGAGCTTATATAGGACAAAACCACAATTAATAATACGTACTTTCTTATCAGCATTATTGCCATAAATGGAATACAATATCCTTAAAAGGGAATATAGCATTGCAAGCTTTCCTGTTATTCTTAATTTGCCCTTTGCGGTTACATGCTTCCCTACAGACTAACGTTGGCAGTTATGAATCACCAGCCTTGTGACTACAGGTAGTTCCTCTTTTGTACTTTTCCTTTACCCTGTCTCCAAAAAGTCCCTTTTCTCCAAAAACCCCTTTCCTTCTGTTTGACTTGACTAATGTTCAGGCCCAGGCCCAAAATACAGGCCTACCTGATCCAACCAAGTTTAGGCCCAGAAATTTTCTACAACAGCCAGTTTAAGCACCACTTTGCATCTGCAGAGCCTCACAAAGGTGCCATTGCACAGGGGAACTTCTGGTATAAAACTGTTCACACTCATGTAACAACACCACAAGAGCTAAGTGAAGTCCTCTGCACCTTTTACATTTCGCTAATGACTCCCTTTCACATTAAAAATCAGAGGATAGGATTCTAGTTGCACCTAAGAGCAAGCGTCGCTGTTTTGTGCCTCCTGCACATGGTTAAGAGAACAACTGCGGAGGTGACCATTAAGGATGCACAAAGAGGTGACTGAGGCTAGAAATGGCCAAATACCTCAAAACATGTCCCAGGAATATTCTCTCAAATAAAATATTTAATTAACGTCAACTTTGTTCACTGATCTTCTGTGTTGACTTCCCATGAATATTTAGGTACAACGTACCATACGGAAAAGTTTCTTCCTGACCCCCTGCAAGTGGTCAGTGCATGCCTTGCAGCATGGGGATTGATCTCAACTAGCTGAATTTACATCAGTGGAAACTCAGCTTTCATATAAATTAGGGTTCCAGCAGAACTTTAGGGAGCCCTAGTAACATAGCTGTTACCCCTATTGACTTTAATAAGAGTTATACCCATGCAACTGAAGGCAGGAGTTGTCCCTTTAGTTCTTTTGTAGACCATGGGACAAATTCATCCATGGGGTAACTTGACTGAACCCAATGGAATTACATTAGGAATGAAAGTAGGGCGCGTTCTGCTGTCACGCCAGTGTATATAAGGAATTCGTCCCACTGACATCAGCTGAGTTAGACTGGTGTAAAACCAGCATAAAATGAGACCTTAATAGGAATATTGGAACATACTGCCTGACTGGATCAGAGCCGGAGTCCATCTACACCAATATCCTGTTTCCAACAGACCAGAGTCATCTCACGCAGGAATGGTGGGAGGGCACCCTTAACGAGGACTCCATCAGGAGGTCCCCTCTGTTTCGCCCAACATTCTTTACCCCTTTGGGAAAGCTAGTGCCCTAAGAGGGAGATAGAAAGGAGAAATCCCTGCACACAAGGTAGCTCAGGCATGGGAGCGTTCCTGGGCCTTGTGCAAGGGAGAAAAGTTGAGAGAAGATTTCTTGGTCCTCAACCCATGCATGGATCTGGCCTTAACATCACTCAGCTGTTCACATCAATGGGTTTCATGATTTGACCACATGGCTCCTCTGCTTCATTGTCGCCCCATGTTTTTGTCAACATTTTCAACACTTCAAGAGGTCTATCAGTGCCCATGCACTGTGGCTTGCTGAATAGAGAAGGCTTCTCTAGAATTTGCTCACAAACAACAAGTCAATCTGCTCTCCTGGATGACGGTAGGCTGAGAATCTCTGAAGTACACGGAGCTATCCTCTAGGGAAGATCTTGTTTAAGACTAAAATAAACTCATAATTCTGTGGTTTATGATATCATGCAAGTCTTCTTTCCTATGAATTAAAACAGTTACCACTGGATGATGCGGTCATCTTTTAATCAACTCACGAGGTTTTTTTTTTTCCACCCAGGTTTTCTAACATCCAATTACATGTCACCTTCTGGACCCTCTCAGGTTCTTGCTGACCCATTTAACTCCTTTTTAGGGTTCCTGATTTTAGGGATACTGTGAGAGATTGTGGGCTCTCTTCTTTTAGACACTCTACAGTAATATGCATACAATTGTGAAAACACTCCTGACAACACTCCATGTGTCAGTATATAATGCCTGCATCTGTAACTTTCACTCTATGCATCTGAAGAAGTGAGGTTTTTACTCACGAAAGCTTATGCCCAAATAAATCTGTTAGTCTTTAAGGTACCACCAGACTCCTTGTTGTTTTTGTAGATACAGACTAACACGGCTACCCCCTGATACTTGACTCCTGACAACCGTTGGCTGTCAGATGCTCCAAGCAGAATTAGCCAGAAGGCCGTGTTCACCCAATCTTAGAGGAGATCTAGCTGCACATGTGCCACTTGATGTGGGCCAGATTCTGGCTTGCCCCAGCACCAGTTTGCCAGGGATCCCTCCATCCCTTGTACTGCTTGTTGGGGAGCATCATCCTTGCTTTTGACTAACTGCTGGAATGAAGGGGAAGGGCAAATCTATGACCCAACCCCTGATCCGAGCTTCACTTTCTCATAGGGCAATAGAGCTATTGTTCTAGCATGCCCTTCCTAGGAACTGCCACTGGGCCTCAACACACTCCATGCAGCAGGCAGAGGGCTCTTAGGCAGAATCTTGTCCATAGCCTTTATGTGACCCATGGATCCTGGTGGTCAGCAGGGAGCACTGCAGTAACTGGTGCCAGAACTGCCCTGCCAGGGTGCAGAGAGATTCTCCTGCAGCAGACCCAGCTGGATGGCAAAAAGAGCTCAGAAGCTCTGCAGTGGGCCTCTGGCAGAGGCCTAGAGAGAACCTGTGGGAGACCCCTCCATTTGGTCTTCAGCTGGCTAAAGAAGGAGCCTCTCCACCCCCCCTCCCCTGAGGATACTTGAAGGAGACTGAAACAAAGGACAGTAACTACAGGGGGTGTGAGTGATTGCTGGACCCAGGCTAAAAGGAGATTAGCCTGTAAAAGGGAGTGCTCTGGAACTGGTGAGGAAATTATCTGTATTTAGTTTGATTAGACATAGATTTGCGCATTTTATTTTATTTTGCTTGGTGACTTACTTTGTTCTGTCTGTTACTACTTGGAACCACTTAAATCCTACTGTCTGTATTTAATAAAATCACTTTTTAGTTAGTAATTTACTCAGAGTATGTATTAATACCTGGGGGAGCAAACAGCTGTGCATCTCTCTCTATCAATGTTATAGAGGGCGAACAATTTAGGAGTTTGCCCTGCGTAAGTTTTATGCAGGGTAAAACGGATTTATCTGGGTTTAGACCCCATTGGGAGTTGGGCATCTGAATGCTAAAGACAAGCACACTTCTGGGAGCTGTTTTCAGCTAAACTTGCAGCTTTGGGGCAAGTGATTCAGACCCTGGGTCTGTGTTGGGGCAGACGGGAGTGTCTGGCTCAGCAAGACAGGTAAGGAAAGACCTTACCTCATCCTGTCTTGGAAGGGGTCTGGGGAGGCAGCAAGAGGTTGGCATAGTCATGCCTTGGATGCTCTTAAAAGGGACTGTGGACCAGAACCCAGAGAGGGAGGGCTGGGGCTCACCTAGTGGCCCACTGAGGAAGGTGATGTGGAAATTCTCTGAGATGAGGGGCAAGGGCTACTGAAATCCCCCATACAAAAGGCAAAGACTAATGAGTCTTGAGTCAGGCTGAAGGCTGAACTTGAGGCTTGCAGATGGTTGGACTTTGGTTTACCCCAGAAGGGGTGGGACTGAGACACCCACCCAGAAGAAGAGATGAACCATCAGCAGGCCTAAGTGGTCATTTGACAGAGACAACTGAGGGAGACGGCCCTGAAACGCCATGCCTGGCCATAAAGAGGAGCTCTGTGAGCGAGTCAAACTCTCACAGACCCCTTTAGGGTTTCTTACACCATCTCTGGAAGCATCTGGTACTTGCCTCTCTCAGAGGCTTAACTGTGGCAGGGCTGAGCCCCGGCACCTCTAGGCGTGGTGGTTTATAACCCCAGCATCTCTGGGCTTGCCGCATCAGTTATGAAAGTTAAAAAGTTGCTCTTATGTTCTTGTGTTTTCAGGGCAGTGAGCTGGTTGGGAGTTATCCAGCCACTCTCCCACTAGCAGTAATTATTCCATATACCCCTCCAGATTCCCACTGTTGCTTCAGGATGTTTGTCCACATATTTTTAACATTAGCATTATAATCTAATAGTCTTTCTACCTTTTGGTATCATTTCAGCAAAGACTTAGAAGAATAGCTTGATTTATTCTTTTTTCCTGGGGTTATCACTCTGGCACTTCATTGTTCAGAGATAATTAGGAAAAGGCAGAATCAATTAGCAAAAGCGTAAGCAGTTTTCCATACTGCTGCATTATTTACCTACTCTGTCTTTTCTCATCTGCCATTAATATTTAGCAATTCAAAAGCTATATTGGTTGGAGGAACGGAAGAATGTTCTCAGTCTCTTAAATGGGCTATAGGCCTACTGTAGCAGTGCGAGACTCACTGGTGCGGTGCCGCCTGCTGGTTGTCCTGGGAATTAGCTCTTGTCCAGCCCAGAGCGCCATCTGCAGGCCGGTGTCTCACCTGCCGCTGGCCCCTGTGTCCCTCCTGGACCCCGGTGTTCTTTACCTCAGGGTTCTGCCCCAGCAGTACCCCCACGCTCTGGGTCTCCCATCCTCAGGGAACCCCCAACCCTCTAAACTCACCTGCCAGTCGTTATCTAGCCCCCGCTCACTGGGGCAGACTGCAGTCTGTAATGGCCACTCATCATTAGCAAGTGGTTAGGACCAGCTGCCTCTGTCTATTCCCAGGCTGAACCTCTGTAACCCCAGTACCTTTGTAGGCCTTAATCAAGGCCTGCAGCCTGGGCGTTTACCAGGCTGGAGCTCCCCAGCTCCTCTTGCCCTTTCCCCAACACTGCTCTACTTCAGGTACCTTCCTCTCAGGCCGCTAGCCCTTTCCCCTCCAGAGCTAGAGTAAGACTCCTTCAGCTCCTGGCCCGCAGCCCTCTTATCAGGGCCAGCTGGGCCCGGATTGAGCTGGCCACACCTGTGGTCAGCTACTCACTCAGCTGCTCTCACTGCTTTTCCCAGCCGCAGCCCTCTCCAGGGCTGCTTTTAACTCCCTGCCTAGAGAAGTGGGGCAGCTGCCCCACGACACCCTATCTATTTTGTCACTAGTTAGCATAGTTACTGTGCTCAATTCTCCACTCTTACACCAGTTTTATGCCAGAATAACTATGGACAGCCACAGAAGACCTTGCCATCACCCAACCCCTCAGACACTCACATCTAGGGACAGTTAGGAACATTTCCCCAGATCTCAAATGGTCATGTTGATGCCCAAGATGGATGGGTTAAATCCTGGCTCTGTTTAAGTCAATAAAGTTTTGTCAGGAACTTCAGTGGGGTCAGGACTTGACCTGTGATCTCATGCTTTCCTGAAGTGGAACCTATCTGTATTTGGGAAGGGCTCTTAAGCACGAGGTTAAGCATACACTTTCATGTTTTTCCGAATCAGGGCCTTTGGTAGTCGGGCAACAAACCATGCAGGGCAGCAGTGTTCAGTGGACTATTCCTGGTGGACAGACCACTTCCACATCTACTGCAATAGTGCAACATCTGTCATTCATTCAGCAGCACTTCCTGTGCAGTCGAATACAGGACTCTTATCGTTGCCGGGGGCTGGGGGTTATTTTTAGACAACCTACACTGAACATTAAACACCTTTTTACACCTTGTGCAGCTGACTCATTGTCCATTCAACTGTGATCAAATGTGCCGGTGATCATACTTAACTGTTATATAGTACTTTTCAATAGGTAGATCTCCACCATTTCACAGCTGGGGCAATGGAGGAACAGAGCAATAAGTGATTTGCTTAAGATCACCCACTAGCATAGCTGGGAATAAAACCCAGATCTCTTGAGCCCCCGGCCTCTGCTCTATCCACTAGGCCACAGTGCTCAAATCTGCCTTTCAAATTCCTCCTGCTAGAAGAACAGTACCTTGGGGCTTAGTCGTGATTCCACCCATTTCCCTGGGTGAAAGGAGAACAACGGATGTGGGTTTCCTCTAAACAGGAATTAAGAGTGTGAATGCAAGCGGATCTTGGGGCCTACCACATAGTGGGATTGTGACTTTCCTTTTAAATCCCCCTCTCCTGAGGATCCTGCAAGGTAATTTAAGGCTGCATGTGATAATACAAGCACAGTATGAAGTCCAAGGCATCTGCACAACAGCTTCCACCTTTATTGTGTCCATTACACAGCATCATGTGGCTGACTCATGGCAGTAAGCCATTCCTACAGAACAAGTACATCAACTCCTTTGTCTCAAGGAAGGTGCAAGGACCAAGGCATGGGCAATTATGCCTAGTGGTTAGACCCAGGGTCAGACTCAGGATCGCTCCGAGGTTCATGGTTAGGAGTCACCCTGAGGGTCAGGACTGGAGTCAGACAGCCATGCCAAGGGTTGAGCTGCAGTTGGGGAACAGTGCCAGGGTCAAGCCAGAGTCAGGGTCCAGTACACCAGCAGGACAGAAGTAAACTCAGACAACTTCCTGTGCCTCCTTCTGGCTTAAGTAGTGTATTCAGGCCAATTGGTGGGGCTGGACGCCTGTTCTGATCACGAGCTTCATGGATGGAGCCTCTGGTGGGCCACAGTTCTGCTCGTCTTTTTCCCTGCGGGTTCCAGAGAGCAGTTAGCTGGTGGGCACCTGGTGGCAGTTTGGGCATCCTTTGAGGACCTGTGGGCCAGGGTTCAAGACCTACAATCCTTCATGCTAGTTTCCCAAAGGCGGACTGATAAGAATTTGCCTCTCCCTGTCTTTGAGATGGGAGCGGTTAGGGGACAAGGAGCAAGGGGGGGGTTGGATGAGTGGGGGGGCTCTGAGGGGGGCAGTCAGGGGGCAGGAAGTGGGAGGAGGCGGATAGGCGGCAGGGGCCAGGTTGTTAGGGGAGGCACAGCCTTCCCTACCCAGCCCTCCATACAGTTCTGGAACCCCGATGTGGCCCTCAGGCCAAAAAGTTTGCCCACCCCTGCTCCAAGGTCTCTACTGAACACTGGCAAGTACATAGCTAGAAGCAGCCTTGCTCACCTGTGTGTTACTATCGCTAAGATAGGTATTAGAGTTATAAAATTGTGTTGAGTCTTTAATGCATGCAGCAACTTGCAACTATTTCATCATCTCACTTATAATATCCACAGCCCATGTTATTGAAGTGTTTGCTCTAACTGTAAGTCACAAGCCAGGAGAGAGGCATTAATGTGTGAAATACTACTTTCCAACAGGAGGTGTTATCTCCTGCCCAGCAAAGGAAGGCTCATCAAAACCAGACAAACCATTGTGGAACATCAGAAGACAAAAGACTGTTGATTGCTCCCCCCATGCCGTGAAGAGGCGACATGTGACTGAATTCCTCACAACAGCTGAATTAGCAACTCTAAGCAGAAATAGGAAGGAATAAAAAGATCTAACAGGGGAAAACTGGATCTTTTCTGCTGCTCGGACTCTGAGGAAATGTCTACACAGCAGCTAGACACCCGTGGCTAATTCTGGTTCGCAAGCATGGGCAGCAGGTATCATAGGCCAGGGGAGGCTAAGCCTCCCCCCAACCCACGCCATGGCCCCTGCCCACAGCCCAGCCCATGGCCCACCCTAGCTTCACCTCTCCCCCTAAAGCTGGCAGGGGCTCAACTCAGGCTGGTGGCCTGGAGCTCAGTTGCCAGTCCACTTCAGCCAGAGGCCACGGGCGGCCACGGGGTCAGCCCGGCGCTCAGATCAGCTCGGCGCCCCAGGAAAGTTTGGCCAGGGCTCCTCCGGCTGCAGTGGGGGTGGGTGCTTGAGGCTCTGGTGGGCGAGGGGGGGGCAAAAGGGGCGCTCACATGCCGCCCATGCTTGCGGGGCTGTTTCACTGCTTTGTAGATGTCTGGGCTTGGGCTGGAGCCCAGACTCTAGGACCCTGTGAAGTGGGAGGGTGCCAGAGCTCAGGTTTCAGCCCAAGCCCAGAAGTCTACACACCAATGAAACAGCCCCGTAGCCCAAGCCGGAACCAGCCACAAGTTTTTCTTTGCTGTGTAGACATACCCTGAGGGGCAAGGATTACTAAACATAAGCAAAAGTTCCCAGTGCTTGGCCTGGATTAGCCTTAAAGGCCATATAGAGCTTGCTTATTAGAAAAGCTTTTATTATCTTTTGAGATTTAAGACTGGAACTCATTTGTGTGCATCTATGTTTACCTGCTTTCACTTTTAAATAATTCTCTTTCCTTTTCCTAAGGAATATGCCTGTATATATATTACAGACATTATTGTATTTTAATGTAAATATTAATAATGTATATAATAATGTTGTGGAAAGCAGATATAATAAGATACGATGGGCGGGCCACATAGCACGGTTCACGGACAATAGGTGGACTGCAATCATTACTGAGTGGCACCCGCGAGAACAGAAAAGACCACCTGGTCGGCCTCCAAGAAGATGGGAAGATGCCATTGTTAAACGTTTCGGACGAACATGGAGAAGAAAGGCAAGAATGCAAGAAGAATGGCGGACGTGTTGTGATTGGTGCAGTCATAATGACAGCTGAAGACCGATGGATCCAGGTGATATATTAATTATATATTATCATCATCAAGCTTCTTTGGTGTGAGATCTAAGGTGCAATCAACCTGGGGTAAATGACTGGCCCCCTGAGTCTGGGAATAACCTGAATATTTCTGGGATTTTTGGAGTAAGGAACCATCTATCACAAAGGCAAGCTTGTCTAGGTGACAAGACAGATCAGAGTACCCAAGATGACTGTCTGTGACTCCATGGTTAGGCTGTTATGGTGCTTGGAGGTGCTCACACTTGATACTTGGTCGGTGAAAGCTAAATATCAAATTCACAACCAATCTGGGGTTTCTGCCCTGCTTCTGAACAGTCTGCCCTGAGGTTGGTTCTCATGCTCTTGAGCCACTACAGGACAGCTTGATAGAGGTGTCCCTAAGAAGGATGTGTGTGGAAACTGAGCCTCTGAAGAGTTCATCTGATTTAACTGGGGGGAGGGGCGGGGAACCCCTTACACCTGCCCAGTAAATCACAGTGTCAGATGAAGGAACTTCGCTTGTTCTCCATTTCCAAAATCCCCACAGTCTCTATTGTACATTATGGATTCATGCACTGAGACATTTCCAATTTAGGAGACTGGCAGAGTGATAATGCAGGGCAAAGATAGTTGCCCGACACACTAACTTCCAGAGGTTCTCTCGCTAACTCCCGAAGATCCCAGCTTCCATCCTCTACCAATTCATTTCTGAGCTGAGATTTGGAGGAGAATTTGATGGCCCCTATGGAGCATAAGGACCAGGCTTCCCCTTCTGTTTGATCCTGCCTTTATCTCACACTGCATGCAATATTAAAATAAGGAGACATGAATGAACATGAACACCTCCTTGGAAATAAGCGAGCCATAGTGTCTGTGACAGATGCTATGGAGATATGGACTATGCAAAGACTATTGTATCAACCTCATGTGTGTTATATGGATCCCTATGGTCTAGAGGGTGTATTCTAGCTCAATGGGTAAGTTACAGGATTTCCTCAGGAACCAAAATCATTAGGGGCTGGGAAGGAAAAAGAGTGATTAATACAAATCTCTAAGCAGGCAACAAGTCTGAATAAGCCCCATCTCCTGAAGTAAACTGCATAATCTGGTTTGACTTGATTAAAGAGGCCTAGCAAACAAAGAACTGGAAACTATATAAACTGACCATACTGATGTAGAGAGGTCGATCACACACACTTTCCCAAGAACTGAACATGAGACTGACCAGAAAGACAGGCCTTACATGAGGGCCAGAAAGACTTTGAAACCTGACAGGGTCTCGATGTGGAAGATTGGCTTACCAGATGTTCTCTGACAGGTATATAAGCTGTTTATTGTTTTTAAGACACATTTTATCTGTAATGCTTTTGTTCTGAGTAACTACTCTGCTTTATCAATAGACTTGGAAGGATTAGATTTTTAATCAGTAAATGTCAAATATCAATTTCACTGTACACGCACAAACGGATGACAAAATATTTGTTGATAATCAAAACTTACAGATAGCATTTTCTTTCTTTGCCTGCTTGAGAACTTTAGAGTTTGAATTAAGACGGTTTAATTTGTATATTTTGACATGTGATGTTGACAATTTGTGTGGTAACAATTATAAAGCTTTAACTTTTTGAATTTCAACCTCAACTGTCACTAAATAAATTGTTGTCGGACTTCCTCATTGCCTCATACCCCAGAAGTTCCCACAACCATGAAAATTCAAAGTCCATACAAATTGGAAACTCATACATTTAAAGCCCATGATGATGCACAACTTGAAATTTTAATTGATAAATTTAAAAAAAAAAGGACTTAAAAGCACACAGATATTTTCCATCAAAGTTATAATTATATAATTATTGCATTATGAAAGCTGGCTGGTCACTAGTTAGTCCTGTCATTGCCCTGTGAGAACAAAATGGCACCTGTTGAACGAAAGTCGGACTGTCTGAGGTAATCACACTGAATTACAGGAGTCTGCAGCCTAAGTCTCAAGTCTCGAGAGAGTGGATAGCAACAGCCTGCCCCTAAGAAGCTAAGTGGGCTTCCCTCAAGCAGGCCAGGAAAGGTTCATACGGGAAGTTCTCTCAAGAACTGTGACAGCTTCAACCAAGGCTAAAAAACAGAGTTAAGGGACATTTGCACAAGAAGAAGAGATACAGTAGCTAGGTTTCATTCTGTGCCACAGTGCAGCCCATGGCACCTGGTACTATATGTCCTGGTGTTCAGCATATCTGCATAGATGCTCTGAGGGGGGAGAAAAATGTTCTGGCCTCTTAGCAGAAATTGCGAATAAAGGAAGTCAGTAAATTGAAATTATAGTGGTTTTGTCATGTAGGGCAGCACTGTGTGACGGTCATAAGTTGTTTATTCCCCCCCACACTTCTTTCTCCCTGTAAAAGGAGCCAATTTCTGCTCAAAAGATATTCGGTACTAAGAGTACATTTTTTTTTTCCCAAAATGGCACCAAGTCACAATTAAAATGTGACAAAGCCTGAATTATGAGCAATTTCCTATTTCATTATGAATACTTTGCACATCCCTAATGTGGATATATTTCTACTCTTAAGGGGGGGGGGGGGAGAGATCATGTGATGGGACACTCACCTATTGAGTGCCTTCTAGCAGCTGGGTGTGTACTGCAGCCCTTTTCTTGTCTCTGGTGCCTCCTGTAGGTGGTCAGCTGACCTTGGTGAAGCTTCCATGGCTTGGCCAGAGGGCCACACCAAAGTCCAAATGAACCCCTGCCAGGGTGATAAAGAATCCAATAAATGAACAATCCCATTGCCTTCACTAGAGTCTTCAGCCTGGCTCTGGGCCCTTTAAATACAATCCTTTGCTCAGGCTCTCTGATAAGCCTGGTCCCATTCTTGGGGTTTATCCAGTGTGGCCATGGGCCTGCCCACTACTTGAGGCTCTACTCCAAGACCCTACACACAGCCGCTACATGCCACTCAATTTCAGTTTCTTGATGCTTCTTTCCACCTAGCCCCTTTTAGCCTCACCCTTAGCTCAGGGTTAAGGTTCTTAGGTCCTCTCTCTCTCTCCCAGCAAGCCCAGTTTAAGCAAATGCAGCCAGAAAAACTCTGCTTAGCCCACAAGCACCTTTGGCCACAGAGAAGCTCTCTGCCCCCGCACTGAACCCACCTGCTAAGGCCCAACAGCTCCTGTTATCTGAGCCTGCTGGGCTGTGATTGGCTGCTTCCACAAGACCTCTCTAGGCAGGCCTAGAGGACCCACTTTTGCTGCTCCTTTCCTGTCACTTCACTGCTTCTGGGGAGCGGGTGTAGTAGGACTGCACAGCCTCCCGTAGAGAGCCACAACAGCCAGCAACACCGCCTCATAGAGCAGCAGCTCATTTTAGACAGGCTGTGAAACAACTATCCACTTATTACAGCTTTTAGTACCTCTCCACCCAGGGTGAATTCAGTGAGAACAGAGATAAAAGCCCCTATATTGTATTAACATTTCCATGTGCTGCCTGATGCTCCCTTTTCATATCTGATAGGAAGTTTCTTCTTGCAAGGACGAGGGAAGATCTTCTTTTCTTCTCCCTAAAGCCCTCAGGGCCTGATTCCATAGTCCTGCATCTTGTGTGGTTTTACACCAATGCAACATGAAGGCTTTATAACCATTCTGTTTGGTAGTTTTTCATACTCCCTTTGGAAAGGGCTCCAACTGGTGCAGGGTAATAGAGGATCAGAGACTCACAAATTTTTTTTGAGAGCCCCTTTCTCCTTCCACTAGCTTTACTGTGGTGTAACTTATCTTCAGTGGAGTTACTCCTGATCTTACAGTCCTGTAATTTAGAGGAGAATCAGGCTCTCTCTTAGATAGCTATGCTTTCTTAAAGCATGGAGGCATTACCCTTACATATATCTTATTGTATACATACACCGTATCCACATAACCCATCTGCCGCTGTCTGGAAGTGCACAGGGACTCTTATCTGCCAGAACAAGTAATCCTGTCATGGGATTATAGTGCTTCACTCCCCCAACCCCCAAATCTTTTATCCAAGAGATGCAGAGCCCCGAGAAATTATTTTCTGGGAGACACCTAATCCCTAGAGTGGTTTGCATTGCATATACTCCCCAACAATCATTTTCATAGGGGTATTGGAATGCTGTGGTAAACCTTCCATCTGCCTTTGGGGATATTCCAATGTTCATCCGGATACAAGGCCTAAAATTTGGAGGATTATCAGTGCTTCAAATTTGTTCCTTATTTGTACTCTAGACAAGAGAGAAACAGAAGGAGCATGCCATACAGGAAGCCTGGTTTATGTATAAGCTTTATGTTTGCATTGTAAACTTGGCGGTAGAGGACTGTCTTCCTCTGTCCTTAAAATCCCACACCACATAGTACAACAGCATAGCACATACCGCACTCTAGTATCTTCTGCCATCTCCTAGGCTCTGTATCGGTCCTCTACTGTCCTTCTGCCAGGTCAGCCACCCCAGCCCTTCCAACTGGAGTGCCCCCTGCTCTTCCCCATGGGACCCTATAGCCACTCTGCTGGAAGTTCGTCCCCTCCAGGGGAGCAGCCCTCATTCTCTCTGGCCCTCTTCCTTTTCCCCTGGCTCCAGCATGGAGAAATCAGGGCTCAGCCCCTCAGCTGTTCTTCTGCCTCCAGCCCTCACTGGACATGGCTCTTTGGCTCAGGGAGTTAAGCAGGCTAGCTCTTTCCCTAGCTTCCTAACAATTCCCCCCATAGACAGTTTTCCACAGACACTTCCTACAGCCTTTTGACTCCCAGGCAGCTCTCCCCAGCCCCTTTTCCTGTCTGAGGCTCCCTGCCCTCAGGCATTCTCTCATTCACACAACCCAGGTGCCCTCTCTGAAAACCCACATAGGAATAAGGTTGCCACCTGTCCAGGTTGTCCCAGGATCATCCCTTTTTTGAGGTAGCTGTCCTGGGAAATCTGTAAGTCCCTTTTTTGGTACCTCAGTGGTGGCAACTCTAGTTAGGAAGGAGCCAATGAGTCAAAGGTGCAGTGACCTCTTTCCTCTTACAGTGTCACCCTGTGACAAGATCCTTCTTGGGACAGTCCTCAGACCCACCCCAAACTCAACAGTTGTTGTGCCAGGGCTTTTACACCAGTTCCTTGGGGGGGTAGGTAGGGGATTCCAGCCCAGGGGCCCTGCATTAAGCAGCTATGTTCTGCTCCTTTAGATATACTGCTGTTTCCCTGGGCCACTTCCTACTTCCAAACCACTCCTTGTACTATTTCCCCATAGCCTGTAGTTAAAGCAGCCTCTGCTCTAGTTCTCAGGCCTCTTCCTATGTCCTCTCTGCTCCTTGTTCTTCTCTTGAAAGGCCAACCCAGGTTCTACCTCTTGTCTGGGTCTTGCCCCTTTTCCAAGAACTAATTCCCTCTGGCCTAGCCTTTCTTACAGAGGAAGAGAGAGAAAGCAAGCACTGCTAATCTCTTCTCACATGGGTCTCCTATGCTCTCATCTCTCTGTGTGTAGTTCTCCCTGACTTTCCACAGCTGGGATCACTAATTGTAACTGAGTCCAGATCAGGATCACCTGGGGAGGTTAATGGCTAGATCACAGACAAAGCTCAGCTTTACTTCCATTAAGGGCCAGTTGGTGTGTGACACACACCCAATGTGCTCACCCCCCCCCCCCAAAAAAAAACCCACCCAAATGAAATAAATAAATAAATACCGGAAATGAACGAACAAACCAACCAACACAAAGAAACCAAAACTAGCAAAAGCCACATATTCAGGATTAAACAAAGACTGTGAATGGCTATCCAACTACAGAAGCAGTTTCTCCTCCCTTGGTGTTCACACCTCTACTGCTAGCAGAGCACCTCACCCTCCCTGATTGAACTAACCTCGTTATCTCCACACTGATTTATACCTGCCTCTGGAGATTTCCATTACTTGCATCTGAAGAAGTGAGGTTCTTACCCATGAAAGCTTATGCTCCCAATACTTCTGTTAGTCTCAAAGGTGCCACAGGACCCTCTGTTGCTTTTTACAGATTCAGACTAACACGGCTACCCCTTTGATACTAAAAGCCACATATTTACTCGCCAAAGGGTGAAATGCCAGGTACTCCATGAGGTCCACAAGGGGCTTCCCTGTTGCTCTAGATTTTACAATGAAGGCACTCAGATGCTGAGGTGGTGGGCAGCTGCATAGCACCCCGAGAGAGAGAGAGAGAGATCTAAATATGAAAGGAGACAGCCACCAGTAATGGGACTCAAAAGGCTTTATTAG
Organism: Chrysemys picta bellii; assembly: GCF_011386835.1. Lineage (NCBI taxonomy): Eukaryota > Metazoa > Chordata > Testudines > Emydidae > Chrysemys > Chrysemys picta. The sequence continues at coordinate 9,451,079 of NC_088808.1, forward strand.
TATCTATCCAAGTGGCAATCGGACTGTTAGCCCAAAAACTTATAGGAATCTTTTTTTAAGACTTTTTAAGCTCAAAAATAGCTATTCTCCATGACAATGAGAAAAGAAAATGTATAAGCTAAAATGAGATCTTGGCCTTTTCTCCTTAACAATTATCACTGGACTAAAGTTTCACTCAGAATATGGCCGTTTATTCAAATCTTATCTGGGTTTTGGGCCTGCACCATTTATCCTGAAATCTCACAAGAGGCTTTCCAGACCTAATTATTTCTGTCTGATCTCTTAATAGCAAGGGGAAAGGCAGCATTCTATCCCTCCCACCTATTATTTTTTCTTCACTTTATAATAGGATCCCCGTGGGCTTTATTACCCTTACTTTCTGCCTTTTATGACTATCATACATTTAGTAAGAGGGACAATCTCTGAGAGACACTGAAAAGGTATTTATTGCAATTTCAGATTCATTTAGGAGTTTGCACATATGCCGTATTTATTTGGTGTGACCAGCTGTGACGGGTTGGATCACAGAAACACCCTTGGGAGCTGCCACCAGATGTGCAAAGACTACCCCTGCTTCTGTTTTCCCTGCCAGCTCAGGACTCCAGCACCCTGTCTTGCTGAGCCAGACACTCCCGTCTGGCTCCAGACACAGATCCAGGGTCTGAATCTCCTGTCCCAAAGCTGCAAGTTTACCTGAAAACAGCTCACAGAAGTGCGCTTGTTTTTAGCACTCAGATGCCCAACTCCCAATGGGGTCTAAACCCAAATATATCCGTTTTACCCTGCATAAAGCTTATGCAGGGCAAACTCCTAAATTGTTCGCCCTCTATAACACTGATAGAGAGATATGCACAGTTGTTTGCTCCCCCAGGTATTAATACATACTCTGAGTAAGTTACTAAATAAAAAGTGATTTTATTAAATACAGACAGTAGGATTTAAGTGGTTCCAAGTAGTAACAGACAGAACAAAGTAAGTCACAAGCAAAATAAAATAAAATGCGCAAATCTATGCCTAATCAAACTGAAGACAGATAATCTCACCCTCAGAGATGCTTCAGTAAGTTTTTCTCAGACTGGACACCTTCCAGGCCTGGGCACAATTCTTTCCCCTGGTACAGCTCTTGTTGCAGCTCAGGTGATAGCTAGGGGATTCCTCATGATGGCTCCTCCCTCTCTCTGTTCTCTTCCCCCCTTTATATATCTTTTGCGTAAGGCGGGAACTCTTTGTCTCTCTGGGTTTCCACCCCCCCTCACTGGAAAAGCACCAGGTTAAAGATGGATTCCAGTTCAGGTGACATGATCACATGTCAATGCAAGACTTCATTACTCACTTGCCAGCACACACATATACAGGAAGACTCACAGGTAAATACAGCCATCTGCAGACAATGGGAGTCATCAAGATTCCAAACCATCATTAATGGTCCACACTTTACACAATTACAATAGGCCCTCAGAGTTACATTTTATATTTCTAGTTTTAGATACAAGAGTGGTACATTTATACAAATCAGATGATCATACTCTGTAGCTTATAAGCTTTGTAATGATACCTTACAAGAGACCTTTTGCATGAAGCATATCCCAGTTACGTTACATTCACTTATTACCGTATTTTCTCTAAAACTATCTCAGTTACATTATATTGACGTATTATCAAGTTTTTATAAAACCATATAGACTGCACAACGTCACACCAGCACTCATGTTTGACATTTAATAACTGAGTAAATGAGATGTATCTATTTCCCTCCAAACACCTGCCTTATTGCTTGCCAACCTAGTAAGAACTAACAGGTGTTTATTGGATTATCTCTGGGGCTGTATTTCATTGCTCTGTTATATGGGGTTCTATACATGATCGGTAAGGACCTTTATTCTTTAGGGTTTTATGTTGTATTCATTATCCAGAAAAAAAAAACTGATGACACTAAAGGTTAAGGCTTGGTTTGCAATTTCAACAACAACAACAACAAAACAGATTGCCCATATCTAGTAACAACGTTGCCCTACAGTCCAATTTAATAACATATGCTGCCAGCTCAGATGAACATAAGGGACTATGAAGACCCCAGCTAAGATGCTAGCATTTTCCACCCTGACAGCCAAAGGAGTGAGTGGGAGGATGTATATACCTACAGCTTCCGCATCCAAAGTAAATTCAACCTCCTTCATAGCCCCACTGCTTCCAGGCTGCATCTGCGCGGATGTTCTTTCACACAGCAACCGGTAGCCACAAAATCACCTTGTGAATATCAAAGGAGACGGTGCTGCACATTTTTCTCAAGGAATGCAAAGTGCAGCAGAACATCCTAAAAGGAAAATCCAAGATAGGATGGTGAGGTTGTGGCTTGGAAACTTGGAATCATACTTGTGGTTAATGTCCATTGCCAATGTTTCCACACTTGTGAGGATGACATTTTTGACATGCGTCTGACAAAGTGGGTATTCACCCACGAAAGCTTATGCGCCAATGATTGAGTTTTGGTTTGAATTCTTTTCAAGTCCTTAGATGTAGCAGGCAATACACCAAGGCTCAGAAATAAACTAAGGGCTAGTGGAACATTTAGGGCCATATATTGCTCTTCATCAGCCAGGGAACTCCCAGTAATATTAATGGGAGTTGCATGTGTAAGCTACTGGAGAGTGAGTTACTGGTCCCCCTCTGTGCCAATACACAGAGAACATGAGTTGGTACAGCACTTTGATCCTTTAGCTCAAGCTGTAGCAGCTCACGTGTTAAGGTCTAGAGGTTCCTGGGTCATAGAGTCATAGACTTTAAAGTCAGAAGGGACCATTATGATCGTCTAGTCTGACCTCCTGCGCAAGGCAGGCCACAGAATCTTACCCACCCACTCCCGCAACAAACCCCCAACCTGTGTCTGAGCCATTGAAGTCCTCAAATCATGGTTTAAAGACTTCAAGGTGCAGAGAATCCTCCAGCAAGTGACCCGTGCCCCACGCTCCAGAGGAAGGTGAAAACCCCCCGGGGCCTCTGCCAATCTGCCCTGGAGGAAAATTCCTTCCCGACCCCAAATATGGTGATCAGCTAAACCCTGAGCATGTGGGCAAGATTCACCAGCCAATCATATCTCCCCTCAGCCTTCTTTTGGTTAGGCTAAACAAGCCGAGCTCTTTGAGTCTCCTTTCATAAGACAGATTTTCCATTCCTCAGATCATCCTAGTAGCCCTTCTCTGCACCTGTTCCAGTTTCAATTTATCCTTTTTAAACGTGGGAGACCAGAACTGCACACAGTATTCCAGATGAGGTCTCACAGGGCCACATTACATTGGCAGCTCATAGTCACCCTGTGATCAACCAATACTCCAAGGTCCTTCTCCTCGTCTGTTACTTCCAACTGATGAGTCCCCAGCTTATAACAAAAATTCTTGTTATTAATTCCTAAATGCATGACCTTGCACTTTTCACTATTAAATTTCATGTTATTACTATTACTCCAGTTTACAAGGTCATCCAAATCTTCCTGCATGATATCCTGGTCCTTCTCTGTATTGGCAATACCTCCCAGCTTTGTGTCATCCGCAAACTTTATTAGCACACTCCTGCTTTTTGTGCCAAGGTCAGTAATAAAAAGATTAAATAAGATTGGTCCCAAAACTAATCCCTGAAGAACTCCACTAGTAACCTCCCTCCAGCCTGACAGTTCACCTTTCAATATGACCCATTGTAGTCTCCCCTTTAACCAGTTCCTTATCCACCTTTCAATTTTCATATTGATCCCCATCTTTTTCAATTTAGCTAGTAATAACTGGGTCAGTCCCCAGTGTGTTGGACAAAAGGCAGTCATCACACATGTTGGAAGCAATATGTACAGTCCTTAGTCTTGGTAAACCTTTCTATCAGGGAGATCCTCATGGCATATCTAACAGTTGAATTTAGTTCTTTGTATAGTGGTATTGGGGTGTAGGTCAATGTATGAGACCAGCATCCCTGGATGAAGCACTGATGTAGTCTAGAAAAAACTCAAGGCCAGGGAAAATTAATCAAGGAAATTCTTGCTTGCCCTAGTGAATCAATTGCACTCGGGATCTGACAGAAGCAGAATCACCTACTGAATATTATTTGCCAAGTTGAAAATATTCTTAGATGTACCATGTTTCTGAAGTATTTCAGAGGAGATTCTTTCCTCCCTACCTACCCCCATTTAAAAATATTTACACCAGGGAAGAAGTATGGTCCAAATTCACTGTTGGCATACGTCCATTGCAGTCAATGGAGTTATGATGTCAACAGAGAATGTGGATACTAATTTCCTGACAAGGCTGAAATTAAAGGCCTATAAGGAGGAAAAGTGTAAGAGATTATCAGATCAAGGTGTGACTATTAAAATTGTTCTAACCGGACAGAACTGTACTACTTTGATGCCTCACAAGCCCACTTCCGGACTTTGACCTCATCACCTTGCATACCTTAGAGCATCATGCCTCTCCAAATCCACCTGTCTGCTCTTTATTTCTTACCAGCTTGCTTTTGCCTTCTCGCTCTGGGGAGCTGACAGCTATTTTTGTGTGTGTGTGTATGTGTGTCCATTTCGCAGCTATGGGTAGTCTTCTTTGATGTTCAGGCTTTGGCGCTATTTAAGATGTGTGTAAGGCTTGCTGGAATTCTGCAAACATGGCCAAAGGAAGAAGCAAGTCAGCTAACACCGACAGGCTTTTTTAAAGTGCTTCCAAATCAGCATTGGATCCAGCTGAAATGCCTCATTCCCCAACTCTGGTGCCATTGGAGGCCAAAAGGTGCGGCCTTGGAGGAACAGAAACTAATAAGCTGGAAACCTCTTCTACCGCCTCTCCCTATCTTTAAAGGCTACAGTGAAGCTGCAGCTTCTCAGGCTATTTTTCAAGGTCATTTCACGGTGATTGATAATAGCAGGAAAGCAAGGAGGAAGCTTTAGATGAAAACTGAGCCCTTTGGGATGATGCTCCTCCTGAAGAAAATAGCAGAGATGAAAATGAGAAGAGTCTGTTAGATTAGCACCCTCACCCACAGGGCCGGCTTTAGGACCTGCGGGGCCCGATTCGAATACCCGGCGGTGGTCTGGGTCTTCGGCGGCGGGGGGGTCCGCTCCGTGTCTTCCGAGGCACTGAAGGACCCCCCCCCCATCACTGAAATGCTGCCAAAGACACCGGAGCGGACCCCCGCCACCAAAATGCCGCCGAAGACCCCAGAGCGGACCCCCCCCCCTCAGCCACTGAACTGCCACCGGAGCGGACCGCCGCCGGATAAGCCTAAGGCACGGGGCCCGCTCTTAGGTGCGGGGCCCAATCCAGGGAATCGGGGGAATTGGCCGAAAGCCAGCCCTGCTCACCCACTGCAGTTCTTTATCTTCACCATCTGCCTGAGGTCTTTCCACAGTTGTCTACGGTCACTATTAACTAAAAGACCCATTGGTCTCAGCATCGTAATTGTTCACAGCTGCAGTTATATCCCCAGCCTACTTCACACATTGATGCAACCAGCCTCTTGCATCTGGCCTTACTCTTCTGTTGGTGCCTCACAGCACTGAGGGTTAACCAGAGGAGAAACGTCTATTTGAATGTTAATACAAGCATGAGAAAACAATTCTTCCAGCATAGCAACAAGAGTGAGCTCACCATTGTCTTTTTAAAAAAAATTGATTATGTTTTTGCATACTAAGAAATGGATTAAAATGTAATTAATGAGTAATTTGGTTGGCAAACTGATTCTCAACTGCATTAAGCATTTCAACGACATTTCTCATCTGAGAGAGAGAGAGATGATTTCCCTAGAAGTTGGAAAACCACGCAGCAGTTCCAGTGGAAAGTAGCAATTGAGGAATGATTCCCTGAAGAAACCCTCAAAACATTTGCTTATGTTGACATTATGGCAGTTGTCTGGAGTGGCAGTGATATGAGGTCATATGGACTGAGTTTGGTGTTGAAGTGTTTAGAATCATCTTTCTTCGGAAATCTGCTAATTACAGCACGTTAAATATTAAAACAACATTTTAAGCAATGTTATCAAGAATAAATCCTATTGTAGTTCATGGCATTGTATTAATCATTATTTACAAGTATTCCAACATCCACCCGGCATTTGTGAACATGGTCATGCATCTGGAGAGGGTCACAATGTTTAACACAAATGTTATTCATCCAAAATTTGTTACCTTGGAGATTCTTTTCATGACAGGTAGCAATGAATGCATGTAACATACCAAAACCACAGCCATCAGTGAGGCTCCAACCCAAAACTCTCACCACCAGCCTTTCCCTCTGGGGCTGAAAGAGGAACTGTGAGATGGAAATAAGTAACAGGCTCTTGTCTCATATCCAGGATGCAGCCACTGCAGAGAAAGATCTTGTGCAATGCTCTTGTCTGCACTACAAAGTTAGGACAACATAAGCCGCCTTGTATTGACCTAGCTGTGTATGTGTCTACACTTAAATTTGTCTCCCACTGATGTCAGTGCCCCTTTATGCTGTCATAGTAACACCACCACCCTGAGCACTGTTGATCCATGATCAATGTACTGAAGTCAACACAGCATGAGTATAAACACTGCAGTAACTATGTTGACCTTAACAAGCCTCCAGCGTGCTGTTCCACAATGCCAGACAATGACCTCTCTTGTCACAATTGTGAATTCCACTACCCAGGAGTCATGGAGACTGGAACTCCCACCCATCCTGCTGCTGTTGAGGTCTTGAGGTGTTCCCCCCCCCCACACACACACACCTGTGGAACATCTGACCCAGATAAGGAGGAGAAAGAAAGGAACCCAGCCATGGCATCGTGACATGTTCAGTGAGATCATGCAAGCCAGTACTGCATCAGACTGTGAACAGAGGGCCTGGAAGATTAATACTGCAGACTATATAACGAGAAGGAAAGAATGGACAGGAGAAAGGCCCATGAGTCCCAGCAGGAAAAGGAGAAGAAGGTGCACCAGGACACAATGGGGCTTCCCCAGCAGCAAACACAGATGCTGCACTCTTGTGGACCTACTGGTTCAACAATCACAGGCTTGCCTCCCTTTGTAGTCCATGGCAAACTCCAGTATAGCACCTCCCTACACCCCCCTCAACATTCTACATGGCATCAGGGGCTGCATCCCTACCCCCACCCCTCCATAGCACGGGATATAAAGGACAACAGCAGCTTCACATACACTGACCTATGACAGCCACGGTTGATGTTTGTGTAGCTGAAATGGGCAGGAACGTTCTTTCCCCTTCCTAAGCTCTGTTCCTAAAATTTATTAAGTTTGCAGTGCATTTGCTTTTAATTTACACAGAATTGTCTGAAGTGTTTCCATCACTCAATAAAATTCTATTGTTTGGAAAATAATTCATCTGTATTCATTCCCAGCATGTCCTGCAGAAGCCTAGTGGTAGCGAAAGCACCCACTTGTTATTCTACAATGTGACAACTCATAGGATCAGTGACAAAGAAAGTTTGCTAATTATAAATGTACAGCAAGCACCACAAAATTAACCAGTGCATTGGCAGGGTTATAATCATTCATGTACACCAAAACCCACTCAATTCCTAACAAGCCACCAAACTGTGTGTGGGGGGGGTGTGTCAAAGGAGAGCACAATGCACCACAACACATTACTGTGGCTTGCTGTTAAAGTGCTCTTTAAAAGCCTCCCTGAGCCATATAGCTCCATGTTGAGCTCTTCGAGTAGCCTTTGTGTTTGGCCGTTCAAACTCGGCAGACAGCCATTCCACCCCAGCGGCAACTTTTCTCCTTTTGCTTCACAGCTATTAGGAAGGACACAGCAGGCAGCTATAAGCATCAGGATATTTTTCTCACTGAGAGCTAATCTTGTGAGGAAACAGTGTCAGTGTCCCTTCAATCTACCAAAACGCGCATTGAATTATTATTCTGCACCCTCTGAGCCAGCAACTGACTCTTTCCTTGGTCCTGTCAAGGTGGCCAGTGGACAGCTTCATGAGCCAGGGGAAGAAGGGGTAGGCTGGGTTCCCCAGGATCACTACTGGCTTTCTACGTCGTCAATGGTAATCTACCAGTTGGGAAAGTTTTCTGCTTGTAACTTTCTGAACAGTCGCCTGTTCTTAAAGATGTGAGGGCCATGCACCTTCCCTGACCAGCCAACACTGATGGCAGTGATGCGTCCCCGGTGATCCACCAGCGCTTTCAGAACCACAGAAAAATAGCCCTTTCTGTTGATGGATTCTCCCTTCCCCAAAATCAGTCCTCCTGCCCAGGCAGGAGCTCCTAGGACAGGCTGCTCTCAGAGCTCCCCTTCGCTGTCCTGGTCCTGTGACACCACAGGGGAGTCTCATCCTTTTAGAGTAGTGGGGCCAGTCAAAAAGACCTTCAGTTTAGTCAAACAGCTCCCTCCCAGGCCACAGTGTCCACCCCCCTGCTCCAGGAGAGAGAGGGAATAGAAGCCAGGAATCCAGGCTTTCCCTGGGAAAATACTGCCCAGCTTAGATTCAGAAGGTCCCATTCATATGAAGCACAGGGTGCCTCTGTTCCCATTCATTTCAGTGGGGGTTGTGGGTGCTCAGCAGCTCGCAGTCTGCTCCCATCCCCCAGGGATTCTTCGCTGGAGAATAGTCTCCTACAAGGGCAGGGATGGGAGCCCCATTACTGGGATGTTTTCAAGCACACTGGAGATAACTCTGGAGAAGACCCTGCAGGGAACCAGGCGCAGGGAGCTGTGGCTAGAATCAAGTCTCAGTTGTGAGAGATTCTGCCTCTATTTTTTCCTCCCTAGACAGAAAGGGGAAGTTACTGAGGAAACGCTAAATGCCACTCACATCCTCCAGATGGAGTGCTGGGGGCAGATGTTCTGCATGCCTGTCCCTCATACTCCTCCTCGCTCTCCAATACCAGTGTGGGCTGGAGAGGGTACTGCACTGGCACGTTATACCCTCGGCCCGCAAGGTGGGGTATAGACAATGGCTGTGAAAACAAGAGCCGATCTTATTGCTAAGGGACGATTACACTTAGGCAGAAGCAGGGTGTCCAGATCACCAATCTCCCAGCACTTTACACATATTCAGGAACCATATCTAGGTCCTCCGCTAACCACTACTCCACACTCCCTCTCAGAGCTGAGAATTGCAACTAGGACCTAATTTCCAATGTCTTTGAGAAAGAATGCGCTCTGGTGTAACAACTGGAGCACGGGACTGAGTCAGGACTCTGTGGTTCTATTATTTGATTTCTTACTTGTGGGAACTTGGACTAGTCACTCATCCTCTCTGTGACTCAGTTCCCATGGGCACGATAGGGATCTAATACTTACCCACTATTATAAAACGCTGTGAGATTTAACCAGGAAAAGCTGCTCTGTAAGTGTTAAGCCATATGTGACCACTGAAGGTCAGATCCAAATTCCCAGAGTGTGGAGTGTTTGGATCTGAGGTATCAGTTCAGTCCGATTCAGAGAGAGGGGGCCCACTGTGGAGTTTGGATCCAGGAGAATCAACTCTTCTTAAGTAGGGAGATGAGTTAACAGGCCTGTTCATCTCTAGTATCTAGGTAACTAAGACAACTATCCATAGCTACTAGAAAGAATGGATCCAGGAGTCTTGCCTTTCCACAGAAGAAAAATCCAAACCTCTAGGAGGAATAGGACCCAGACGTTCTTGTTTCAAATTACCCAACAGAGCTCAGATTTCTTATATCCAATGCTCACAGTAAAGTGCTCCCAAATGAGCTACTAAGAATTGTGCATATAAATTATTCCACAAGCATTTTGGAAAAAGTAGTAGATTTGAGAGAATGATGAACTGCTCTCATGAAGTTAATGGAGAGAAGGCAGTAAAATTCATCAGATAAAAGATTTGTTATGAATTACTTGCTTGGTGCAAAAAGAGGAAAACAAGGACCTGAGTCTCCTCCCTGTTAATTAATTAATTACAAATAATAACAACAATCCCATGCTCGGCTGATCAGCATAGAGACTCAGGGGCTGAAGGCTGTGAATTCACACCAGAGGGCTCAAAGGACGGTGTTCTACACCAGAGGGAGGATCACAGTAAGAGCACTTGTCCGGAGCCACCTCTGTGTGAGGGCCCCCCCATATTGAGAGCTGAAGAGCAGCTTTGCCCACCATATGGAGGGGGGGAAACAGGGAGAAGGGAAAAAGAAGAAAGAAGACAAGAAAGGAGCGATGGAGGGAGGGAGGGGAGGGAATAAGAAAGGACATCCTCCAACACCCTCTGTGATTCTAAGGGGCAGAGTCCTAGGTGGGACATGTTTCTTCCATCTTAACCTAGTGTTTTCCTTGCCAAGAGCTCGGCTGGCCAGAGATGGATCAGAGTGAACAGGTTCCAAATCCTCAATGAAGCTCTTACCTTCAAAATAGGAGAGTTTTTTTCTATCAAAATCAGTAGCAAGGAAGAAGAAAACTCTTAAGACTCTCCTTTGTAACATGCAGGTGTGTGAACCTGGATTCTCCAAGAGACTTGAGAAAGAGACTTGCTGGGACAAGGCCATGGGGCTCTCAGAAGCTCTCCCCTGCCCTCTACACCTGTCCTGCATGTCTGCTGTCAGGGTCTCTCTGAGGTCACTGCCACCTCAGCATCTTTACCCAACAGGCTGAGGACCTGCCAAAGGCCACTGTGATGTCACTGCAATACCCGACCCTCCCCTGCAGGGCTGATATCCTCTGGATATTTGAGCTACTCCCCCTGTATTCCCTGAGATCACCCCACTCATTCACTATTGATTCCACGGAACAAGTAGGCTACACAGTAAAACAGCAGAGGCTGCTCCCCATGCTACCCTGAGTTTTTCATAGTTTCATAGTGTTTAAGGCCAGAAGGAACCTCTATGCATCTAGTCTGACCTCCTGTATAGAACTGACCCTTAGAGTTCTCCCAATTACCTCTGGATTAAGTTCAGTAGCTTGCTTTTGACAAAGACCATCTTCTAGAAAGGCATCCACTCTTGATTTGAAAATATCCAGAGATGGAGAATCTGCCAGTTCCCTTGGCAGTTCTTCGACACTATAAGCAACTCACCTCTCAATGTTTTTGATAAGCTAAAGAGCCATGCTGTTTACAGCATTTTCTCTAACCCTCAAATGACTTTTATGGCTCTTTTCTGGACCCTCTCCAAAATTTCAGCATTCTTTTTTTTAAATGTGGATATTAGGTCCTCTCTGCTAAAACTCATAACAAGGATGCCCATCAGGATATGGAGACTTCTACATTAAGGACCAAACTTCGACCATCTACTCATTTCATAAGCAACTGAACAATCATCATCAAGTAGGTGGGATTTTCAGTCAACACCAACGTGGGCAAGATTTTGCAGATGCCTAAAAGTGAAGGACTCTGTGTCCCATTATGAGTCTCTTCTGCAATCCAATCCTCCCAAGGGCAATATTTCTGTGTGGGTGGCAATGTCGTAATGGAGAACTTCAGTCTCTCAAGAACATGCTCAAACATTTTCCAATTTGTAAGCATGATGTTTAGACAGCTGCTTTGCTAGCCAGGTATTCCAACCACATTTGCATACAAACAACTTTGAAAGATTTCCCACCACTTTCTAGCTATCATATATCTTATGCTTTTATTTTGATCAAAGTTCACTAAAGCCCAGGTCTGCTGATGAGCCCTGGAAGGGTGAAATTTGTGGCTGCTGATTCAGCTTGTAAGATGATGTGGTCTGGTAGGAAGGTTACTAGAGTGGGAGTCTATAATGCCTGATTTGACCACTGACTAAGCCCTTGGCTACACTACAGAATTAAGTTGACCTAAGTTAGGTCAATGTACAGCCACTGCAGTAATTATTGCAGTGGTTCATGTCCACACTACGCCCCTTCTGTTGGTGGTGTGAAACCTCACCAGGAGCTTCCCCTGACTTAACTATGCGGGGCACTGCAGGGCACTGACAGCTAGAGCCCTGCCCTGGGACTGACAGCCCAAGCTCAGCCCCATGGGGGGCTCACAGCTGGAACCGCCCCCCGCCCCCCCAGGACTGACAGCCAGAGCTCTGATCCCCACACAGGGCTGACAGCCAACAGGCAATGTAATTAATACAGTGTCTACAATGACACTGCACCACACTAACAACATCAACCTAATCGCTACACCTCCTGTGGGGGTGGAGTTGTTAGGTCAGTGTAGTGGGCAACTTATATCAGCGGGTGCAACATTGTAGTGTAGACACTTACAGAGTTAAGTCGATATAAGCTGCCTTACATCAACCTACCTCTGTTGTGTAGACCAAGGCTTACTGTAGGTCACTGTTCTTCACCGTTGTGTGCCTCAGTTTTTTTTCTTACCTATACAATGGGGATAATGATTATTAGTCTTCCTTATTAACATAGTTGGAGGAATGCAAATGAATAGCTTATGTAAGAGCAAAGCAGTTCTATTCCTTTTTTATTATTATTATTGTTAGTAGTATTATACCAGTGGCTACTTTTAAATTTTTTGGCATATATCCACTTAATGCAACTCAGCATCAGGCTGTCTGAAATAAGTAGATCTACATCTTATCTTCAATTTTGTGTGAAATCAGAGTTTCTGAGAGCGGAATAAGGATGATGGCCTATTTTTAAGTTGCCTGGCTATGACACAAGAAAACCAGTTCTTGTGTGACCTTGGGGAAGTTACCTCCTCTCTCTGTGCCTCTTTTTCACTTGCCACCTCCCTTTGTCTTTCTTGTTTGACTCTCTGAAGCTCTTCAGGGCAGAGATTGTGACTTAATTTGTGTTTGTACAGCACCCAGCACAATGATGTCCCCAACTAGAGGTGAATGTTTTTGGTGAATAGTAAACTCACTGGAAAAGTGAATTTTGGGGCACCAAACAGAAAAAAAAAATCAATTATTTCCTCAGCTTTAGCCCTGATCTCAATTGAGTCCTCTGGGTGCTACTGTAATATAATAAACACAGTAACTTCTTAGCTGTGCCGTGTATACAGAACCCCTTCTAAGCTAAACGTCCCTCATTCCCCAGGGATCTTGGAGACGTACTTCACTTCTGTTACAAGGAAAGAATGGGCAAGCATGTGATCTCTAACCCACCCTGTTTTCATCTGCACCCAAGGGCCTGAACAGATGGAGTAATCAGAACAAAGCCTGTCACTCTCCAGAGCAAAGTCCCAGGGAATTATCACACAACGCATTCTTCTGTGTATGAGTTGGATTGCATTCTGTTCTTTTGTCAGCCACTATTTATGGCCTTCAAGCATCTTCCCCTGAACTGTTGGCTGGAGTTTTACAGCATTCACAAGCCTGGACTGATGTTTGTCAGCATGTAGAGTGGAACAATTAAGCGACAACTTTCTAAGCTAATTCATTTTCTGTCCTTGAAAGCCTTTGGGAAAAAAGACACCATAGCTGGGTTAGCTTGTTCAGACAGAATAAGAGTCAGAACTGGTTGAAACTTAGGGAGCGACCAGGGGCAGCAAGGGGCAATCACCGAGTTTTCTTTTGGTTTGGTCTAAAATCTTTCAAACGTCTCTAATAAAAATCTTCGCAACAAAGCGCTGTCCGCTTTTAGAATCAAACTGCAACCCAACCTCTTCTGAAGGAAGAGCCCACTAACCTCATTGCATTCAGAACCAAAGGCCAAAACCACCTCTTTGCCTAGGCTTTCCCTCCATGGAACCCTCAATCTCACAGATTCGCTGGGAAAAAAAGACACCAAAACCTCCGAGGCTGCATCTTGGTCTCTGGGAATCAAAGAAAATAGTACATAGTTGCCTTTTAAATAATGGGAGGCACTCAGATTCTCTGGCGATGAGGCCTGTATTGATGGATGGATGGAGGGATATGACAGATATGACTGAAAGGGGTGCAGTAGAGAAATGGAATTGCTCCCTCTTTTATTTAACCATCTCCACCTCTTGTTTACTCTTCTTCCCCCCTCACAGTCCTCTCCATAAGCAGCCTCCATGCAGAACTGCAGTTCTGGAGCCACATCAGTGTTGGAAGCAACGCAGTGGGCATTGACAGAAGGGAGCTTCTTTAGACTGAGTGGAACATGGTCCAGCCAGTGCTTGAGGGAAGGGGCTGTTGTGATGGCAAACCTGGTGGCTGAAGTCCTCTCTTTATCCAAAATACAGGCACAGCATAATTTCTGCTAACAGAATTGTCCTCCAACCTGTCCTCAGCGTCCTGCAACCCTGGAATCAGAGCTGGACTGAAACACCAGCAATCTAACAGCGAAAGACTCTATCTCATTACAATCCAGTCCATTTTGTCTCTTTCTCTGCAGTAAGGAGTTTCACAGAAGTGACATTCACAGTTCCAGGGACAATGGGTGGGTTTGTTCTGCTGTCTGATTCTGTATTAGGGAATTTGCTCCACTCTCTGACCTCACTGCAGCAGGGCCATGGAGGATAAAGTGGACAGGTTTGCAGGCTATTGAAAGAGTGCCCCATCAGGGGAGACAGAAGCATTTCTCAGAGGGAGTCAAGGGAGAGAAGTATTAAGAAGAGAAAAATGTTCACTATCACGATGGCTTTGGGGTTAAATCCACCATGGAAGGTCTAGGACTGGCTGTCCTGGGTGGCAGGTCATTAGGAAGGGGCAAGCACACAGGAAAGCTGACATGCAGAGGAACCTCACGCTGGCTAAAGGTAGCCAGCCAAACAAACAAATAGCAACGTTGATGGAAACTGGCCTAGAAATATAGCTATAAAAATAGCCTGTGATTTCAGTAAGCAAGTTGCTTCTTCAAGTTATTTCTCTAACTAGCTGCATTCTTTAAGTGCCTGCTCATTCTCTCCCATATGGATATGATGTTCTGTGTTCCACATACAGTATGTAACTTACTGTAAAGCTTGGAACAGTCAAATGGGGACACGGTTTACGAGAAGCAGTACAGATGTAGCATTGCAGTCTATAGCTGATGGCTCAGCACCAAACCCGAGGCCAGGGCCCCATGCCTGGCACAGGGGTAAGCAATTTGTCGAGCCTCACCTCGCCATGTGCTAATGCTTCCCTTCTCTCCCATTATGTCATCCCTGGGTCTCTCCACAGCTGGACCCAAGAACATTCCTGCATTCCTGTTTGCATACCACAAGGAAATGTATTTTTGCGGCTTTATTGAGAACTACCGCAGAAGACAAAACAGAGCTTATGTGCTTTAGTCTGGGGCTAACAATAACCTCACACCTTTCCAGCCCTAAACTTCTGTTAGCGACTGACAAACAGCACTGCTGGGCTCTGCCTTTGAGATAAAGAGCCAATGCCCTGCAGCCCCAATTCAAAGTCATAACCTTCCACCAGGAAGGGAATCACTCCGGTTGTGAGCTTGATGTCTTCCATATCGTCCCAGCATATCCCCGCCTAATACATGGGCACACACAAACTATACCCCGGACAAGCCAGCATGCATTCCAGGTTGGGAAGAGTGCAGACGAGATGATGTCATATTTCTCAGCCCTTTGCTGAGCCTTTAAATTGCTGGATGACATCCTGAATGAGTAATGGATTGTTAAAAAGGGGTTGTGTCAACAGGTCACTCTTGCTGCTGCAGGATATGCCAATGACTCAAAGAAAGACAAATGGATTATTTCTTTGAGTGAGTGGTGACTCACTGACATCTGCATCTTTCTGTTTATAGAAGTGAATTCCCTCATTGACCTGCAGATTTTTTTAAGTTTAATTTCATCCCTCCCCCACTCCCTGGCTATTCTGTTTTACAGTAAGATTTTTTTCCCACTCCTTTAGTCCATTCTGGGCTTTTTACAGGCATCTCTTCTTCTGCTGTTCTCTTCAGAGGATCCTGCCAGGAGAAGCAGAAGTGTAAACTTCCCTTTAGCTAGTGCCCCTATACCATTCTCTGCATCCAATCCTGTTGGGAATACCGTAGCCTTGAGCTCCTTCAGTTCCAAAGTGCAAGGCACTGTATATCTTTATTTAGAGCAGTGATTCTCAAACTCATTTGATCGTGCCTCCCTTCTTTGTGTCTGTAGTAGTTTACATCCCTCCCACACACACACAAGTACGTGTGTGTGTGTGTGTGTGTGTGTGTGTGTGTGTGTGTGTGGTGGCGGCCATGCTTCACTTGAATCGGTTTCGGCTTCGTTTTTCACTGGAGTTGGGGTTTTTTTTTCTGTTACATGAATGAGCCAACGGTCCACTGTAATAAGAGCAACAGCAAAACTGTGATAGTGGTCGATGCTTGCAATTAAATGTGCACACCGCGTCGTAGCAAACGGATTAACGTACAGATGGTGATGAGTTTGTAGAATGCTATGCAAGGGTAGCAGAAATGCACAGCGCCCTCTGAGGACCTGATATGTCTGGAGGACTCAGCTTTGCTAGTTATTCATTGCTGTGGTTAAAATATAAGCAGTACTTTTATTTCCCTAAAGCTTCTCACGCCCACCTAGAGCACATTCTGCATCCCCCCAACCCCCTAGTTTAAGAACCTCGGATTAGAGAAATTCCTGTTGGGACAAATTGAGACAGTGACAGCTGTGAGCCAGAGCTCCTGAATCTTTCCATACAATGACTTCTACTGGCAGGGGCTGGGAGAGGAGTAACTCAGAGCTTCCACAGACAGTGCTCCTGTAGTGTTCCTACAGCAACTCCTGCTGGGAACATTGAGACTCTAGGACAGGGGTCAGCAGCCTTTCAGAAGTGGGGTGCCGAGTCTTCATTCATTCACTCTAATTTAAGGTTTCGCGTGCCAGTCATACATTTTAACGTTTTTAGAAGGTCTCTTTCTATAAGTCTATAATATATAACTAAAATATTGCTGTATGTAAAGTAAATAAGGTTTTTAAAATGTTTAAGAAGCTTCATTTAAAATTAAATTAAAATGCAGGGCCTCCCGGACCGGTGGCCAGGACCCGGGCAGTGTGAGTGCCACTGAAAATCAGCTCGCGTGCCACCTTTGGCACGCGTGCCATAGGTTGCCTATCCCTGCTCTAGGAGCTGAGAGTTTCCCCACAATGACTTCTCCTGGGCTGAGCTGTGATCTCCTCCACAGTCAGAGCTATGGTACCTTTCCCTGCAGCATGTCCTGCTGGGACAAGTTTTCCCCAACAAACAGCCAGCAGTCACGTTTCCTTACCACCACTAGACATCTCAGTGTGGACAACTGGCCAGCCAAAAGCACTATTGTAGTTGTCAATGTGACCAGAGAGCATCTTTCTTTATCTCCTGCCTCCCCCAAGAACATGTTAATAGATCAAAACGCCCTCATCTGATTCTTATTAAGCAGTGGATTTTTGGGTTGTTTTCCTAGTTACTGGCTGAGTGCTGGTGATTTTCTTTAATGACAGGCTCAGTGATTTCAACTTGTCAGGGGACGCTTGTTGCTCTGCACTACTCTGCTTCCATGAAATGCTGTAGTATGTTAGGGCTGGCCTACCCTCAGAGAGGAGGATGCTCAGATATGGGGAGAATAAGTCCTCCTTTCCTGTGCCAGTGTATCCCTTAGACGGCTCAGTCATCCCTAGGTAGATCTCACTGGGAAACTGAGCAGTCTGAATGCTGGGAGAAGGTTTGGACCTGCAACCACTCACCAGGGATTTGTGTTGTCCTGACATCTGGGAGGTACATCAAGCTGAGCTGCATATTCAGCAGGGGGAGCGGGTGTCTTACAGGTTCTCTTGCATTTGCCAATGGAGCCTGAAATTGGGGGGGAAGGAGGGAACCAGTAGTTTGGACAAGGGCTGGTAAAAACAGGAATAGAAGAGGGAGTTGGACGGAGGGCGTATGTTGGGAGGGTGGAGAAAAAAAAGGAAATGGCATCTGAAGGGGAGGAGGAATGGAGGAGATGTTTAACTGACGCATTTGGCAACTAGGAGAGAGGTCATGATGGAATGGGACTTCCTGACTGGGACTGTGGGGAATTTGGACAATGAGGAGGCATTTGGGAAGAGTTGGTGGGAGAAATCAGCAGCCTCATGTCCTAGGTATACTTGTCCACAATGTCTCCATGTAATTTATGGGAGATGAGCTTGCTGGTCCATTGTTCCCGTGTAGAAGGGTTCAGCCGGGTCCGGCTCTCTCCGGGGCGGCGGGGAACCAGACGGCCTCGCTACGTCCATCGGGTTATTTTGGGGGAACTAGCCTGGCCGCGGGGTTTCACGCCGCGGCAACGGTAGAGGCCAACAAACAGCTCTATTCCGCAGACCCAGGCCCTAGTTCAGGGTGGGGCAGTCGAGAGTCTCTGGCTCAGGCCCTTATGCAGGGGCTGAGCAAACAAATGAGTTCAGGAAGCCTAGGCCCTGGCTTCAAGGGGCCTGGGGAGAGGGGGAGACGGCCACCCGCACGTTGGGTGGCAGGGGGGACGCAGGCCCTCTCACTCCACTGCATCCCAGCCCAGGGCCCTAGCAGCAGCAGAAGACCCGCTGCAGTGTCAATGGGGATCCTGGCCGCAACA
The DNA here is from genome assembly GCF_011386835.1 of Chrysemys picta bellii. Lineage (NCBI taxonomy): Eukaryota > Metazoa > Chordata > Testudines > Emydidae > Chrysemys > Chrysemys picta. Next base: position 9,469,411 of record NC_088808.1, read on the forward strand.
CACTGACATGGGCGCTGGGTGTGCTACAGCCAGACGAGGGTCGGCTGCCCCCAGGCTACTTCCTACCCCCCCCTCGTGTGGTACCTGCATCCTCCATGGAATCAAGCACCATGGGCTCCTCAGGGTACCCGGTGAGCGGTAGGCTTGGCAGCTCCTCTGGGTAACTTGCCACTGGCAGGCTTAACAGCTTCTCCGGGGTCTGGTCGGCATCTGGACTTGGCTCGTCTGGCCAGTCCTTGAGTCGATCGCAGACTGCAGGAGTCTCCCCACCAGGAGCTTCACCACAGGCGTCTGGCTTCTCCAGTGGCCAGGCCTCTAGTGAGCTCTGGGGTTGGGCTTTTGTACTCCCTGTCCTGCGCCCTGACCTCTGGGGGGCGGGCGCAAGCTCCACTGGCTCCGCCCACTTTGGCATCCAGAGGGGCTCGTCCCTCTCCGGGGCGGCGGGGAACCAGACCGCCTTACTATATCCCCCTTTCTAAAGTTTATAATGCTAGAGACATCACGATAAGATTCTCTATACCAAAGAGGTTTATTTGCTCATTGTATCTCTGTTCCTCTCCACAGCAAGCACTTCGTGTGTAGATGTGGTGTGTTGTACTAGCTAAATGTTGGCCTTCATTTTCTTTAAGTCTCCAAGGACTGCCCTGTCAGCGGGGAAAGGCAGCCATTTTGGGTCTAGTCCAGGGCAGACTGTCACGACAGAGAAGCATGCCCATTGTGTAATCTCTCTCTCATGGAGACTTGACTTTTGCTCTCTCTTGTTTTGTCATCTTTTTGGGGCCTGTCTACACTGGGGGGGTTTAGCGACTGGGGTAGCTATGCCAGTGCATGCCCCTAAAGCCAGATCCTTAGCTGGTGTAAATCAGTGTGAAGCCACCGTAGTCAATGGCACAACACCTGGCTGCTAGCATCGGCATGGTACATATCTGTAAACTGTAACTTGCACTGGGAGGTAAGCTGAACCACTGCAAGTCAGTTTAAACGGGTGCAGCATGTCTACACTAGAGGTGAACACCGCTGCAGCCACAGCCATAACTAAACCCCCAGAGAGGACAAGTCTGCAATTTAAAATGAAGAGGATTCTGACTGAAAGTGTCTGTTTACTTTGTATATAGGAAATACATCATAGTCTGCACTGGGAGTGAAGCGGCAATTGAGAAAGGAATTAATGAACTCTTAAAAGCAACTGCAGAGAAAAGAGCCTTTGAACCTTGGCAGTATCCCTCAAGGGTTGTTGTCTGCCTTATTCTTCTCCCAATAAGACTATTTTTTGCTGACAAAATTTATTGAGGTTGTAAGAAACCATTTTACAAGCTCTAAGGGAGGAATGCTCTGATGGAATCAAAGCAAGTATGAAAGGCTCCTAGTGATGGTAAATAGTTCCTTGATTTAAAATGCAGCCTTGATACTGTAAATCATGGTTGGTTTGCATTCATATGGGCAGAAGATCAGGGGGTTGAGCATTGGCCTCCTAAACCCAGCATTGTGAGTTCACTCCTTGCGGGGGCCATTTAGGGATCTGGGGCAAAAATCTGTCTGGGGATTGGTCCTGCTTTGAGCAGGGGGTTGGACTAGATGACCTGAGGTCACTTCCAACCCTGATATTCTATGAAATTTATATTTTTGCCTGCTACGGTTTGAAAACTGATCATCTGAACAAAATTCCCTGTCTGCGATTTTGTTGCTAAAAAAAAAGTATTTAAAATCCTGGAAGGATTCGAGTACAGGGGGAGGAACCAACATTTTGCCATTTCACAGCATAAGAGAGTTTGCAATGAAAAGCAAAAACCTCTGATTCCTAGGTTGCCTGGGTCCACTGCAAATATTTCACCAAGCCCTAAGTGACACCAAAATGAAGTGGGGGAGGGAGGGAGGGGGGAAGCTTGCTCTGCTCTTGTGTTGTACCTGTTGTTTGCCTAAATAGGCACCTTCACATTCAAAGGTTGTCGGTCAAGCAGCAACTTTTTGTTTTGTTTTGTTAAGAGGGAATCAAATCTTCCAGGTGACCTTGGAAATAGTAGCGAGGCTAAAGGGCAGTAGTGCTGCATTATTATAGACACTAAGGCCCAGAGCCTCAGCTAGAGATGCTTGAAGTCAACGAATAGACCTTGATTTACACCAGCTGGGGCTCTGACCCTTCAGGCCAGGGATGGACTGGAGATGGAAGGGGACGTGGCCAGAGAGGCCCTGTGCCCCAGCACTTCTGCACCCATACAAAACTCCATAGGGGCAACTGAAGCAGAGACACAACTCAAGGCACCACTTAGGGTTGCTACCACCTGTGCTGGGAGCTTCACTGGCTCCTGGAACCCCTCAGTAGGGGAGGCACAAAGTTACTTCTCTGCTGTTTTTGCACTGGCACTTGTGCAGGGATAAATCTGCCCCTCTGAATAGCAATGTTTTTCTCCCACTTTGCACAGCTGTAAATGGCTCCATGAGCTGTAGGGCAAAGGTGAAGCAGGCCCTTAGGATTTGATCCTCTCATGCCCCTGATTTCAACAGAGGCAGGCTTACCCTTTAGCCGCCAATCTCAAAAGCTTCTAAGCACTCTCCGCGGCTGCTAACTTGAAGTGGAATGGAGGTTCCCAGCCTCTTTGCAGGATAAAGCCCCAATTTCTTACATGGCAAAAGGGAAATCAAATGAAAGGAAAAGCCCCCAGGAATGCACATTCCTCATCCGTCTCTTGCTACAAAAGCACTGCACACTAAGCCAACCTGGTGTCCAAGTTTTGTAGAAATGGGACGCGATTTCCACTGCCACTGTTTGTATCATCATTATGCAGCGGTGTTGACAGATAATGTAAACCACATCCCATATCTCATGACTCCGCCACTACGTCCCTCAGAAAGCAAGCAAACCACAAAAGAATACAGAGCTTGCCTTTTCCTCTGCCTCATTCCTATATGGATTTCCTCAGGGGGCCCCCACCTGCTCCAGCAGGAAAGAGAAGGGGCTTTGTTTAACTTCATTATCTGTGGATCTGAGGTCTGCTGTGATCTCATAGCAGATACCTTCATGGAGAAGCTACAGGCATTCCTCTAACCTCAGGTTTTTTCCCTGAACTAAAGACCGTGCTCCCACCATCCACAGGTAGACAGAAAAAGAAATTGTTTCCAATCTTATCACAGTGAATTAAGGAGCTCTTGGAATGGGTGGTTTTGCAGGAGATAAATCAACCCCTGCTCCTAATGCAGAAGCATTCCCTACACATTGGGAGTGATGACTCCATCATGCCACCTGGCTTTGTGCATCAACTAAAACTTTGGCTTGCCTCTTCTTTGGGAATATCATTAGATAGAAGCCCACCTCCTCAGCTGGTAGAAATCACTGTAACTCCATTAAAGGCAATGGGGCCAGAGCCTCAGCTGGTGTAAATCACTGTCGGTCCAGTAGAGTCAATGCATTTATGTTAATTTACACCAGCTGAGGATCTGGCATCAGAGTTCCCATTTGGGTAGCAGATTGGTTGTCAAAGGTGGTTTCTGCCACAGAAGAAAGAGGAGGGGTGGGGCAGGGCAGGGCAGGATTTTCACCTAGGTAAGAGCACAAGCACAACTCAGGCACCTTGAAAAGTAGGTTGAAAGCATCTCTGACATAAGCAAGTTGTGTAAGGATTTAGGAAAAGCCCTTTAGGGGAGATAACTCACTCCGCTCATAAATCCTGGGGGAACTTTTATGAAAGATGTCACAGGTCTGAATGGAGCCAGGTCACCACAACTAGTTCACCACCAACCAACCACCTCCTTGCAGCCTGCGGTGGCTTGGTGACACCCTGCCTCAGTTTCCACTTCTGCTCAGGGCCCCTTACAAACGTCACCCCATCCAAAGAGTATAAGACAAAATTCCCTTTCTGGGTTTCTACTTCATTAGGTCCAAATAGAGCCTCCTCCACAGAGACTGCAGTTCCCCACCATTACTCCTCACCAAGGTGGAGACACAATCCTACCCCCTGGCTGGGCAGATTCACATAAGTTCCTGCTCCTGGAGGGAGCCTTCTTCACTGCAGTCTCAGGTAGGGCCCAGCCCCTCTGCCCTGTGGGACTATCTGTTCCTGGTGACTGAGCAGCTGGACAAATTGCTGCCACCCACGCTGTCTTCTCTCCATTCCAGGTTGTAGCTGTCCACCAGCCTGTGTGTTTTTACCCTCCCCAGACCTGGCTTAGTCACATGACCATCTGTCACTGGACTTAATTCCTTCTCTTCGCTTCGGGCAGTAAAGCAGCTGTGTCCCAGGTGGGTTCAGACCTATCTCTCTTTAAAGGGCCAGACACCCTCTGACCCAGACCAGTCAAATTGCCTCAGAACCCACCATCGCTATTGGAATTGCTTGACAAGATTGTTTGTCCCGGTTTGAACTAGCCTGTGGATTGAAGTCCCTCTCAGTCCCGGAAATGGCCCCTTTAGGCCATGGTTGAGGCATGCTAGCAAGGCAGTGCTGAGAAACAGTGCAATGGCACTGCCACGGGGGTATGTGGTCTGTGGATGAATACATGTCCCATTTCCAGGACTGTTGGTCCGGCACTCTTTCCTAGCAGTGACAGCACCATATGTTGCTCCCTGTGACCTTCAGCCCAGTGGTTAGGGCACCTGCCTGGGATATGGACAGCACAGGTTCAAATTTCCAGTCTGGAACAGACCTGAGGTAGGCAGACATATCTCAGTCCTGTCATCCACAGATCCTTATGTACCTGACCCATTTTAAAAACTGACTGACAAATTACATGAGGAACCCTCCACTGAAATGCAGGTGCCCCTGGTGTGGAAGATGGTGGCCTTTAAACAGCATATGACACTACACAACAGTTCAGGACAGGAACTGAGGGGCATACCTTATCTAGCTGGAACTGAATGGGTATCTTAGACAGACTGTAAATACCCAATCAGAATTTGGCCAGGACACCCCAGTCTCTGAATTTCAATGGAATTTAGGGATCCAGTTCCCTGGGGCTCCTTTGAAAAGCTCAGCCTTAGTGATCATGGGGAAGTCAAAAGTTCAGCTCCTAAAAGACGTCACTTTCAGCAATACAGAGCACTCTGTCTCTGTCCTGGGAGAGCACTGGTGTTGTTTACCCTAGTAGTCACAGATAGAGAGACACCTGGTTTTCCTGAATTTCATTCTGGCTTGGCACATGCTGGACAAAATTGTCTTTATCTCCATTTGGTTTCAGTTCAGGGCTTTAGATTTCTTGCTATTCTATATATTCACTGTTTGGGATTGAGGTAGCTAGAGGGATATTTGCTTCATTGCAAAATTTGCATTAAGTGGTTCAAAGGGAAGGTAAAGAAATCCCAAATAAATTGCTCGGTTTCTCCAGGCAAAGAATGCTAACTGGTTGGAACTGCAGAATACACATGCACATATTGCTAAATCTCAAAGTGTTAAGGGGAAAAATACTTAAACCTTCAGAGTGAATTAATTTATCTCCTGTTTTGAATTAGTTGTTTTGCTTTAGCAAACATGACGGTATTATCCAGATATGTTCTTCTCTGAACTGATTGCAGAGATAGGTTGCCAGGAGGCATCAAACATACACAAACTCGAAAGAGAGAGAGAGGCTTATTTATCAAAAGAAACTGTAAACTCTGTGGAGTGCCTCTTCAGGTACTGCAGGCTTTCAACAGACAGGGCAGGAAGTTAACATTTTTGTATATTCAAACTGTTTATGGAGTTTTATGAGATATTGTACAGGAAAGATAGGACAGGCCAGATCCTCAATGTAAATCAGTGTTGTTTCATTGATTTCAATGGAGCTAGGCCAATTTGCACCAGCTGAGGTTATGGCCCAATGGCTAGTGGTAGATGGACCCCAGAAAGTTCCAAGGTTCCATTTGGAGAAGCAAGTTTTACGTTGATACATACCTTTTCCAAAGCATCCGTCTCCTTGGGTGTGGACAATCAGGCAGGAAAGCTCACAAGTTCCGGATTTTTCTATGATTTCCTGCACATCTTGTGTCCACTTAGGCTGCAAACACCACAAGAAAAGATTCTCAGATAGAAATTCAGTACTTTTTGGTCCAGCACAAATCAGATCCAAGAATCTCAGACACTCCCATGAAAATGAAGAATAATAGGGCAACATTAATCAGGCATTTCTGAGCCAGTTAAGGCAGCCAAAGAACCTGGACATGTCAAATGAATGTGAAAGTTGTTGGCCTTGATATTAAGAAGTGCCTGCACTATCTAGCTACTCTATGGATGTCCAGACATATCTGAATTTGAAACATTCCTGGATAGAAAGCCAAGCTGCTATAATGCATTTTAATTTCCATTATCCCTCTTCTTTATAGCTTACAAAGCATGTACAATGTACTTTTTATAGGTAGCACTGTCCCCTTCAGTCAAGAAGCGGGTAGTTTGGATGCATACCCAATACTAATCTTTCAGCAAAGGAACTAAGGGAGTTGGTGTGCTGGTGAAGGTGCCATCTTTTTATTAGATGTTCAGTGGAGGTCTGTCTCTGTCAAGGTGGCTGTGCAGATGGAGGTGAAGATCCCCTGGCTCTTTCTGAAAGAGTGGATCAGAGCACAGGAGTGCTGGCAAAGCTCCCTTCTCTCACTGAGAAAAGATTTCTTTTGTGATTAAAGAGTTATAGGTTTATAGGTAAAATGTAGTAACAATAAAACTAGAGGTACACGCAAGTAATAAAATTCAGGACCAAATCTATATGTGAATCCAAATGTGTCCAAAATCCAGGGATGTTCTTATCTAATCTATCTCTCTATGCTGGCACATAAAGTCCCAGATTCGGTGTTGTGATTCAAGATAAGAGTTAGCCACAACACTTAGATTCAAGTTTGGCTCTGGATCCACATTTCTCCAAAATGTATTCAGACTCAGATTTTTGGTTAAGTCTCATCTGTTGGTAACACAGGTTCTAATGGCCAAGAATGTGCTGAGTGCTTAACATCGGCCTCATTAACCTTATTCAGTCATTTCCCCACTGGTGTCTAATAAATTGCATTGTAAAGCATTTTTTGGTACCTCCAGTGTGAAAGGCATTATATAAAACTAAATACTGTGGTGCTATGTTATTGCAATTCTGGAATCTGGGCTCCGAAGAGCTGGTCTCTGAAAGATGCAAGTCACATTGTGTTTGCACATGATTCATGGGTCCAAGAGATCTGAAAAATGTATTAAGAATTCTCTGCTTGGAAGGGTTTCAGTCATTGTAAAATAAGCACAAGCTGGAAGAAATTTCTTCCCTGGGTCTTTCTTTCTCTCCCCCATTAATGTGCAATGTAGTCCAGATGCCTGCTTGGCAATGGCATTCATATACACATGAGATTTAAAGGGACAATCTCTGGATTCTAGGCTGGGGTCCTTTATGGCAGTTTGGAACCTGCAAAGGAGATCTCCAATAGGGCATCTCTCTGGTAGAGGAACACGTGCTTTGCCAAGTCACTGAGCCAATGAAGATCCCAGGAACAATGTATCTGCTCATATTGCTCGTATCTCACACAAAATACCATTGAGATAAAAAGTGGCTAACATAAGCCAGTGCTTGTGAAACCTGCCACGATATTACTAGAGATAGGCGCTGTAGCAGGTTGCTTGGGGCCAGCCAGGTGTTTTCACTGATCAGGTGCAGTGGAAGGGGGAGGGGGGGGGAACATGTGTTCCCTACTGAGAACTGGGCTGTCCATAACGAAGAGGGGGGTAGTGGTTTGGGAGAGGCTGTTTGACGCCTCTCAGAGGAAAGAATCCTACAGGAGGCCCTGAAGCAGGAGGGATTGTGAGTGAAAAAAGGGGGCAATCCCCTAGAGCTGTAGCTCAGGGTGGGCTGAGGAACAGTGCTTGTGTATGTTAGAAACAAAATTAAAAAAATAAATAAAACTGGTGTGGCAGTGGGTCCTTTGTGGCCTGGGGATAAACCAGCCCTCAGAGGCCTGAACTCAAACTCCAGATCAAATGCTCTAGCTCTCTGGTGAAGGCAGTCGTGAAATCCTGACCTGAACCCTGATCCATATTCTGTGTTTCAGGCATATCCCTCATTATTACAACTCCACTCTGTTCACTTAAGCTGTCCCCAAATTCCACTGATCCCCACACTGAAGCCAAACTCTAAAAGAGGCTCTGGTGAGGGTTAGTTAAGGATACAAGAGTGAGTGGTCTCCTCATGGAGCTCCATTTCCTTCCCTCTTCAGTACTTTCTCCCAGTCTTGGACCCCACCCTGCACTTCTAGCAAAACACTGGCTATGGAACCCATCCCATATTGGCCTTCCTGTTACCTGCAAAGATCTGGCTGCTTGTTTATTAAATAATGGGTACAGTGACTTTGGAATTTTACATGCCCCAGCATCCTGTGCTGCATGGGACATATCGACCCCCCCGCCCCGACTACCATACATCAAAGCTCAACCAATTAAACAGAAGCAAAACCTAGGGCTCACCAGAGATACAGCCTGACCCTGCTTTGTATCTTCAAAGCTAGGAGGATCTGGAGGACTAGAGCGAAGCCATAGAAAGATAAAGCAATGGGCTTGGGGAAGCTGAGGGTCTGGAAGAGATGCTGATGAGGGGTAACCTGGTGGAGCTCCTTAATCTGCCTCAGAGGCCTTGGCAACAGCTGCTGTTTTGGCCACTTGGATCTGCAGAAGTACCTAATTCCAGATTTGGGGTGGCAGGGAGCGATGGCCTACTGGAGGTTTTTTGGTAGTTGCAGAAGTAGGCTTGGGACCCAGCTGAAACAACTAGCCAAACCAACCTTAAAGCTACCATTAGGTCGTCTAAATGGCAGAAGTGGCCCAAGCCACAGAGTTCAGATATTAAACTTCAGGCTACTTTGGTTTCATCCTTTATATAAGTAGGGAAAAGTTCACACCTGGATCTGAACTTCCCCCAAAGTCTTCAGTGGTGGTGCTACAAAGTAGTAGTGTTGAACTGGGCTCCAGGCTGCTGTTGTGTAAGAAAGGTCTGAGGGCCTGATTCTGTTAACGTAACCCACTCTGGGAGCATGGGTCTTTAGCTACCTCGAGCAGCTGGTACACATCAGCTGCTAACAATCTGCTATAAGTGCTACCTAAGGAAGTATTCTGGAAGAACTACCACTTAGCCTGGTAAATGTATGCTTTCAATAGTGAAGGTACGGCCTTCAAGCCCCACTCACAGCCCCTGCAATTGTAACCCCTGGGTGAGTGTGTGTTACACGTCCCCATCCACCAAGGATATGATATGTTCCAGCCCGCAGCTTTAAAGGACTAGTTCTTTAGCTCAATCTGTAGCAGGTGATGCTTTTACATTTGCAGGTCCCTGGTTCAGTCCCTGGTGTGATGTTCATGAGGCCAGTCATCACACAGTGATTTGTGCTGTTGGCATCGATGCTGTTATACCAATATACTACCGGTGTGAAAGCAGAGCCAGCCCGAGAGTCATTATTCAAAGCTATTTTATTATAGCTCTAGTTTGCCCATCCTGGGGCTAACCTGAAAACATAGCACAGGGCCAGACTTGGCGAGATGCTCTGAGAAATGTGGGTGGGTTTTTTTCTCCCCTTGTTGTTGGCTGTTTAGCAATTTTTGTACAAGGGCAGAGGGAATAAATCCTCCAGTGGCAGCTTTGTGACCAAGCCTTTTCTGGGAACCGCTATTTCTTTCTGTTCGATTTATTTGCAGGAAACCCAGAACTGATCCTATGCAGGGAGCGTGAGGAACAATTTGCTTCACAGAGTGCTATAAATCTCTGAGCCTGTGGTGCTACTGGGCAGGTTCCCCCTCAGGGACTTTTGGAGCTTTCTCATGAGGAATTTCCAGCCACGCGGGGGCTCTGCTCTTTGATAGCACCAGTGATGTTAGAACACATGGCTGAGAGGCTAAACTGCATCTATATATCACCTCCATTGAGGTGGCATATAAGTAAGGGGAAACGGGGGGAGAGGGGAACACACATTAAATCTTACAAGCATCATTTTGTTTTCCCTTAATGCTTCTTTCTCCCCTCCCCTTGCATCCCTCTCATGCACCCCATTTTTTTTTTCAGTAGCCGACGGGAGTGGTAGGATTTCAAGGGGCCAAGACAAACTGTTAAACATTCTGATTCCTAACGGTTCCTCTCAGAAAACTGCTGACAGATGCAGGACATGAGATCAGAACTGGAGAGGTTGCCAACCTGAGGCTCACGGCCAGCCATTGATTCGGTCTTTTTATAGTGAAATCTAAATCTAGGGTAGGTATCCCAGCCAAAGACTATGTGTCGCTTTCTCTCATCGCCTCCTCTCCCCACCTTCCCCTCCATTCTCCCTGTCATGCTTCCCCCTTTCCCGCACCTCCACAAATTTCTTGTCCTCCGCTGTCTTTTTGTATTTACTGTCATTGCTTTCTTCTCCTTTTCCTCTCCCTCGTATTTTTCTGTTTCTTCATTTCTTTCTCCTCTTGAGCTAGCAGAATACATGGATGCCTGCCCGGCTAGAAAGGAGAGAAAGAAAAGTACAGGAATTTGACCGATGCAGCAAGTTTCTCTTTTCTTGGAGCCTCTAATTCACTATATGGCCTATTTGTGTCTTGAAATAATAGATGGATAGAGCATGTGAGAGAGATGGGGTGGGGACTCATTAAGTACTGAGGTCAGTTGGGGCCTTGCAGAAGGGGAGAGAGGCCACTTGTCAATTTAGAAAGGGGGTGTGTTGATTCCAACCAAATAGGTAACAATACTGGTATACACACTGGCTGATCCACAGCTTACACCTACAATATACCCAAGGCCTGCTCTTCTTCAACACCTGGCCACTCTCACCATGGGTGAGGTTCATCCCTCATTTATTACCGTCTCCTACAGCTCTTGGCTCTACAGCTCATTGTGACAGTACATTCAAGGTCAGGAAGTTGTAGAAGTGGCCTCCCTACTCCTGAGGTAGGGGGTGCGTAGCGAGCCAGCACCGTCCAAAATGTAGGTGACACTAGCAGGGGAAGGAACATAAAGATGGAGAGGGGAGGTGCTCTCCCCTGGAGGAATTTAAGAATTCTGGGTGGAATTTAAAGCTGTCAATACCTGAGGTTCTGGTGAAAACACTGATGCCAAACTCCAGGGACACATCTCCCACCAGACCCTCTTAGGAGCATAGAGGATAGACGGGTGCAGGGAGGTCCAGTGAATGCAAAGTCAGGCGACTAAAGGAGGGCAGTGACTATTGGGGGCTCTGTGCACAGAGGCTGGTGTTTGAGTGCTGGGTCGAAAATGCTGACATAACTGTGAAATGATTTGAGATTGCTCATGGGTAACCAAAGCATGCCTTCTTGGGTGACTTGTATGTGGACTTGTATGACTTGGGTGATGAGTCCAGGATGGATAGATAGAGGTCGCTCCTTGAAAATATTTACTGTGAGAAACCCAATCTAGGCATGTCTACATTCAGACAGGAATACAAAGCATAATCCTTAAAGCTCTCCTCTGGACTCCTCAGCCTTCATCGCCTCTCCTGCCAGCCCCATCAAAGTCTTCCCAAGCCCTAGACTGCTACAGTCATTCTGAGCTGGAGCAAGTGGGAACTGTTTAGCAGTGCACTGCTTAACCAAAGCCTTCCTTCCACCCCTGCAGCAATCAGCACATCAGGAAATCATTGGCAGTAGATCCCATTTCCTGCCTGAATGAGGCTCTTGTGTATTCCCGGATGCTCATCGAGCAAAGGAATGTCAGAGGCTGAGATCCATCTGCCAAAGACGTGGATCCCCTGCTTTCCGGCTGGCAGTGTTAATGGCTGTGCATTGCACAGTATTTCCTTATCTCATTAGCAGCTCTCAGCACCCCTCAGGGAAGGTTTCTCACTTTGACTGGCAGCCATGGGTGATTAATACGCAGGATCCCAGAGGCATTGTTTCTTCTGGCTGCTGATGTGTCATAAATAGAACATTAATCCCCAAGCTGGTGCTTGGATCCTATTAATAAACTGATAGCCAAGGATTGTCTTTAGAAGGGGTGCAGGACGCTGCCATATCACAGAGGTTGTGATGCTGGGTGACTGAATGAAAGCACAGCTCATCAGCCCTGCAGATGTTGCACCATCACCTCGTTAGGGTTATTTTGTATAGACCCTATAAATGTCATAGTACCTGCTCCTTTCCATTGCAGCCTGTGGGTGTGGAGGGATATCAGCGCTTCACAGGAGGCATTCAGGCATTTCCAGGATCGGGACCTTCGAGTATTATAGGGACTTCATCAAAAAAGTTGGAAGTCAGCAATCAACAGGTGGAATGGACAGTCTCCTCAGAGTCTGAGGAACATCATTTCAGTGCCGGGTTACTCCTGTGAGAGAGAGCAATTAGAATAGAAGGGAAACCTGATCCCCAAAGTGAAGATGCAGGTAAAATAATACAGAAATACTTCTGCCCCTATGCAACAGCTGGCATCTGACTTGGTGGGAGACCAGAGGAGTTCTTACGCGTTGCTAGGAGGGAAGGTTGACAGGCTACAGGAATTATCCAAGGGTACCACCCATAGTCCTGTGGCTGTTTATGGTTTACCAATGAAATACAAGCGGCGGGCCCACTGACCTGCTTTTGATTCACTGTCATCTTAAAAAAACTACTACTAAAGAACAGAGAAAAGCAGACTCCAAACTGCCTCTGTTCCAGAACCCTGAGACTGACAGGGAGCATGTAATATTTTTCACTTTGGGAGAAGATCCTCTTCCACCTTCTGGGCAGCTGATGGAGAGATCCACTGTCCTTTGGGACGGCGGGTGATGAGAAGAGACTGCTGACTACACAACATCCTTTTGGTAGGTCTCCTTGGGGCTATGTTTCTCTTGGTGTAACACTGTTCTCCAGACGGCAGATATGATGATACAAGGTCACAGTGCAGAACCTGCGTGGGGAGGGAGCAGGAGAGAGTCACGTGCATTTAAATCCAACAATTGGCATGTGAGTCTGCCACAACCACAGGTCACCAACTAACACCCAACATGTGGGAATAGGACTCATTCCGGCAGTGAAAGTCCAGACATTTACTCAGTGATTCCACTAATCCTCCCCATAAAAGAAACCAATGATGAAGATGTGAGCAGGGTTATTTCATCCAGCAAAGAACAATGGCAGAATAGCACCGACACAAACTAGTCCATGATACTGGTTGATATTGCTCTTGGCAACACATTATTTAGCTGTTTTAGTCAGTGCTGAGTACACTAAGTAAATAAATAATAGTAATAATAAAAACGATGACAGGAAGTCAAACAGAGGTGCATATGTTTACGCCTACATTGTTATTGCTAATTATTTGTATTGCAATAACCACCTAGACGCTCAAATGAGATTGGGGCCCCGGTGAGCGAGGTTCTGCACAAACCCATAATAAGAAACAGTCCCTGACTCAAAGAATTTTAGGGCAAATAGACAAGAAGGGGGAGAGAAATATCATGCCCAAGGTCACACCACAAAGCCACCAAGTCCTAACCCGGTACGCTAGCCATTGGACCACCCTGCTTATCTAGATATTATCTAGAGAGAGGTTTATATCTGGAGGCAGGGAAATATAACATGACTTTTCCCGGTGGCTCCACCTTTTTTCGCACTGATTATAGCTGACCCAAAATTCACTGCCTCTGCCTTGCTGGGAGGCCTGGGTGTGTAAATGAAGTGAATGAAGAAGCAAAGGAGAAACACCACACTGAAAAGCCAAGTGTTTGTATTATACAACAACGTGGTAAAATTAAGTCAATCTTTTTATGTTCCCTCTGATCTGATACATTGCCAAGGACTCCAAAGACTTTGCAAAGGCCACCTAAGGGGCGCTCACAGAGGAAGGTGACTGATAATGGTGTCCTTCCTTTCATGTGCTTTTTCTCTGCCTACAGATATTCCTTGCAGAGCCGATGAAAGAGAGCTGCAAAAGCACGAAAGGCCCAGAAAACATTAGTAATACTGACAGCCCCCCCCCCCCCCCAAAGTGGAACAGCTTTGCAACTGCGAGGAACTAACCCTATAGATTAGGACCTAAGAGACTGTCCATACTTGAAAAGCGACCTGTGGTTAATAATGGTTTTCAAAAATGGGATCCCACCCCTGACCAGGATTGAAAACGGATTAGCCACTAGTGTGGATAAAACCAAACTGTTATCAATACCTATTACAGAAAGCATGCCAGGCCCCTGGGTGAAGGAGGTTTCCGTTGAAGGGTGCTGAAAATGATCAGACCCTTTCTATTCTGGAAACCAAATTATTATCTATTGAGGGTGACAGGAAGAGGACCGGTTGCTGACAGCTGTTGCCAGTCCTGGCTCAAAACCACCCATAACTCAAAGTTACAAGTTCTATTCCTGCACAGGCCCTGATTCAGATCTTGCTTACTCTGCAGGAGAATAGCACATGATTTGGGAAAGTTACACTATAAGTGAGATCAGAATGAAGGTTCATAATCTCCATCCCCTGCCTATGTTTTTGGCAGCTGTAACAAAATATAAGGATACATGTTTACAAAATGTGAGCATGTGTGAATATCGATCCAGACAGCCTGTATTTTTTATCTATCCCTTCCACTCTTCCCTGAGTTTTACCGTTGCTAATGCTGATTTATACAGTGTGTTTCAGATGGAAGAGGAAATGGTATATTTTGGACCCCTGAGAAAATAGCGTTGACCTAACATGTCTTCTGGTCACATGACTGAACATAAGTAACTAAGCTTCTAGTCAAGGTCACACAAACCAGATTCAGCAAAATACCTTCTAAACTCAGCCCTAAAGCATGACAGAGGTAGTTAGAAACCAAGAGTACACCTATCAGAGGTGGTTGAAATTATTTGAATGTCAAAATTTTGACATTTAGAAATGTCAACATTTGAAAAAAGGGAAAATTTTGGATCACATTTTCAGAACATTTCCACCCACCCTTCACACCTTGGTTTTTTCACCAACTTCAGAGCTGGTCAACATTTTTCAAATTTTGAAATTCAAAAAATTTCAAATGTTGATTGTCCAGATTAAAAAAAAAACAGGAGAAATATAATGGGGGAAAATCACATATTTTCCTCCTTTTTTCAACCAGTGCTAATAGCTACATCAGAAAATATCACTGTTAATAGTCTGTGGCTATTTTGTCAAAGTTTGGTTACTAATAACCCAAATTTGCCTGCCCCAATACAGGTTGTTGCTTTCCTTTTCTAGATTCTGTGGGAACCGCTACAGAGCTGCTAGAGATGTAGGAATGTCCAGTGGTCCGGGGGCTAGTTAGGACTTAGGAATTTTGGGTTCAAGTCCCTGCTTTATCACAGTCTTTGTATATGACCTTAAGTAAGTCACGTAGCCGCTTTGTGACTGAGTTTCCCCATCTATTAAATGGAACGATAGCCCTGCTTTACCTCACTGGGGTGTTGTGAGGATCAATATATTAAAGACTGTAATGGGCTCATGCATCTTGGTAATAAGGGGCCATATAGGTACCATGGATCGTTCAAAACAAAACCTCAGACAGGGGCAGAAATAATGAGTGTGCAGTTCTGTAGCACCTTGGACCCAGGGTTGACAACAGGTATCAGAAATTGGTCCCACCCACTCAGTCTGGAAAGAAGATGATTTGACTGCTAATGTATTAAAAATGTTGCTTAACAAAGCTTCTCGGCCTCCTGGTAAAATGAATATGTATTATCCCTATTTTATAAGTGGAGAATAGAATCTGTTTTCCATACAGTGACAGCAAAGGATTTATGGAACTCCAGGTGGCTCCCTCAGGAACAGATCACAGGCCTGGGAAGACAGCAGCAGGTTGAGATCATCTGGCTTCTGACAAAGAGATGGTTTCAACCAATCCACTCCAGGGAGCCGGTGTACGTGAAAACTCCACGACTTCCAAATGGATGAGGAAGATTCTTTATGAGCCCAGCCAAGTGGAGTGAAAACAACAAGGAGCTAAACATGAAGCTCAAGGCAGCAATACGCAGAGGTGAGATGAGTTAGTGCCGTGGTGGGAAGGTGAGGAAGAGAAATCCCTCGTGTTTTGATTGTAACACACTTTAAAGGGGGTGTGTATTGATTGGCATGGTGGCATTTTATTTACTGTATTGGAGGCTGAGAAACTGAAATGGGGGGAGATTTTAGATGCAGTATCAGGAATGAGAGAATTGGGCAGAGGGGCTCAGTTATGTTACTAACATGAAGTGGGGAATCAGAGTTTAGAAAACCATCAGTGTTCTGAATCTTTAAAGCCACATGTTAATGGTTCTCTTAAAACCACTGGGAGTCCCTCAGTGGAGTCCTGCACCCTGGCCACTGTTCCATAAATGTGAATGAGACTTTGAAGGGTAGAGGGAAAAAAGGGAAGGAGATACTTTATGGAAGGGACACAAAAGCTTTCCCATAGGGGGCTCTAGTTTAGTTATGTTAAAAATGAGACAATCCAGCTTTAGCTGTAATGGATTCTTGTGGGAAGGGCAGAAGAAGATGTTCCCCAATGGGGTTAGGTTTTCTTCTCTTGCTAAGAAGATGTGGCATTATAATTTATATCCCAGTAGCATCCTAGGGCCCCAACTGACATTGGAGCTCCAGTGTGATAGGCGCAGTACAAACATATGGCCAAAGGTAGTCCCGGTCCCAAGGAGCTTACAATCTAAGGAGACAAGAAAGACAATGGGTAAGAGGGGAAACAGAAGCATCATGCAGTGCTGCCACAAGTTAGTGACAGATTCAAGACTAGAGCCGAGGCTTCTGGAGTCCTAAGCTAGCAGCCCAGCCACTAGACCACACTGCTTCTCAAGGCATTCAGCCATTGGTTATCCTTATGCATCTAGAAGTACCTTGCTAGAACTCCACTCTGTTGCTGTAGCCATGTCAGACCAGGTTTATACGATCCTGCTGCAGATATAACCTGGTATAGGCAGGCTGGGGTTTGTATTTTCCTTCCCTGGCTTTGAGTGGCACACTAGAACTCGTGCCATCTTTCCGCAAGCTCCCCTGTATTTGTCAAACTTCCCTGATATGGCCAGTAAACATCCTTTCTTCCCTCCTAGGCCTGCAATGCATGTGTTTATAGCTAGCACGGTGCAGTTAATTATAGGTCCAATCCTGCACGCACCTTTAATGATGACAGTCCAACCATGAGCCCTTACTCATTAAAATAGTGCTATTGGCTTCAGTGCTCATGTGAGTAAGGATTGCTCTGGCCAATAAGGATTTGCAGGATCAGGTCCTAGTTTTCTTGGTATTAGGTTGTTTTCCTTTTTAAACCTTTCCTGATTTCACCGTCTACTTTTGTGAAACAGATTAAGAGTTGGGGATTAAGTGTTCGCAATGATCGTGGGGAGCTTGCCAGCTAGTGGTCACTAACAGAACTGCAGCTGGAGGGAATGTCTCCATTACTGACATCTGGCTGGTCTTTCCAGGATCTCCCCATCTAATGTTCGTGCCTACTTAGAGACCAGGAAATTAATGAGTAAAACAAAGGAATTTACTAAAAGTCTCCAATGCAGATGGATCCCATTAACTGTTTCTCAACCTGCAGTAACTTTCCACACAACCGCCCCGTGACGAAAGCCGGGAGAGGTCAGTCTGATTAGCAGACACATGTATTTGTCTAGCATTAAAATGAAGCATGGTTAGAGTTGGGCCACACACATATCTGGGAATCTTAGGAAAATAAGGTGCTCTTGAGAGAGCCTCTATATTAGGAATGAATGAACGGGTTCAAACCTTCCCCCCAAATTCCAACCGAAACTTTTTGCAAACACTAACTTTTCTGAATTGTTTTTCATTTTTTTGCTGCACTTTCAGGTTCTCTCCAAAATGTTGGGTTATTCATGCGGTCTTGTAAGATTTCTGTTCCATCCACATCTACTGCTTATGGGATTTCATGTCCAATTTTGAAGACACACGAGATTTGAATAAATATACGGGGCCAGATCTTCAATTGGTATAAATCAACATAGCACCACTAACTTCAATGGAACTGGGCCATTCTACGCTAAGGAAGGGCATGGTTCATGAGGGGTGCTTGTTGAAACCAAAACAAAACTCCTGGCCTTCCAATCTATCTAGGCCTTTATATCAGGGGGTAGCCATATTAGTCTGTATCTACAAAAACAACAAGGAGTCTGGTGGCACCTTAAAGACTAACCGATTTATTTGGGCATAAGCTTTTGTGGGTAAAAACCTCACTTCTTCAGATGCATAGAGTGAAAGTTACAGATGCAGGCATTATATACTGACACATGGAGAGCAGGGAGTTACTTCGCAAATGGAGAACCAGTGTTGACAGGGCCAATTCAATCAGGGTGGATGTAGTCCACTCCCAATAATAGATAAGGAGGTGTCAATTCCAGGAGAGGAAAAGCTGCTTCTGTAATGATCCAGCCACTCCCAGTCCCTATTCAAGCCCAGATTAATGGTGTTAAATTTGCAAATGAATTTTAGTTCTGCTGTTTCTCTTTGAAGTCTCTCTGTAACTTTCACTCTATGCCTCTGAAGAAGTGAGGTTTTTACCCATGAAAGCTTATGCCCAAATAAATCTGTTAGTCTTTAAGGTGCCACCAGACTCCTTGTTGTTTTTGTAGGCCTTTATATGTCCCTCATCCTCAGTCTCTGAGTACCTCACAATCATTACATGTATTTATACTCATGACATCTCCATGAGGGAGGGAAGTGCTATTATCCCCATTTTACAGACAAGGAACTGAGGCCCAGAGGCCCAGATCCTCAAAAGTATTTGGGCACCTAACTTCCATTGAAAAAAAATGGAAATTAGGAGCCTCCTACTTTGAGGAGCTGAGCCTCTGTGCCTAAGGCCCAGATCTTCAAAGGTATCGCAGTGCCTTACTCCAAGGGGAGTTGGGTGCCTCAGTTCATTAGGTGCATCAATACCTTTGAGGATCTCAACCTAAATGATTTGCCCTGGGTCACACAGAACACTTGCAGCTGAACCAGAAATGGAATCCCAGTCTCTTGAATCCCTGTCTAGTAGACCATCCGTCCTACCTCTGTTGGCTTGCTGCTAGTCTATGTCTTTTTAAGCAAGAGCTAGACTTGGCGTACAGAGCCCTGAGATGTTTCAAAGCTAGAGGACTCTTTGGCCTGGCAGATGTTTTTAGATACTTAGTGTGACACTTTCTGTACATTCCTCACTATGACTTTGAAAGAACCAAGGAAAAGACTCCTCCAGCAAATCCATGCCAGGAGGTACACTGAGCACAATGCATGCTGGGACAGAACTCAGGACATTCAGTGAGTGCTGGATGGATACCGGTGCATTACAGCCAGGATTAAT
This sequence comes from Chrysemys picta bellii, assembly GCF_011386835.1. NCBI lineage: Eukaryota > Metazoa > Chordata > Testudines > Emydidae > Chrysemys > Chrysemys picta. The sequence goes on from NC_088808.1 coordinate 9,488,590, forward strand.
AATAAACCTTATAGTTGTGTACCTCCTGACCACAGCTTAGTGGTTGTATTCAAGGAGCTTCCACTAACAGGGGACATAAAACTTCATTCATCTGAGAGAGCTCCTTAAATCTTAAGCTTCTTTTTTGTTAATAGAGCAAAACTCCATTAAGCATTTTCCCCTGGCCAGCTGCATGGAGATGAGTATCTATTCTCTGTACACCAAAGTGGCTGAGGAAACGGACAGGGCAGAAGGTTTCAGCTGGCGCTGACACATATCCCATTTCCCCATGCTATACACACTCCCAGGCATCATTTATTTGTTCAGTGTTTGTCTCGCCAATTGCAAAGCAATGCCTGCATTCCACACCAGACCCTCTCAAGTAAAGTACAACCATTTATAGCCTCAGCTGAAAGACGCATCTGAAGGATGAATCAGAGCAAGAAAAGTAATGGTTATAGAAATAACACCAGGGAATAATGGACATGCCAGAGATTAAAGTATGTTCCAGAGAGAGAAAGGGAGAAAGAGATAGAACTACAGAAAGGAATAACAAATACTGGGTACATGACAGCTTTGGGTTATAGAACCTCATATATCTTCCAAGCAAAACTGCGCTGTCAAACCACCAGCTTTCAGATTTCAAAATCCTTCCCAAAGATCTCACAATTTAGCCAAGATGAGCTCTTGCTCTCTTTCCAGGGTGACACATTAAGGTTGGACCTAGAGATCACAATCAAGTTCATGGCCATCCTGTGCTCGCAACTGTTTACATGCTACTTGGGGGGGTTGTACCCTGGAAAGTGGTGACTCTGAAAAGGATTTGGGATAACAGTGGACCAGCAACTCAAAATGAGGTCCTAGTTCAATGCTGTGGCAAAAGGGGCTAATGGGATCCTTGGAGGCATAGACAGTATTAGTGAGTAGACGAAGTGATTTTACTTGTGTACACGGCATTGGTGAGAGTGATGCCGGAATACTGCATCCAGTTCTGGGGTCCACATTTCGAAAAGAATGTTGAAAAAATGGAGACGGTGCAGCTAAGAGCCATAAAAGTGATTTGAGGGTTGGAGAAAATGCCTGACAGTGGGAGACTTAAAGAGCTCCATCTGTTTAGTTTATCAGAGAGACTACTGAGGGGGGGAATAGATCACAGTGTATAATCACCTTCATGAGGAGAAAATACTGGGCATTAAAGGGCTCTTTAATCTACTGGAGAAAGCAGAACAAGAACCAATGAGTGGAAGTTAAAGCCAGACAAATTCAAATTAGAAATAAGGCACTTTTTTTTTTTAAGAGTAAGGGTGATTAACCATTGGGGAAAACTACCCAGGGAAATGATGGATTCTCCATCGCTTGGTGTCTTCGGATCAAGACTGCCTGCCTTTCTGGAAGACACCTCTCAGCATGGAACTGACACCATTTATATGCTTCTGGCGGGCCAAAGGCAGAGGTGGTGGATAAAGGCACACAAGCTGCATGACTGAGTGTGGGGGTGAGAGGATCTAACTGAGGACAGCTGGGAGATGGTGTAAGTGACACGAGATTTGATTCCCTTCTCCATCAGCACTCCCAGCCAAAGCACAAGCCTGCACCCGAAAACAAGCAACCATGCCGTGCCCACGTGAACAGGCCTGAAAATGCCCCCTAGTCACATTCATTACTGAATGTTTGCATGGCCCTTTAAAGGGCTGTGTCATTCAATGTGCTAGGGCAGTCAGGGCCGGCTTTAGGAACTGCAGGGCCCGTTTCGAATACCCAGGGCAATCCAGGTCTTCGGTGGCACTTCGGCGGTGGGGGGGGGGAGGGTCCTTCACTCGCGCTGGGTCTTCTGCAGCACTGAAGGATCCCCCGCCGCCAAAATGCCACCGAAGACCCGGAGCGCGTGAAGGCCCCCCGCCGCCGAAGTGCCGCCGAAGACCCGGACCGTCTCCGGATGAGTAAAAAATATTTGAAAGGCGCCTAAGGCCTAAAGCCGGTCCTGAGGGCAGTGATAAAGTATTAGCAGAAGGAGTAGCCCTCCCTACGGGGGCTTGAGGCGGGGTGGTCTTGCCTCCTGAATGCCTCAAATGAAACCCTTAATAATGAATAGCCCTGGGTAGATCCAGTGCTCTGCAGAAAGGCATACTCCCAGTGTGTTCTCGAAAGGATCCTCACAGCCCCGCAGGCATCCGCTGAGCCATTGTTTTCTTTTAATTTCTTTTTATAAACTGACTTAAAGCCAGTATAAATATTTATTGGCAACTTGGGAAGCATTTTGCTGCCAGTTATTTGAACATTCTGTTTCCCTCTCGCTCTATATGGGGCAATTAGTAATGAGCATATTTTCAAAATGAATGAGTGGAACATTAATTTCCCCATAGCCTATGCCCTTAGGCCTCCTCCTGCATGGAACACTTTGCATGTGTTTAGGCTCAATCTGGTGGTCAAAGCTTTAAGCTGCAGTCCAGGAAAAGGTTTCACAAGGCGTCTCTGAGGATTGCTATTTCTGAGATTTTGTGCCAGTCATGTTCTCCCCTTTAGATCTTGAAGGGTGGATTCTGTTCCTCAGGGGCAGTGATGGAAGACCTTTCTCAAGCATATTGATCTGTTAACTCATATTGAAACAAGGAGCATACACCATAAAAGCAGATGAGATAACTATATACTCAGCCCAGCTGCTACCCTACCAAATATCTACTACCTATCATTACTAATTAATTATCATTATTATTATTGTGTTACCATAGCATCTAGGAGCCCCAGTCATGGGCCAGGACCCCGGTGTGCTAGGTGCTGTATGAACAGAGAACAAAATGACTATTTCTCCTGAGTTGTGCTGAGTATCAGAACGCCAAGTGACATCGATTATTGGCATTGGGTAGCCCTGAGGCTGCAATCTGGCCAACTGTGCGCTATCTCGACTTGTTGATTAATTTTAGTTGGTGGGGGGAAGTAAGGACACAGAAGAAATCCACTTCCAGTCTTGATGCCTACACACCATCCAACAATATTAACCAAGGGAGTCCGGTGACAAAGTTCTTTCATAATAATTAAGTCCTCTGGGGAGGATGAAGTTGGTGAGAATGAGTCAATTCATTAATTATCACAAAGTAACTCAGCGGGAGACTGGATTTTTTCCTAAACACCCAGTCTATATTTTTTTTACGTATATCCACCCCCACTTATATATATATATATATACTTGGTGCGTTCTTTCCATCTCTCTGTTAACCTCTCACTGTTTAACCTCTCATTGCTGCCAGTTGCGGTACTAAGCTCTGGAAGAGGGGGATCTTGGTATAAAAATGTGCCTACGTTTCTATTAGCCTGAAAAATCCCACGCAAATTCTTCCCTGCTGGTGAGAGCCAGTGCCCTTGCATGAATCATGTGTAGTGAGAGGAGTTTGGTCACACAGTGCTAATCATAATGGACAGAGTTAAATGGAAGCTACGACTGTATATAATGTTTATATGTGTAGATTACTTTCCAGCTGGGGAAAGAATCATCATTTATCATTCCAGCTGGGGAGAGAATCCATTTTTATCTTTTCTTTATCATAGCAGCTTGGACGGTGATCTCAACAACTCAGCAGGTCCGGCTTGGCTCTTACCTCTGGGACCTCCTAGGAAAGCCCAGAGTACTGTGGGAACCAGTGCTAGTGACTCAATAAGTTGCACTCTTCCATTTCAGCTTCTGAACTAGAGCCGCAGTGGAAAGATACATGGCTGTGTGTATACCAACACCATGGTTGTCATACGGGATTGAAGCAGAGATTTTTCGGCACCAGGAAAACCTAAGCCTCTACCACTTTTGCTGAAGGAGAAACATCAATTAGCTGTAAGTAGCAGGTTCATATCCTAAGGGCAGCAGTGACACTTCCTCTCATAAACTATTGCTAGTATACAATCGGTGTGGTGGTTCCACTTCAGAAGTGACTGCATTACAGCATGACGCGAAGCCATAGCCTAGGTGCTCAGAGGTGTGTTGATAGGCAGCCTCTTTAAATCGCCAGGAAATGCTTCCCAGTTTATCTGCCTCTGCATGTGCAGTGACTCAGGCCTGACAGACTGTGGAGAGACCGGGGTGGATTACATGTTGGACTGATCTTATTTCCTCTCTAACCTAGCTCTTTGTTCGTTCTTGTGTTCTCTCTCAGGCATTCAGAGTTCTCCTGAGAATGTGAGAGTTCCCCATTTCTTAAGGGAGGCCCTGCTCCTGATCTCATTGGCTTTTGCTGTTGACTTACATGGGAGCAGAATCACATCCCTACCCATGAGCTCTTCGAGAGTCCTCCAGGGGCGCCCTCAAGTGTTCTGTGACATTATTATATCATCTTCGGTGAGCACAGCAGGGTTTCTGGGGCTTAGACCTGTATTATATATTGGGTCAAGTAGGGAATCCCTCATCATCTGAGCCAGGCCTACTCCTTCCCCTTCAAATACCTGCCTTGGGGATAATCTCTGTGTACTCAGTCAATTGCCTACCACCTTTCAGCAAACATGCCAGCCTGTTGCTACCATTTGAAAGCCATACCCCAGACAAGGCACTGAGAATCAGCGAAGGGATGTTTGATTGGATGGCCAAAGGCAACCAAGGATGTTCCAGCTAGAAACAAATTCCCTCCTGTATGGAGAAAGCATTACATTGTAGCCTCTTTAGCTAACAGATTGAAGACCCAGGGGATGTTTCAATGGATTTGTTTTCTAAAATATTGTCCACAAATAGCATTGTTGCAGTTGCTATAGTAACAATGGGCATTTATGAGGTAGAAATGAGGACTAAAGAGCCAACTAGTCAGTTACCCATCTTTTGGGCTAGCTCACCTGCTTCTCATGAGTGATAGAGACTGAGGTCAAAACCAGAACCTAGCATTCCAACCCCTTTGAATTTAAAGGGAGCTGGGGGTGGATCTAAAGCCAGGGATCCAAACTCTCCTTTATACTAACATGTTTTCTGATTTTGGTTTGGATGCAACTGAAATCACATGAAAACCCACCATTTTCATGAGATTTTGGCCCAAGATGGCCAAGACATCACATGATCTGATGAGCTCAAGAGTTTTCGACAGTCTAGTAAGGACAGTTGGGAAGATGTTGGCACCACCAAATCCCTCCTGGAATCTGAACTCCGGCCCTGATTTGTTCTTCAGCCCTATCCTAACCCCATCTCCTGTATTAATATTAGTGATGGCTAGACTTCAGCAGACTCATTGCTTTGGTTCAAATAAACTACTAAACCATTCAGTTTCTTATCCAAAATATTATTGAAACCTCCTGATGCTGCAAAACTGGGCTGGAGTCCACATGGGAATGGGCTTTCTGGTGAGCTTACAGGTTCTGCTATCTTCCGCTGGAGACAGAATTACCTTGATGAATAGCTCTCAACTTGGTATTCCTGCATTTCTGCTTCCAGTCCCGGTAAATATTCATGATACCTTTTCAGAGGCTCCAACAGACCACATGATATCAGAGTTTACATAGGAATATGATGACTAGACAAAGAAAACTTAAGGTCCTAAACTTAATCCCACAAAGCCCAAGAAAAATCACCCTTCATCATAAAAATTCCAGGCTGACAGCATGGGCTTTCCAATAGCAGAATGTTAAACAAAGGGCTCTCAGACCTGCCAAACATGGTGAGCAAGCAAAAGGAAACACCAGGTAAGAAGATAAATTGCTTGATAAAACAAACCACGGGGCACTGGGAATACATACACATATCCATAAATACACAGACCTTGTAATGATCAGTAGAACTAGGTACAAGTGATTTCTTCATGGCAGAATACAGAACTTGAGCAGGCTAACCAACATGGAAACCTGCCTGGATGGCAGACTATGTGGAGCCCTGTGAGTTACAACAATAATAAAACTTCTGTTGCTGATTTCAAACTCTTTATAAATTAAAAGGGGGCAAATTGCCAGGATCAGTGCAGACAGCACCTCCACCAATAAGTGGTGCTGTATATTTATTTTAGCAATAAGTTGTTGTTTGGCTTTGATATTGTGTTCTTATCTTAGTACAGGTTGGTGCAGGGAGAGGCTAGGAAGAAGTTATGTCCTGCTTGTGAGTGCTGGATACCTGCAGTGTTTCAATAAATCCTTTGATTTTTATAAATGAATATTACAACCGCCTTCCTCCACTTTCTGCATTGTAACCCAGTTCTCCTTTCCCCCCCACCATATGGATGTGACTCAGCAAATCAGTCTAGGTTGCAGGAAACTTCCTGGTTTTGTGTTTTGCTTTTTTGGACTTTCCTAAGGGACAGATTCTCATCCTTTTTTCCTCCCACATGCAAACGGCATCCTGTCCCTTTAGCACCAAGAAGCCTGCACTGCCCACACCAAGGCTGGAGAGAAAGACACTGAGGTTTCTCATGCTGACTCATGCTCATGACTGAATCTTTTCTCCCAAGTGTAATTCTCAGAGCTAATAACACTTACATATCACATGAAAAAGAATTGGGAGATTTTAAAGTTAATTTAGCGCTGGTGAAAAAAATGCAAGATGGACAACTCTGGAGACTGGAGCCTTCTAGTTGTCTACAGAACAAGCAATAGTGAAAATTCATCTACTGCCTCACCCAATGTACCTCAGCCCTGATCTGTAGGGACCACTTTGGCTAGGTGAGAGGATCGATGCACTGGTTCTTTAAACCTATGTCAGGCAATGAGCCCGAAGGGGTTCTAGCCGGAAGCTCCAGAGTGAAGCAGAGATACAAGCACACACATAGTGGTCGAGATGTTCAAAACTAACTTGTGATTTTTGAGGTGACTCCAGTTTTGCGTGCCCAGCTCAAGACACTTTAACCCTTTAACTGCTGAACCGCAGTCCTCTGAAAATCAGGCCTCTTTAAATCAGGTGTCTCAGGCACTCAAAAATCACTAGATAATTTACATAACTTTGAAAATCTTGATCATTAGCTCTAGGCATAATACTGGTTTCCTCCTTGTAAAAAAGGTCCTTTTTGGGGGTAGCATAAAATGATTTTTCAACATTCTTATATAATAGTAGGTAAAAGGAAAAAGTGGACTCCATGGCCCATTCATCCAGTGACATATCTGGTGAGACTTTCGGCAATGGAGGACTGGGACAAGTTAGGACTCTTGTTTAAGTAATAAATTCAGAACACAAGTCTTATCCTGTAATAGGGCCAAACCACCGTGCCAGGTGTGGTGTGGTTGTGATGCAGACAGCTGTCTATTACAACCTAATCTGATATCACCGAGAGATTCCACGTAGTTCATCACGCTGTCATCAGAGAATGGCAACTGTAGCCTTACAGGACTGTCCACCAGCTTGGAGCAAAACAGTCAGCCACACTGTTTAAAAAATATCCAACCAATTGTCACAATTTTTTCCAATCAGCTCTGGAGGGTCTGGTGGGGGCTTTTCAAGTATGAGTAATAATGATCTGGATAGGCATAAAACACTCATCAGTAGGGGCTTTCGTTAATTGTCTTGGGAATAATTGTATTAGACTGTATGTTCTCCGGGCAGGGCCTATGCATTCCTGTGTGTTTTGAAAGTGCCTCGGAACCATGTGGAATCTACACTGTGGAAGTGTATATGGTAACGAACTAACTACTAATAATCATGGTGATAATAGTATCAACATAAACAATTGGGCAGGAGAGATAGCTCAGTGGTTTGAGCATTGGCCTGCTAAACCCAGGGTTGTGAGTTCAATCCTTGAGGGGGCCACTTAGGGAACTGGGGTAAAAATCTGTCTGGGGATTGGTCCTGCTTTGAGCAGGGGGTTAGACTAGATGATCTCCTGAGGTCCCTTCCAACGCTGATATTCTATGAATTCTAAAGCAGACTTCCTAGACATGGTACACAGCTGCTTTGTCACAATCAATGCCAGTGGGTCTGATTCTCCTCTCTCTTGCATGAATGTACACACCAGGAGTGATTCCATTCAAGCTAACAGAGCAATACCTGTGTAAATTGGCTGTGAGAGCAGAATGCAGCCCAGTCTCTGTAGCTGTAATTTGTCCTCAGAAAACCATACCACCAACTCTGTCTTTTGTCTTCAGCACCTTTGATGGTCACGAATCTCCTGAGATTTTTTTGTTTTGTGTTGTTCTTAATATTTAATCACTAGGGATGGAGAGACAATTAATTGTTATTATTTATTTGTACTCCTATAGCGCTTAGGGACTGGGACCCCATTTACAAAACTCTTTCTGGAACCTAGTTCAGAGCTGTCCTGTAAATCATTTCTCAGGTTTTCAACAAATATTCTCTCTTTCCCGCTCCATATGATTGATGAAGGAAAAGCTGAAATGTTCCCTCTCACACAACAATCACTCTCAAATGCTGTTTCCTTAACCACATTATACGTTACTGGCAAGTCTCACCTTCCCATCTCCTCCACTTGGCCTAACCCCTCCCTGCATTTCAATTCCTTGGGGACTGTGTTATCATGACCGGGGTGTGGGGAGGAGATTACAAAAATGGCATTCTGTAATATTTTATGCAGAAATCAAATCCTCCCTCACTATGAAGTCATTGTTTTCATGCATAAAATTCACTGCACTTAGGAAATTAATTTCAATTACTAGATTAACTTTTTTTAAGGGCTAGATCCCCAGCTGGTGTGCTCCCAATACTTCTGTTAGTCTTAAAGGTGCCACAGGACCCTAATTTGCTTTTTATAGCTCAGTTGACATTCATGGAGCTTTGCCGATTTAAACTAGAAGAGGCTCTTGCCCTCTTTCTTAGCCAGTTCCAAAAAATACAGGTTGATATAATCAGAAATTAACATATTTTCAGAGAGTCAGATTCTCTCCTGCACTGAGATCTGCACAATGCAAGGAGAGAGGGACTGCTAGGGAATTAGTTGTGGCTCCAAAACTCCCAAGCTACAGTAGGTCCAGCCTTGGCAATGGTGTAAATTAGAACAACCTAGGGGCTGCTCTAAATTAGAGCAGCTGCCTATCGTCTCTACATTGGGGTAGGGAATCATTACCATAATAGCTAGCTCCACTGGTCCACCCACCACTCAGCTGAGCAACTGCAACTAGATATCAGTCCCCCAAATGGCTCGAAAGGAGGCCATCTGCAGAAGACTGTGGCCCAGAAGATAGTATATATGCCACACGGGTAGCTTCAGTGCAACCATGACAGCTGCCATCATGGCCAACACACCAGGGCTTAAACCAGGGCTCTCCGGAGCTAAACACATCAGCAGCTACAGTTTGCACTAAAGAGCAAACCCTCCCCAGCTCAGGCTGCAACAGACTCATCTCTTCAGTGGGTCATACACAGAGAGGGACCTGTAACACCCACTCTCCAGTGGGTTACCCAAGCTTCCCTCATGCTGTCTTGCTGGCCTCAGCTGGAGTGGTCACTGCACGGGGGGGAGGAGAGGGAGGTCTTCATGCCCCTTTAGTTTGCTAATGAGCCTGGCAATTTTACATGTGATGTGGCTGCGAATTAATTAGGAAAAGGACTTAGGCCCAGATTCTCAAAGGTATTTAGGTACCTAACTCCCATTGAAAGCAGCAGGAATTAGGCACCTAAATGCCTGAGGATCTTGGCTTTAGACTACAGTTCATTTGCCATGGGCTCCATCAAGTGGCAGATGCTTTCGGTCAATACCACCCTTGGACTCAAACCCGTGAGTGCTAAGCACCCTCAAACCCCATGGAAATCAGTGAGGGGAAAGGGGGAGCATTCAACCCCCTGCAGGTGGTACTGAGCATCTCACAGGACTGTGTCAAATATGAACTAGAACGAAAGACTCCAGGCTGTGTCCTGCTAACATCCACAAAGCCGCCCGGGGCTTTAGATTTTTCAAAAGAGCTCAGGGCCGGGTTTTTAAGTGCTCAGTCCCCAGCAGCTCCTATCGCAGCGCTCACAAGCAGGCCCAAGGTGCAGAGCTCCTGGGACAGTCTCGCAACTTATTGAGGTGCCTAAATGGCCAATAAGCTCTTTGAAAAATCTCCCTGGACTGCATTTACTGAGCCCTTCGGAAAACTCCCCTTCCTGATTAACTCCAACTATTTGTTTTCTTCATATGTAACTCTGTGTTTGAAATAAAATAATGTTACCTTTAAAAAAAAAGCAAAATATTGACTATTAATACCGTTGCTGAGCAAAGATTGTCCTGATTCAGCAGATCTTCAGCTGGAGTCAATGGCATGGTTCATTGACTCAAAGCTGCATCCGTTTGCACTGGCTGAGCGTCTGATGCCAAGGCTTTCAATGACAGCCTTTAGAACGGGTGGCTGAAATCATCTCAGCTGAGTTTAAATCCACTCTCTTTTCATTGTCAGCTTTGCCAGTTTACAGTAGTGGAGAGAGCACTTTCGTTCAGGAAGAGGAGTGCATAAAGCACGGTCAAGAAAACAAATCAACATGGAATAACCCTTGTAATTGCATTTATAGCTCAGGGGAACCTGTTCTTCTTTTAAATCTAGCCCAAACCAAAAGTCTGAGTGGCTGCCTATTTGTTGGTGTTAAGACAAATGTCATAGATAATGAAATCAGGATGCATTGGCCCAACCTTAGCTGTAGCCAAGCTGTGCACAGCAACGTTCAATTTAAGGTGGGTTCTGCTTGTGCAAAACTGGCAGAAAGCCATCTTTATGCATTTCATTACTGATGTCAGTCCAGTCCCCAGTTTAAATAAGAGCAGTCTGATTCTTTGAACTGTCTCTACCTTGTTATCTAGGAGCTGAGATGAATCTAGCAAGGCCTAAAGCTACCGTATTATTCTGACAATTGGAAGGAAGATACTCTCTTTGGCGGCATGGTCAGCCCACTTAGGTAGAGCGGGAGGCCAGGGAGTGAGCTACTCCCTATATCATGTTTTGTAAGCAGCAGAGGCATGCCAGGGGACACTTGGCATGGCCAGAGTCTGAGCTAGTGCCTCAAAATGTTTCCTCCTCTTTGCCACCATCACTTCCATCTTCCTTGGCTGGAGCTCCAGGGAGCTATTTTCATCCATGTCCAGGCGTTTCCCTCTTCCAAGTGTGTATTTCTTCCAGGTGTAATCTGCCTCGTGGTATTGACACTGTCAGCTGGGAGGGATATGTGCCTTTGGATATCAGATGTGAATTGGCAGAAGGAGGGAGGCAGGATGACAGTGGCCTCTCCCAAGCGTCTCCTATATGCACTGAAAAGCAGAAGGGATCTCTCCCCAGACAGGGCCACTGAAGGATGAGAAGCTGTTGCCCATCATCACTCTGTTTGAAACAATTAACAGAAGCCAATTTAGTGCTTTGCCTTCCACTCTCACTCCAGCTAGTATATGGGTCAGCAGCAATTTGAGTCCAGCTGGGTCAGAAACAGTTCATAGGCTTGACATGAGTCATGAGGTTTCTATCCACAGTCATCAACACAGCTAAAGCCATCAACATGCTGTGGCCCAGTGTGCATCCTGGTTGTGCAGGGTCTATGAAGCTAATGGACGTCCAGCACTGCTGGAATATAAACTGATCTCTAAGGGTGCTTTCCACAAAAGCATTTAGATGCCTAAATTCCAGATATAGGTGCCTAAGTCCCTGTTTGGATCCACAAAACTCCACCAACCCTGTTGGTGCCTAAACTCATTTGGCGTCTCGGTCTCTCAGGGTAAAAGTTTCCTAGGCACCTATGTTTCTGCTTCTGGGCATGCTGCCTCTCTCTGTGTGTCCAGATGCCTATCCAGAGCACGTCACAAACCAGTGCAAGACAGGCATTTGGCTGTCTGAGTTGCATACTGGGTGGTGGGGCCCAACTTATAACTTTCAGATCAGTGGCTAGAGCACTTGCCTGCGAGGTGGGAGACCCAGCTTCAATCCCCCCCTGCCAGAGAGTGGAAAGAAAGGATCTGAACAAGGGTCTGCCCACCACTCAGAAGCGCGCTCGAACCACTGAGCTAGGCGTAGTCTGATGTGGGGCTCCCTCAGGCTCTCCTGTGGAAGCCGTTCCATTGTGGATAAATAACAAAAGAGTGGCTGGAGCAAAGGGACTGAACCCCACGTCTCCATAACCACTGAGCCACAGAGTCATTCTCATGCTTTCTTGCTAGCCCCAAAATACTTCAAGCGTCATTGGGACAGAGAGTGAGTCGGCGGGAACGGGTGTGACAGGAAAGTGGTCCCAGGGAGAGGCAGAGAGGCCTAGCAGGGGGGATAAGAAGCCACCCACATGGGACTCTCTCCTTCAGGGTCCAGAAGACGCTGGTCTGACTAGACAGCAGAGACATTGTTTGAGGACTTTAAGTTTGGGCGCCCTCAGTCAGGCTCCTGAGGTGAGGACCTTATGAACTGATAGTTATCATGGCTCCTTCCCTGAACCAGACACGCCATTTTGTTAGTGTGCGTTGGCTTCTCCTTGCCCAGTGAACTGACTGATGCCCTGTTGGGAGGGGGAGAAAGTGGGGCTTGAGTGCAGTACCACAAAGGGATGTGCAGGGACAACCCAGAGCATTTACAGGAGTGTGGAAGACTGAAGGATGTGGATGGAGGAGGGAGCTCAGAGAGTAGGTTTTCTTAACCTTGCATTACATGTGATTATGCACCCCCAAGCACTCGTAAAGCCTGTAATAATATCTCCGAGCACCTCAGGCTCCACTTCTGTGGTCAGTGATGTCACCAGAAGCCCTGGCTGGAATTCCAGCCTGATGAGGTAGCGCAGGAGGCAAGGAGGTGAGTTATTCCCTAGATCATATTACGTAGGAAGCAGGGACATGCTATGGGTGCTTGAAGTTGTGTTTAAGGGAACACAATCCACCTTGGAGTGAGTTTCTTGTCAATATAAAAAAAAAATGGCTGGAATGGTAAAAACCTCGAAGCTCTGCCACAGCTACTCACTCTGGGATCCAAGAGGAAATTGATTCTGTGGCAGCGCCAGCTGAGCTGCGGGTTTGTTTGTTTTTTTGGTCAGACGTCTCTTGTTTTTGTTAGCTCTGGTTCTTGAATGCCGCCTTCACGAGGAAAGGTCAACAAAGCCAGAGCGAGGGTTTCGCAGCATGCTGGCCTTGCGTCCATGATTGAAAGCTCTTAGTGGGTAAGCCTGACCAAGGTAATAATTACTGGCAATGTGTCACTTTCCCTGTTTTATTAAGGCTATTTTCACACTGTTAGCTGGAGTTTCTACTCAGTTTGCTTATTTTTCCACCAGGGCCTGGCTTTCCTCAAAAGTTCAGATCCCTTTTTTACTACATTTTTTTTCATGTATTCCAAATGTAAGTGTGTGTGGAAAAAATGAACGTGCTGTGCTGTTTGTCTCCCTGTTGACTTTCGGTGTTGCAACACCCATGGGGCCTGAAAGACTGCTGTGAGACATCAATGTGTCATATCCAGAACGAGGGTGTAATAGGTGGCAAGTGATCTCTGTTCATAAATGGCTCGTGCAGGGGGGACTGGATGGCTCTGGGGAACTGGTAGTTGGCTACAAAACCCGGATTGCCTTCTTGAGTCCATCCCAGTTTGCTAGGGACCATTTTTGTTTGTATTATGGTACCCAGAGGCCCCAACCAAGATCAGGGGCTATCATGGTGCTAGGCACCGTACAAACACGTAATGAGAGATGGCCCCTGCCCTGAAGAATCTACAATCTAAAAAGACAAAAGGTTTGGAATGTATACAGGTGCAGAGAGATGAGATAACTAACCTAATATCACACAACAGGTCTATGATAGAGCTGGTAATAGATCTGAACAGTCTGACTGCCACTCGAGTGACCTAACTACTAGAAGGTTGATTGGAGTAGGACCTGTGTGAAATGAGATGGTGACCCTGTGTCCAGTTCCCAGCTACATCAGGGTCCCAACCCCAGGACATTACCATGCTCCAACCCTCCAACTGATTGTTTACTGGTATTAGCCAGAACCAGAACTTGTTGGAGCCCAGCTCAGATTAAGCAGCAGCACCCATGGGCCCTGATTGGTGGAAGACCAGAGCTCCTGTTTGGCTCACCCCGCACCCTGCCACTTAATCCAGAAATGGAACAGGAAATTGTCTGTACAACTGGGCTTCATCCTGCTTTGGACCGCTCCCTCAGTGCTACCGAATAAATAAAGGGGAACAATCACATTCCTCGATCTGCTGATGGTTCCCATTTATTCGACATTGGTGAGGCCTCATCTGGAGTACCGTGTCCAGTTTTGGGCCCCATACTACAAGAAGGATGTGGAAAAATTGGAAAAAGTCCAGCGGAGGGCAACAAAAATGATTAGGGGTCTGGAGCACATGACTTATGAGGAGAGGCTGAGGGAACTGGGATTGTTTAGTCTCCAGAAGAGAAGAATGAGGCGGGATTTGATAGCTGCTTTCAACTACCTGAGGGCGGGTTCCAAAGAGGATAGAGCTCGGCTGTTCTCAGTGGTGGCAGATGACAGAACAAGGAGCAATGGTCTCAAGTTGCAGTGGGGGAGGTCTAGGTTGGATCTTAGGAAACACTATTTCACTAGGAGGGTGGTGAAGCACTGGAATGGGTTACCTAGGGAGGTGGTGGAATCTCCATCCTTAGAGGTTTTTAAGGCCCGGCTTGACAAAGCCCTGGCTGGGATGATTTAGTTGGGAATTGGTCCTGCTTTGAGCAGGGGGTTGGACTAGATGACCTCCTGAGGTCCCTTCCAACCCTGATATTCTATGATTCTATGACACCGGCTCCTGTCTCCTGATCCGAACCTCCTGGTTTCCTGATATCTGATTCTCAGTTCCTGTTCTCCTGGTTCTGAACTCTGGCAGGTGTAGGGACCCTGCCCTGTGATAACCACTGATCCCAGCTGCCTACTTCCAAGGCCTGATAACCTGCCTTATACATGGCTGTAGGCGGTGACACTTCATGAGCATCTGCTTCCTCCACAATGCCATTGCCCTGCAAAGAGAATGCTGAGACTGTGGCTGGGCCGCTGAACGTTCCCGGTGAGGTGAACACAATGGGCTGCAACAATCAGCAACGTAAATGCCAACGTTTAGGGGCTAAGCACCAGTTCCTGAAAGTCTCTTGTTTTTGTATAGGTCTGGGTCTAACTCCACCCTCCAATGTCCAAACACTATGGAACGTTAGCGTGCTCAAAATCCCAATTGGACTGTGATCACTCAAGTCCATGTCCGCTTCGTCATTCTCCCATCAACTAAACACAAAAGGGCAAATGGAGCATCCTGGAGACAGTCATAACAAAGGCACAGGGTCTGTGACAGTCACTTCTATAGCATAAACCTTGCCTGAGCTACAGCTAGTCCGTCACTGACACGAGAAATCAGTCACCAATGCTTTTTTAATCATTCCCTTTCACACAGCCTTCCTCCTCCACTCCATGAAAGAGCCAGACATAAATAGTTTCTCTCTCTGGCTTTCGAATGTGTGTAAATGAAGAGCAATGTGAATTGACAGCCTGCCACCTTCTGGACAATTTTGAGTAGTGTGGCTTCCACAAAAATTAAATTGACTGGGGGGAAACGTTATTTTTAAAGACTACCCAGTCCAAAGAGCAATGATGTGAGTTACAATGTATGTTCTTGCCCCTCAGGAATAGAAGAGCGGGGGGGGGGGGGGAAAGGTGAGGGGGAAAGGCAGTGTTTCACTTCCCAGCATTCTTACCCATGCACCAGAAGGCTGTGGGGTCAAATCCATGGCTATTTTCCTTTCCCTCCCTCTTTTCAACATTTATATGGAGTGTTGTGCTCATGAAAATAGAGACCATCTAGAGCCACAGATAGTGCATGCAGGTGCTGTGCAAGCAACCTGCAGGTAGATCTGTCACTGTACTTCCCTCCTTACCTGTAAATCCTTTGACTTCTCCATCTAGGGTGACCAGATGTCCCGATTTTATAGGGACAGTCCCGATTTTGGGGTCTTTTTCTTATATAGGATCCTATTACCCCTCACCCCCGTCCCGATTTTTCACACTTGCTGTCTGGTTTACCCTATTTCCATCCCTCTCCTTCCACACACAGTTCCAGCAGTTCACAACAATCCTAATTTCTAACACTGCCTGCTCTTCCAGCCCTCAGACTCCACACAGCTCTGCAGCTGCACCTCACTCCTGATCTACATCCTTTTCTGGTCCACTCGTACTAAATGTGCTGATTTGTGTCAAACCCTGTGGTAGTTTTGTGAGAGACTGAGCTGAAACCTAGGGCTTGTCTACACTACTGTGCAGGGTCGAACTAAGATGCGTAGCTGAAGTTGACGTACTTAGATCTACTTACTGCGGTGTCTTCACTGAGGTAAGTTGACAGCTGACGCTCTCCCATTGACTCCGCTTGCGCTCCTAGTTTTGGTGGTGTACCGGAGTCGAGGGAAGAGCGCTTAGCAGTCGATTTATTGCGTCTAGACTAGACGCGGTACATCGACCCCTGCTGGATCAATCGCTGCCCGCCGATCCGGCGGGTAGTGTAGACAAGCCCCTACAGTGCAGTACAAACAACACAACTACCAAACCCATTTTTACTCACAACGTCAGGTCGCTGGAGATGAAAGACCATAAAACTCAGCCACTGCATCAAGGCTAGTTTGTGGTGTTTTTGACTCTGATCTAGGGTTGCCAAGTTTGGTTGGATGTATTCCTGGATGTTTCATCACATGACAATCTTTAATTCAATATTAATCTTTAATTCCTGGAGACTCCAGGGCAATCCTGAAGAGTTGACAACCATACTTTGACCAACAGGTTTCATAATCAACCAATAACTCCTCAGCTGGACAGGAAAGTGCACTGTCATCAGAGCAGGCATGCAAAGTGCTCGCAGAGAACCATGTAACCTTGTATTATCATAAATAATTGTCATAAAATCTCCTGCTAATAACAACCCTGCTGTAGGGGGATGTAAGCCCAGACCCTTCCGTACTAAAACCAGAAACAGCCACTGCGTGAGCTACAGGAGAAACTCTTCTTGGCAGGTGCTGCAGTAGAGTGTTCTAGAAATAACGGGCTGGACAGGGCCTGAAGAGATCATGTAGTCCATCCCCTGCGCTGAGGCAGTATTAAGTATTCCCATACCATTCCTCACAGGCATCTGTCTAAAAAAACAAACCACTCCAAGGATGGGGATTCCAGAACTACCCTATCCTAACCGCCTAGTCCAGTGCTTATTATCCCTATTGTTAAAAGTTTTTCCTAACATCCAACCTAAATCGTCCTTCCTGCAAACTAAGCTAATGACTTTTTTTCCCTTCCCTCTCTGGACACGGAGAACAAGTAATCACCATCCTCTTTATAAGAACATATTTGAAGACTGTTATCATGGCCCCCCCTCAGCCTTTTCTTCTCTAGTCTAAATATGCCCATTTCTTTCCACCTTGCTTCATAACTCATGTTTTCGAAACCTCTTATTTTTGTTGCTCTCCGCTGGACTCCCTCCAGTTTGTTCATATCTCTAAAGTGCGGTGCCCAAAACCGGACACTGTACTCCTGCAGAGGCCTCACCAGTGCGGGGTGGAGCAGAACAATGACCTCTCATGTCTTACATACAATACTCTTGTTATTATATCCCAGAATGACGATTGCCTTTTTTTGCAACAGCATCACACTGTGGACTCATGTTTAATGTGTGATCCACTCTCACTCCCAGCTCCTTTTCTGCAGGACTGCTGCCTACCCAGTCATTTCCCATTTTATATGTGTGTATTTGATTTTTATTTTTCCTTCTTTCATGTAGTATTTGTCTTTATTGAATTGTATCTTATTGATTTCAGACCAATTCTTCAATGTATCAAGATCATCTTGAATTCTAATCCTGTCCTCCAAAGTGCGTGCAAGGTGTCATTTGCAAATTTTATAAGCATACTCTCTACTCCATCATCCAAGTCATTAATGAAAATATTGAACAGTACCAGACCCAAGACAGACCTTTACAGGACTCTACTTGATACATCTTCATATGTGGTCCAGCCACTAGTACAAAGGCCTATATTCTCTTCGCATGGATTAAAATAACCATGCTCAAGTGGTTGTACTAAAAAGGGTGTTAAATAAAGGGTTTCCATCTGTAAGGAAATCAGAAAAGAATTTTCCCTTATTTATTTTCCAAGAAGCCCATTCTTTGCTCTAGGAGCCTGGACAAATGTTTGAGTGACCTCAATCTAAATAAATAGCATAGCATAGGTCAGTGTTTTTCAAAGTTCTGGTCGCGACCCAATACTGGGCTGCGGCATGTAAGGCACTGGGTCGCCTTGCTTAGCACCCAGGGACCCTAGCGGCTCTGGTCAGCACTGCCGAACGGGACGTTAAAAGTCCCATGCGGTGTTGCCCAGCTAAAGCAGGCTAGTGCCTACCTTTTCCGACACCGCACTGAGCCCCTCTGCCTAGGAGCCGGACCTGTTGCTGGCCGCTTCCAGGGCGCAGCGCAGTCTGCGGTGCCAGGACAGGCGAGAAGCCTGCCTCTGCACCCCGGCTGCGCTGCTAACCAGGAGCTGCTGGAGGTAAGTCTGTGTCCCAAACCCATGCCCCAATCCCCTGCCCCAGCCCTGCACCCCCAGAACCCCTTCCAGCTCCCCAAACCCGTCATCCCTGGCCCCACCCCAGAGCCTGCATGCCCAGCCCAGAGCCCTGACCCCCTCCCACACCGCAACCCCCTGCCCCATCCCTGAGCCCCCCAAACCAAGAGCCCCTCCTGCACCCCAAACCTCTCATTCCAAGCCCCTCCTGCACCCCCAGCCCAGAGCCCTGACCACCTCCCACACCCCAACCCCCTGCCCCAGTCCAGAGCCCCCTCCCACACCCTGAACCCCTCATTCCCGACCCCACCCCGCAGCCCTCACCCCTACACCCCAACCCTCTGCCCCAGCCCTGAGCCCCACCCACACCCCAAACCCCTCATCCCCAACTCTGTTGCGTCATAGGCATCAACAACTTTCTTCAACTGGGTCCCCAGAAAAAAAGTTTGAAAACCACTGGCATAGGTTACATTTGGATGGCAAAAGATCCATGCTATTCTCCAGGCCCACCAATTTACACCCCCAAATCCTCCCATTACACCCACTCAGTAACTTAGCACTTCCCTCTGCTAAGGAAAGGCCTAAAGGAACAAATAGACGTTGTCTCCCTGGTGGTACCATATATCACTATGATTGTTGATTGAAAAAAACTCTTCCAACAGCATCCTCGTACTCCTACGTATGTAGCTGATGCTTACTGGTTTGGATAACAGTAATATATCTATGAGAGAGGCTTCAGCCACAGATGCTGCATGAAACTCTTTGCCAAACTGAGGTTGTAGAGTAGTATAGGAATAGAAATCAAAGACCTTATATCCATGAGCAGCCTTATAAATGTGAGTGTTATAAGTAAGTAGGAGCAGGGTTGCATCAGGGGATGTCCATGCTTCTGCAGAATGTAGGATGCCTTCAACTCCCTTTGAAGACAATGGAAGTTGAAGGTTCAAAGCAGGCCACAGGAGACTAATTTTTTGCCACTGCTCAATGTGTCTTCTTGCTTGCAGGGGTATTCTGTAGGCAGCAGCTGCACCTTAGAAATTATTACAGACTCATGCAGTGAGCAAACTTTACTGGCAATGTGCTAACCTGTAAAAGAATTGCACCACAGCTAGCAGTCTCCAAGATCTAACTGCCTACACATTTGCTTCAACAGAACTTGTAAGGCTGTATACCATAGCACCACCTGGTGACTCCCAACAATATAACAATAGTTCTCAGAACAGGATCCGTCCTATTTTAGTGCATTTTTGCTGTATTACGTATAACAATTTCATTTCTCTGATTAATATGAGAATATTTTTCTTGCTTATTAACTTGCACAGCTGTTTCTCCCCAGAATGGAGAGATGGGGCTCTCTGGTATTCAATCAACCTGGCTCAAATCAGTTCTCTGCTAGGCCAAATGGCGGAGACTGCAGCAAATATTTAGGTTTTGAGCTGAGCCCAGTTCAGCCATCCCCAGTGAAGAGAAGGTCAGAAAGACTTCTGGACCCAATCCAGTCTGTTATAGTGAATCAGGCTGCTTTGCCCTTGAGGTCACAGATGTAGGAGCACCACAGTGGTGTGTGCAAGCTAAACAAACTCCAACCACAAGTTTGCATTTGGGAAACTGAGCATGTCTCTTATACAAACATTCACACTGCCGGTCCCCAGGGGAAGACCACCCCTCGTTGCCTCCTAGAGACAAGAAAAGGCTCTTTTTATGTTTGCTTGTAATTCAGCAGAGTCTGTTCTCCAGTTGTAGGCATGCTATTGTGCGTGTGTCGTAATGAGCTGGTTAGGTGTATACACGCACCATTGCCTTCTTCCAAGTGGAATCAGAAATGTGTTCCACAGCTAACTTCAAACAGAGATTCTCTTTTAGCTCAGGAGGCCTGTGCTTTGAGAGCAAGAAGATTTGTTCCTCTGGTTTTAGAAGTAGGATGTGAACTCTTGTGAAGCCAAGCACTGGAGAATGACCCATGTTAAACTGGGGGGTATGTAAGGAACAGGCCAATCAGTAAGTACTCCACTGCTCTCTACTGGATAAAATCAAAACTGTTCAACTGTGTTTCATAGGCTTTATATCACTAACAGCCAGTGGAGTTTCCCCTTTAAAGTAGTACGGGATGTGTGCATCTGGAGTAGTAGGATTTGAATTCTGTCCCCTCTCTTACTGTGAAACTCGGAGTGGCTGTGATGTGCAGCACAGTAACACCCAGGAAGTGCTATATGCCTGTTGAGAACATTTTGGAAACTTCAGTTACCCACCTTGCAGCTAACGGGACCAGATATTTGAGATAAAATGCATCACACGGGACAGGGCTGCCAGCCTTGGGGTTTTATCCCAGAGAACAAATGTTATCATAGGAATGTAGCATGTTTGAGTGCAACATGATGATGTTATGATGCGCCATCAACCTGTTGAAGCACGGCACCAAAAAAGGACACTGCATCAGAAAGTCAGCTTATCTTTCTGAAAACCTTAGCACATAGGAGCATGGCCCATGGCTTCTTACCTAAAGTAGCTGCTTACCTAACAAAATCAGGACAGGCCCACAAACACCAGATCTGGTGACAAATGGACCACTACTGAAGTTCCACCAGGTGAGCTGTGACTTAGAAGAACAGCACAGAATTCCAAGGCTATGCAGGTGCTTGCAGCACAGTCCAGCATAGATGCAGACAATGCCAGTGACAGTAATGTGTGCCAATGCTCCCAGCGATCAATAGCAGAACTATGTTTCTGCTTGGAGCATTTCATTTACTGGAGCCTGGTTGGAGCTGTCTTGAAAGTTGCACTGATTTTTTTTCAGAACTGTTTTCATCGAGAATGTATGTCCTTCTATTTGTGAGAAAATGAAAGAGTGGCATTATTGTGCACTGATTGGGTAATTTGGCCTTGCTAAAAAAACAACAAGGAGTCCAATGGCACCTTAAAGACTAACAGATTTATTTGGGCATAAGCTTTCGTGGGTAAAAAAACCTCACTTCTTCAGATGCACGCATGCACTTCTTCATGCATCTGAAGAAGTGAGTTTTTTTATCCACGAAAGCTTATGCCCAAATAAATCTGTTAGTCTTTAAGGTGCCACCGGACTCCTTGTTGTTTTTGTGGATACAGACTAACACGGCTACCCCCTGATACTTGGCCTTGCTAAAGTGCTGGCATATTCAGTTGTGAGTACGTGAGATAAAACTTAGCCTGAATGAAGGATGTCTTGACATTTTCCACTGGCTGTGGAGACGCTGATCCAAAATCCTGCTGTTCCCATTACATCGCTCTTCAGAACCCACCCATCCTAACATTACCGTAAGATCAGCACAGACCTTGAGATGCTAGCCAAGAAATGTGCTATTGATTTTTTCACCCCTCCACTTTCCAAACTCGCTTGGTGCTGTGTGATTATAAGGGCTCCCTTACTATTTGCTGGGATTAAGAAGTGCTCTTGTGAGCCGCGTGGGCAATACTAAATATTGCAAATTGTAGGCAGAGTGCTGTCTTTATGAATATATTAAGTACCAAAATGCAGGCATAGAAATGTCACTTTCAAGTACTTTTTAAAGTGCCTGTCATTTCTATGCTCCGGTAATTTTTGCACCTTGTTAATTGATTAACCTCTTTCTCGCTGATGTCCTCATCTCCCCTTTCTCTCCCCCTCCTCTCTGGCCCAAATATGGCTGCCAACTCCTTTCTGACCATGTCTGTCCTCTTCTTGCAAATCTGGCTTGGTGGCTTCCCCGCTTCTTTCACTTTACGGACCTAGTTCCTCTTCTTGCTTTCAGTTCTCCCCATAACTCCAGTCCTGACTTGACCTCAGCCCTCATCTCTTCCTGTTTTCCCATTGTGACTCTAGCCCAGCTAATCTACTGATACCATCCTTTGTCTTCTTCCCCAGTCCCTGACTTCAAGCCACATCCCTCATCTCCTTCAAGTTTCATGATGTCTTCCTTCCCAGCGATATCATGTGCAGTTGGTGCATAGCGTTCTACCCATTCATGCCTGTATATTTTAAGTAGAGTGGTCAAAATGTTTTGGTCAAACAATGGCCTTTCTTTCTGGAAATTAACATATTTATGAGGGAAAAAAATCTTTTGAAATGTTTCATTTTTGATGGGGAAAAAACCAAGCTTTTTTGAAGAGTTAAAGACTGAAAACAAACTTCTAAAACTGAAAGTTTCCAGTTTTTCAACAAAAAATTGGTATGTTTCTGCAAAATTTCCAGGGAAAAAAAAGGAAAATTCCTATCAACTTTTCCATGGAAAATATTTTCCAAACAGATCTAATTAGGTATCGAGGCCAGGTCCTTGCTGGCTTAAAGCTATGAAACTCCCTTTCATTGAGTATCAAGACTGACTCCCACCCCATCTCACCAAGGTCACCAAGAAATGTGGTCTCTTTCTCCACATTAGCTGTTCCCCAGAACAAGCCTAGATATAGCCAACAAGTAAATAATCATGTAATAATTAGGGCTGTTAAGCTATTAAAAATTAATTGCAATTAATTGAGTGATTAATTACACTGTTAAATAATAATAGAATACCATTTATTTAAATATTTTTGGATGTTTTCTACATTTTCAAATGTATTGATTTTAATTACAACACAGAATACAAAGTGTACAGTGCTCACTTTATATTTGTTTTTTACAGTTACAAATATTTGCACTGTAAAAAACAAAAGAAATAGTGTTTTTCAATTCATCTCATACCAGTACTGTAGTGCAATCTCTTTATCATGAAAGTTGACTTTACAAATGTAGAATTCTGTACCAAAAATAACTGCATTCAAAAATAAAACAGTATAAAACTTTAAAACCTACAAATCTACTCAGTCCTACTTCTTGTTCAGCCAATTGCTCAGACAAACAAGTTTGTTTACATTTGCAGGAGATGATGGTGCCCGATTCTTGTTTACGTCACCTGAAAGTGAGAACAAACCTTTGCATGGCACTGTTGTAGCAGGCATTGCAAGATATTTACATGCCAGATGCGCTAAAGATTCATATGTCCCTTCATCTTCAACCACCATTCCAGAAGACATGCGTCCATGCTGATGACGGGTTCTGCTTGATAACAATCCAAAGCAGTACAGACCGACGCATGTTCAGTTTCATCATCTGAGTCAGATGTCACCAGCAGAAGGTTGATTTTCTTTTTTGGTGGTTTGGGTTCTGTAGTTTCCGCATCGGAGTGTTGCTCTTTTAAGATTTCTGAAAGCATGTTCCATACCTCGTCCCTCTCAGATTTTGGAAGGCACTTCAGATTCTTAAACCTTGGGTTGAGTGCTATAGCTATTTTTAGAAATCTCACATTGGTACCTGGAATGGTGACTGAAACATGAAGAGGCGTATGAATGTTTAGCATATGTGGCACATAAATAACTTGCAATGATGGCTACAAAAGTGCCATGCCAACACCTGTTCTCACTTTCAGGTGACATTGTACATAAGAAGCCAGCAGCATTATCTCCCATACATGTAAACAAACTTGTTTGTCTTAGCGATTAGCTGAATAAGAAGTAGGACTGAGTGGACTTGTAGGCTCTAAAGTTTTGCATTGTTTTGTTTTTGAGAGCAGTTATGTAACAAAAAAAATCTACATTTGTAATTTGCACTTTCACAATAAAGAGTTTGCACTACAGTACTTGTGTGAGGTGAACTGAAAAATACTATTTCTTTTGTTTATCATTTTTACAGTGCAAATATTTGTCATAAAAATAATATAAAGTGAGAACTGCACACTTTGTATCCTGTATTGTAATTGAAATAAATATATTTGAAAATGTAGAAAAAAATCCAAAAATAGTTAATAAATTTCAATTGGTATTCTATTGTTTAACAGTATGATTAAAACAGCGATTAATTGTGATTAATTTTTTTGAGTCCAGTGGCACCATGCGTCTGAATAAGTGGTTATTCACCCACGAAAGCTTATGCTCCAATACATCTGTTAGTCTATAAGGTGCCACAGGACTCTTAGTTGCTTTTTACAGATCCAGACTAACACGGCTACCCCTCTGATACTTAATTTTTTTGAGTTAATCGCATGAGTTAACTGTGATTAATCGACAGCCCTAGTAATAACCATCCTGCTCCTGCTGAATGAGTGGAGAATGAGAATGCCCACTGATCACGTAATGGTGGTAGAAGGATGCACCAGGTCTATTTGTCATTCTTCCAAAGAGATGGATGGTGGGGACTGGTTGGATGGCTGCTCCTCAAAGATGCCAGGAATGAGAAAAAGCCAACCACACATCCCAGCATTGTCAGCACAACATACAGGGCATACACTCCCTCTTGAAGGCTGTTAAAGATAAATCAGCTTTGGCGCTAAGGTGACCAGGATAGAGAAGAGAATCCAGGTCTGTGGGGAGGTTCAGCAATATGGACAAGGTCTGGATCCCTTTTTGCACAGACCTTGATGAGGAATGTCTAAACCTAGACTAGAGGCTCATGAGACGCTGTGGCAAGAGCCCATCCCACAGCAGGCACCCTTCTGGCTCTGCATGGCCTTGCAGGCACCAATTCTTGAGTTCCCTCCTAGTTCTCCCAATAATGTGTTCACAGCCCAGCCACTTAGGGCATGGCTACACTTACAGATGTAGAGCGCTTTGAGTTAAACCAGCCTTCGGAGAGCGCAGTAGGGAAAGCGCTGTAGTCTGTCCACACTGACAGCTTCAAGCGCACTGGCGTGGCCACATTAGCAGCTCTTGCAGTGGCCACAGAGAGCAGTGCATTGTGGTAGCTATCCCAGCATGCAAGTGGCTGCAATGTGCTTTTCAAATGGGGGTGGGTGGAGTGTGACAGGGAGTGTGTTGTGTGTATGTGGGGAAGAGAGAGTGGGTTTTTGGGGGGCTGAGAGCACGTCAGCATGCTGTCTTGTAAGTTCAGACAGCAGCAGACTCATGTTCTCTTTCTCACACACACACAGCATTCCACAGTAATGGTTGCTTTGTCTCGGAACAGATAAGCAGCCGGCTGTCAAACAGAGCTTTCAAAGGGCATATCCAAAACAATGACAAGAGTGGCCACTTGATTTAAGGGGATTATGGGACGTTTCTGGAGGCTGATCAGAGCGCAGTAATGCAACACCTCGTTCACACTGGCGCCCGGGCGTTTCAGCCAATGCGCATCAAACATTAATCTTCTCGCCGAGGTGCAGTGCCAGGAGCGCTCTAGCCCTGGAGTCAGAGCGCTCTACATGCCTTGCCAGTGTGGACGGGGAGTGAGCTAGGGCGCCCAGGACTACTTTAATGCGCTCTAACTTGCAAGTGTAGCCATGCCCTTAGTAACGCTTCCCTTCCTGGGGCTCAGTTTATTCAGTCTGCAGGAAGTACTGCCTACTTTGGTCTTTGAAGCCCCAAACCTGCCCTCTTGAGGTTTCCAGTTTGCAGAACTCTTGCATGAGTCTTCTTGAGATCATTTTCTTGGCTCATGAGCATGGAGAGAAACAGGCATATGGCACAACACACAGCATCTCATTTCCAAAGACATTTCTTGGATCCAGCACTGTGTTGTCTTCTCCAACAGCTGTTTTATCAAAACACAACATCTGTCCTCTTCTCTCTCTCTCTCTCTCTCTCTCTCTCTCTCTCCTTTTCATTAGAATAATGTCTGGGCTGTACTTGAATATGAAATGAACATAAAGAACAACAGGAATGTGTGCAGAAAATAAATACTGTGCCTCTGATTCTCCTCTTATGCCAGGGTAAGCCCATGGCCTTCAGAGGAGTTGTTCCTGATTTACTCAAGGGTGAGCGAGATCAAACTCAGTCCTACAGAGTCACAAATAACGGTGAGCAATCTCACGGTGTATGGAACTTAGTTGATGCCCACTTATGAGAGTGCGCTCTTTCACTCTGAAACATTTTATTTTAACAAGGGAAACCGTGGTCCTTCCCCAGCTCCACTTCCACAACAACTGGCTGACAGCCATTGATACAGCAGGAGATCATTCATTGCTTCCTTGTCAAATGCACCAGAATAAACTTCCACTAGGTGGTACCAGACAATCAGTTTTGATGAACCATGGACAATGTTAGAAATTCATAAGCTGTCGGTAAACTCAGAAATTTAGGCTGAGCATTTCACTGGCACTTCAATGGCCTAATTGCCTTAGGAGTCTTGGAAAAATCCCATAACGTTCCCTGGCCTACAGATTGTGATCTACTTGTAAATGGACCTGGAGCTTTCAAATCCCTCTGGCCTGGCCTGTGTTCTAGGAACTCTATAACATGGGTACAGGTTGGGTACCATAATTTGGTCCTCCGAGAGTAGCCCCATGAAAATAAGTAGGAATATTTGCAATGCACCACTTACCATCTGAAATTGGGCCATCAATCAAAGGCATACTGTAAGTCAATGACTAAGTGGAAACAGACTCCTTTGCTATTCTTTGTATTACAGTAATACCTAGAGGCTGGTAATGGGCCAGCTGTTTCCCATGCACCTCCTCATGACCTAGAGTCCCATTTCAGTTGTTACAAGGAGGAGAGAGAAAAAGTGTTCTCATTCACCTGTGAGGGTAGACCAAGAAGCAATGGGTTTAAATGGCAGCAAGGGCTGTTTAGGTTGGACATTAGAAAATATTTCCTAACTGTCCAGGTGGTTAAACACTGGAACGAACTGTTTAGGGAGGTTGTGGAATCTCTGTCTTTTCAGATTTTAAGAGCAAGTTAGAAAACACCTGTCAGGGATGGTCTAGATAATACTTAAACCTGCCATGAGTGCAGGGGACTGGACTAGATGACCTCTTGAAGTCTCTTCCAGTCCTATGATTCAGTGATTTGTAGAATATCAGGGTTGGAAGGGACCTCAGGAGGACATCTAGTCCAACTCCCTGCTCAAAGCAGGCCCAACCCCCAGACAGATTTTTACCCCAGTTCCCTAAATGCCCCTCTTAAAGATTGAACCCACAATCCTGGGTTTAGCAAGCCCATGCTCAAACCACTGAGCTATCCCTCCCCCCAGATAGGGTACCTGGCTAACTTTCCCCTCTTCGACTGTTAAAATCAACTTCACTTCAAGCTTTTTCTTAGTCAAAAGATACCCTTCTTTGGGGACTAGGTTTATTAATATAAACTATAAAAACTCAACCTCCCCAGAAGAACATCCATTCATAAGCCTCCACAACACCAGGTTTCTCTTCCTCCTCCAAGACCTTCCTGTCTAGGGCCTTTGCAGTCTTTTCTCTGCTTAAACAGGGTCTCTCCCAGGCCTGGAGAGCTTTCCTCACGCTCTGCCCCCTTGATTGCAACTTCCTGTTCCTTTTACACTGGAATCCCTTGATTTCTCTCAGATGGGACTCATTCGGTAATCGGGACTGGTTTAGCCCCAGGCTCTCCAGCCCCTGGGGCAAGCCAGACTGGATACGGGCCTCACTGTGCTAGGCACTGCACATACATATAGCATAATCTAAGCAGACAAGACAGAATTACTACCTCTACTTTAAAGGTGGGAAGCTGAAGCACTAAGAATAAACGACTTGCCTAAAGTCATGCAGGACTCCTGTGTCAGAGCTAGGAAGTGAACCTCTATCACCTGGATCCCAGGTCAGTGCTCTAGCTATAAACCTAGTTGTTCTCTCTTTTACCAAGGCATCCTAATTCCCAGGTCCCTGCTCCAGCCACCCGACTGTGGTCCCTGTATTCTGCACCCTTTGTTTGTGTCTCTGAAGCACAGTCTAAATTCTCTTCCCTTCCGACAAAGCGTCAGCCATGTCAATCTTCCACTGCAGCGGAGGCAGGGCCGTGAGGTTTTTGTGCAGCTCAGAAATGGGATTTTTAGGCTTTGCTGCTGGATTTTTTTTTAGTGCTGGAAAATTCTTTAAGTAAAACAGCAAAACCCAATATCCAGGAAAAAAATCAGCTGTTTCAGCTCCGCAGCCTTCATTTCTACTGCTGAAGGCAAAGCGCCAGGGTTGAGTGGAGCTTACTTAGAAGCCAACCTTGTCCCGAGCAAACTGCACTGGAAGCTGAGACCACAAGACAAGTGGCAAACATTACACTAGAGCAACTAGAGGCAAGTGCAATCGGTTACTTGACTAATGAATCCGCTGGGTCCGTAGGAAAAGCCCACACCTCTCATTCATCATCTTCATTTGATTAGCAGAGGGGGCCACCTTATGGGTAAGTGAAATATGTAGCAAATCCCAGTGACGTTTCAGCGACTTGCTGCCCAACCAAGGAACGCTCTGTACAGTACCAGCTAGTTCCTGTCAGAGTTCAGGGATGGATTTGTTTTTCAAAAAAGGGAGAAAGTTACAACGGAGAGTTTATATGGCACCTTCAATCCAAAGGTCTCGACAGACTGCCTCACCCAGTACAGGCTAGATTGCAGATTGATGGCACAGTGGCACCCCTTGAGGATCCAGTGGAGATCAGGTTCCCATAGCGGTCAGTGCTGTACAAACACATAGAAATAGTTAGGACTGTGTTGCAATCACAAGGTGGGACTGCAGCTTAAGTAGAAGAACCTGAGCTAGCTTTTTATCTAGGGTGCCCTCCTGCCCCAGCAATTACCCAGGGTTCTGGGTGGACTTGGAGAGCCCGTGCTGAAGCACTGCTTCATAGCTATAGTACCTATCCCAGCCAGATGAAAGCTCACTCGGGTCTGACTACTGTACCTGCAGTATGGAGGTGTCCTCAGGAGGCAGCCCCAACGGGCTGTGACAAAATAGAGAGGGGAAATGACTTGCCCAAAGTCATGCAGCATGTGGCTGAGCCAAGAACAGACCCCGGCTCAACTGGTTCTGAAGGCCAGTTGCTACCACCTAGACTGCTCCGCCTCTTTACAAGCTGCCTTGAGAAATAGTGGGCCGGGAGCTGCACTGCTCCGGGACCACGTCCAAGAACAACCTGTCACTCAGTCAGCTACAGTCCCTCCCTTGCTAGCCACTTGTTCTGAGTGAGGACCAAAATACTGCGTGCCTTTTTGGCAAGCTGTTTACCTCCCACTTGTATGTCCAGCCAGCTGCCTGGTCAACAAGTATCAAGTGAGTATTGCCTGCTCTCTCCACTATGGCTGGAATGTCAGCATGAACAGAGTCAAAGAGGGGGGAATGAGTGGGAAGGGGCTTAATCCCTTTCATTCCCATGGCCCAGAAAGAGCTCTGACAGACCTTATGCCCATAGGGGGCAATACTATGCCTGTTGAAATCAGTAAGAGTTTTCCCATGGCCTTTGACGGGCATTGGATCAGACCTGTAGGGAATATTTTACCAACCACTATGATGCAGCCATTTCTGGAGTTGAGGAGAGAAGCTGTTTAACAGCATAATGCAACATGACATGACCGTTTAGGACACAAGATGAAGCAGAATGCCACAGCCAGTTCAACTGCATGGGGAATCTATCGCTGTTCACCATTTTGCTGTAAATGGGAGCTTTACCACGAGCCTGGTATAAGGGGTAGGGCATTGATGCAGTGCCCCAGGAGCAGCTGACAGAGAAGAGAGTCACAGTTGGATTCCCAGTTTCCCTCTGCTTTGGGTGGCAGGGGGAATGCACCCTGCACCACCACACTACCTGACATAGCAAAGGTGCCCCAGCGCACTGGCATGGTTGCACTGCTTGGCATGCCAGGATGGAACCTCTCAGGCCCCCAGCACAGGAGAGGGTGTAGGGGCACTTGCTGTTATGCCCTCAGTGCTCCTATTTATGATGCTTACTGCCCTGCACAGGAAGGCCCTAATTTGGCCTTTATAGAGAACCATACATTTTCAAATTGCTTTATGAATATAGACTAGGACACTTTCCCTGCCCCAAAGAGCTATGCAAAGTTCAGGGGTGTTTGGAGCTGGGGGGCTAACTAGGGCCTATGTGATAAACTTTAAAGAACATGAAGGAAAGAAACAAAGATTAGTACCCATAGGCATGGGAACTAGAGGTGTGGGGGGTGCTGCAGCACCCCCAGGTTTTACGTGGAGTCCTGGCTCCTGGCCCCACACCCAGGGCTCTGCTCCCGGCCCTGGGCCCAGTCTGCCGGCCCTGCACCTGCCCCAGCTGTGGCCCCAGCCTTAGCCCCCTTACCCCATCTGCCCCCTCCTCCAGGAGACACGGACCTACTCCTGGCTCCAACTTGGGGGGGGGGCGGCAGACAGGAGTAAGGGGGCTTGCTTTCAGCATCCCCACTATAAAAAGTGTTCCCACATCGCTGTTAGTGTCCCCAAATCATAAAGTGTTCTAGTGATTGGAACAGAAAACTGGGAGTGAGGCATCCAAAGGCCTGTTCTCAGCTGACTGCATGACCTTGAGTAAGCCACTTAACCACTCCGTGCCTCAGTTTCCCCATCTGTGAGATGGGGTTAATAATACTTCACTCGAACTGGTGCTTTAAATTTTAGCAGGTAGGGCTTTGAGGCCCTTTTATGGGAAATGTAAAATATTGGGCAAAAAACCAGCATTTTAAACAAAACTAGCGTGTCTCTCGTTGGGATTTGCATGATGTCAGCTTAAGTAACCATGGTGCCGGATCCACCCAAAGTGTATGGGAGCCACATATGTATGCAAGGCCCTGTCCGTGTATTCATATATAGCTCCGTGTTTTAGGGCGAGATTGATTTTTATAATAGATTAGTCTTTTCTTGGCTTCTGGCCAGTATGTGTGGAGCCACTCAATCTGTTGTGAGCTCAGATTGATTAGAGCTTTTGAAAAAATGTGTAGCAGATTGCGGCTTTAATGAAGATAAATCATGTTGATGTCACATAGACTAAATATGGTATTGCAAAGGGGCTGTTTGCATTGCGCTATTGGAGGTGGGTTATCAACTCCATGCTAAAACTTCTGCTTCCTTCCATTGGCGACATTGAGACTTCGAGACATGGGCACCGTGGTGTTCTCAAAGCAACGGGAAAACACAAAGCAGAGCTCAGCTGAAACAAGAAGTTTTGCATGGTTTCCACCTGAAGTCACCCCAGGTGTGCCTGATGCCCAGAGGGCCTGATTCTCCAAGCCCTGGCATCTTCTGTCGTCCTTATACCAGTGCAAAGTGGGGTTAAAAAAAATCAAAATCCTCTTCTAAGCAGAGTTTTGTCCCCGAAAGGAGAGACATGCCAGCCATGGTGAAGCGCAGCCTGAATGCACCAAAAATAGTATTCTGGCTACACTACATCTCTGTCAGCCCCTGCAGCCCGGGGGTGAGGTTAGAGAACATGGGGGTGGGAGGATGGGGCTAGAGCAGTGTGCGGGGGGGGGGGGGTTAGTGGGCCAAACTGTTAGGGAGATGCTTCAGTTAGGACTCCACCACTGCATGCCAGAGATATCATGAAGTCCACTAAGGACTTGGCTGTTGATGTCGATGTTTAGATGGAAGGTGCTTAGATTAGTACAGTGATGGATGGTGTCTAAAGCCCTAAGAAAGACCGATAGAAAACCCCACTAAATCATAACGGTAGCATTTACACCCCCCTGGCACTGACATAAATGGCTATATATGAGATCCAGAGCAATAGAGAATCAGACCCCTAGAGTTGAAGGCCAGAAGGGAACATGACAATCATGCAGTCTGACCTCCTGCCTAATGTAGTACAGCCGAGCAGGGAAGAATAATTTCCTCCAGTGGAGGGATCACTGGGTGAAAGTCTATGGCCAGGGCATTTCAGCCAGTGATTCCCCCCAGTGGAGGGAATGGTTCTTCCCTACCATGTAGTACTATCATGTCTAAACAGGGGTCCTAGGACTATTCACTATCAGCCCAGGGTCATTCCAACACTGGGCTTATAAGCGGAGGCTGTGTGGTCAGGTTTTGTTGGCGAGAACTCCCAGCCATCTCCTGGAGCAGAGCTGTCCCCTTGATCTCATCCACAACAGCAATTAGCCCTCATTGGTATAAGGAGCATTCTGCATTCCCTCTGTCTTGGGGTACATAACGTTCCTTAAAGGTCGAAGTGAACAGGCTCCGTTCCCAGGTCTGCCCCTGACGCCGTGTGTGACCTTGCACTCGTCACTAAGCCCCCTGTTGTCAGTGTTGATCAGGAACCCATATGCACCACCCAGGCACCTAAACTGAAGTTACCTTATTTTCAGAGCCGCTGAGCAGCCAGAGATGCTATTGACTTCCATGGCAGGGGAGAGCGTGCCGTGCCTCTGGAAATCAAACTAACCGTGAGGTCTGTCCCTGTAAGGGCCAGGGGGCTTGGGGCCAGCCTACCTTGTTACCAGACTCAGCAGGGGAGGAGCTCAGGTGAGCCCTATAAAGGACTGGGAACAGGAGAAGGTCTCTAAAAGTGGGGAGGGCACCAGCACCTGAAATATGCCCTCTTGCCCCCACACTGCCCCTTCTACCTGAGGCCCCACCCCCTGCTCGCTCCTCTCTGCCCCCTTCTCCTCCCCTGTTGCTTGCCCTTACGGCCAGTAAAAGGTGGGGGGAGGGCTATGTTCCCCAGCCTCTCCTGTCCCGGTGCCCCTGACTGAGAGCATTCAGTTGAGGAGAGTGGTAGAAGGGCTTCAGCAGTGAGTGCGGGGGGTTCTCCTTTCAACACAGAGAAAGGCAAGAACAAGCCACGGCTGGCCTGAGCCATCGGACTCAGGCTTGCAGGGCTCAGGCTTAGGGGCTGTTTAACCGCAACGTAGATGTTCAGGCTCGGGCTGGAGCCTGCGAGGTGGGAAGGCCCCAGAGCTTGGGCTGCAGCCCAAACCTCAGCGTCTACACTACAGTTAAATGGCCCCTTAGCCCAAACCCCAGGAGCCCGAGTCACCTAGCCCAGGCCAGGCCAGCTGTAGGTGTCTAATTGGAGTGTAGACCTACCCTGGGTGAGCAGAGGAAATGCTTTTGTTCTGTCTCAGTTCAATGTTTGAGGAATAAAACTGTGCTTGGAAAGTGTGGTAAAGTCTCCTTCCTGGGGAGGCCAAGCAATCCCCAATGAGCAGGGGAGGAACTGAGGCAGCAGCTAGCCTGAAGCCAGACTGGGTAAGGTGGCCCTGTTACAGTGACTACTTTTATTTAGGTGCCTGCATGTGAATGTAATGCTCTCCCTCTCCACAACATGCTCCACCTGGCCACAACACACTCCCCTAACCCTAGTCCTGGCACCTTTCCCCACTGAAATGCAATGACTGTAGTGAAATGCAGGGACTGCTAGTAACTCCCGGTGACAGGAGACAGTTAAACTAAAACAGAGCAGAGCAAAATGCGGAAAACCTCTGTCCAATTCAAACTGCAGAGGCCCTTACCCGGGTTGGGAAATTGGTTCATTACTGACACAATGATATCACTTCCTCACTTATCAGTTCCTATAGCAACAAGGGTTTCCTTGGAGGTCTCCATACTCTCCCCCCTGCAAGCGCTGGCCGGGCCTGGCTTTGGGCGAGCTGATCAAGCACAACCCATGATGGTACTGATACAGGCACTCTGCGCTGAGATGGTAGGAGAACTTTTTTGTGTGGGCACCTTAGATATCTACCAGCTAGGGGTGGGCTGTATATGCATAGCCATGAGTGTGTTGGAGAAGTGTATTCATTGCTCCTTTTCCCCTGCGTCTCGCAAGCAAGAAAAGTGTGATGTTTGGTAACTAACACAGACAGTAAAGAATTTCTCCATGCACCAGGTTTTGCACTCTAGCTGCTTCACTCCTTATGGGCTAGACTGATTATAATTATTATGATTATTACTTCTGTAGCACCTAGAGGCCCAGCCAACAGCAGCATCTCCATGTGCTTGGTGCTGTATATGCACATATAGTAAGAAACAGTCCCTGTCCTAAAGCACTTACAATCTAACTGGTCAAGACAGACGAAGGGTGGGGGAAAGGGAGAGGACATACAAGCAGAAGACTGGGATGTGAAGTAGGGAGAGTAAGGGTCAAATTTTCCAAAGTTTTCCATGCCTAGGGTGACCAGATGTCCTGATTTTATAGGGACAGTCCCGATTGTGGGGTCTTTTTCTTATATAGGCTCCTATTACCCCCCACCCCCATCCCGATTTTTCACATTTGCTGTCTGGTCACCCTATCCATGCCCACAATCTGGGCTAGACTACCAGTTGAGCTCAGTATGCCGGGCTCTGAGACCTCTTGAAAAGTATCCCAATAGGCGCTGAGCATGTCTGAAAATCTGGTCTAATTGAGGGTGCTGATGCCTTGAAATCTGGCCTCCAGAGTTATACACTGAGCCCTGGCAGACCCACAAGTTGGATATAGAGCTGAGTCCTATGCCAGAACCTTAACCCCACAACTACCTTCCCCCAGTCCCATAAAATCTTCTCCTGAATGGAGCCAGGACAATACATCGTTCTAGTAGTGATCCATGTATGAGGTGGTCTTCCGGCTCGCTGCCCCTTTGTCAATACCATTGTAAAATGTCAGAGCTTCTTTTCCCAGTACAACCACTGCTACCCACCTCTGCTTTACACTTCTTCTTTGACCCCAGGGGGATTTGACTTCGCGCTGCTTATGACATTCCATTAGTGAAATTACCTGAGTGATGCCTGCAGCCTTGTTCTCGCCGGCGGGTGCTTTTGCCCTGGCGTTTAAACGAATGATTCATTTTGGCTTCACTGCGAGCTGTCACTTTATGCCTAAGGGTCAGAGCAACATTTAGCAATGTCAGGCATGGAAAACAAACAGTACAGACATAAAACGAATTGAGCCCTATATGCACGCACCCACAAAGCGGTAGCTAGGGAACGTTATAGTTCTGATGTTAACCTGTCAAGATTCAAAGGGAGGGATGGGAGCAAGCTGGTCTGGGACTGCATTCTTAACTCCCCAGTTTAATAATAATAATACCTAGCTCTTAACATCAGCAGATCTCACAGTGCTTTACAAAGGGGGTAAGTGATACTATCCCCATTTTATAGTTGGGGAAACTGAGGCATGGGAAAGGGAAGTGACTTGCCCAAGGTTATCCAGCAAACCACTGGCAGAACTAGGCCTCCTGCATCCCAGTTCAATGTGCTGTCTGCTAGGTCTCACTGCCTTTCAAGCTTATTGGGAGGAGTCAGAGATATAGAACTACTGTGATACTCAGTACAATAGTATGAATTTCTAGCTAGTGGGCTGGTAATTCTCCCCTAATGAGGCTGGCTATAAATACAGGGGGGAGAAAATAGGAACATGGCAATTGCCCTAATATGAGATGGGACCCAAGGTCCACCTAGTCCAGTATCTTCTCTCTGACAGCGACCAGTGCCAGGTGCTTCAGATCCTGGGTGCTGGAACTGGCGGTGCTGCTTGAAGTGGTTTCCATTATATACAGGGTCTATCATTCAGCTGAATGGCTCTCAGCACCCCGACTACACAAATTGTTCCAGCACCCCTGCAACAAATGCCAGAGTGTCCTTTTTCCATTCCAGAGACACCTTTGGCCAGTCTGTCCCATTGCCTGGTGGGATCTCTAGCCTTTTCACACCACCGCTCTATATTAAAAATGGCAGCAACAGGCCCCACATCCCAGAGCTCTTTGGGCTGCATTTGGCCAACAGACTGCACTCTGACCTGCTCTGCGACCTCTAGTAGATCTAGTCTTTGTCGAGTTATCTGTGTATGTGCGTGACAGAGAGAAGGGAATCTTTTGTTTTACGGACTGCCCGGATTCAGGAACTCCATTCAGCTGGTGTGTATCTGGAAATCATCCTGCCTTTGTTAACACCCTCCAATGGTCTAGACAGAGAATCCCAAAGGCAAGGAGCTGTCTCAATAAAACTTCTGGCCAAACCGGCACATCTAAGGTGTGGCAGATCCTGCCTGGGCGGATGAAACAAAGTGGGAAATGTCAGCAAAGGTACGGTCTTTATTACTCTCAGAAGAACTCCACTTTTAAGGAAGACTGCCTGCCTGCCCCTTACCCACCATGGCAAAGGTAAGGAAGGGGTGTCCCAGAGAAGGACTTTTCTGCTCCCTAGCCTCATACTTTGACTCACACCAGAGTTCCTCTATATCAGGGGTTCTCACACACAGCCTCCAAGTGCCAGGGGTCACAGCCACCTAACCCTTTCCATGAGAGGAGAATCCAGCTAGGTCCTGGCTTGGTGCGGGTGCCTAGTATGGAAAAGGTCGAGAACCACTGATCTGTGGAATCGTCTTCTTCATGCTCTAAGGCCTCTACAAATTTGTCTCCAGAGCGCTGTGGGCATTGGGGGCCAATGAGAAGGAAACCCTGGAAAACAGAGGGTGGCTGGAGTGACACAGAATGCTTAGAGCTGTGTGGTTTGCATGGGGTGGGGAGCATGACCTTGTCCTTGTCTTTCCTGATCTTTCCAGCTCATTCTAGAAAGTCTGGCTCGCAGTGAAAAATGTAAAGGAAAGAGCTCAGCTGTGTTCCTCTTCTCCCAGGTGCATCTAATGGCATATGTCTATCTTGCTGGCTAAATAGGTGACTGAGGGAGTTTTCTGCCAGTCTTAGTCTGCCCAAGACAGTTGGACGGGAGATGCTGAGGTAGATGTAAAGTCAAAAACCCAGCTTCCCTGATGTCCGCAGAAAGCCCATCCTGTGAGAGTGCACCATTGTTTAACATCTACCTCCCTCTGTGATAGGAGCTCCCAGGCCCTTAGCCACATTAGGCTGGAGAGGTTTTGATTGGAGTTTCAGACCAAGGCAAGGAAAATCCAGGGGCCAAAAGGAGGTAACAAGGAGGTAAAAGAAAAAGCAGGGAGGAACCCTTTCTCTACCTCATTTTTCTACTCCTGTCCCAGCTCATCCCTTTCTCTTTATCTCCTTCTTCCTTTCTTTGTTTCCCCTCTAGTTGCTAATGTAAGTAAGAATTTAATACACTTAGAAGAGAAAGTTGTTCCATTAGCTTCAGACGCACAACACATCTTCATTAGCTCCCCATGACCTTCAAAATAGCTGGCAATAAAGATAAAGTAAATCTGGAAAGACAAATATAAAGACTCGCCCCTCCCTCTTACTCTCATCCCCGCACCATGCACCCCCCTAGGGCATGCATTCAATTACCAGAGATGAATGGAGCAAACTGGTCCAGTATTTAGGATTTTTTAATATATATGTTGCAAGCTTCCGCCAGCAGATGGCTCCCTACTTCACAAAATAAGCTCCCTCCTGAAAGGCAGATGGGGCGAGATCCTCCTGGAAGGTCAGGTTTGTTTGCAATTACTCTACTCACTTGGAGGCAGCCAGCGGGGCCTCGGTTCACAGGCCCTTGCACTTTAGGTTTCTAGGAAATTCATTTTTTGACTGGGGAGAGGAGGGAGGTGTGGTGAAGTGTAGGGTGGACGTTGCTATATCTCTGCTCAAAGCCAGACCACTCGGCTTCCTGACCATTTCCTTCTAGGAGCAGCAGAAGCTTCCGAGTTGCATACCGGTGACATGGCAAAATGTTTTGACTAAGCCTCCAAAGGGCAGAGAACATAACATAAGAATGGCCATACTGGGTCAGACCAAAGGTCCATCCAGCCCAGTATTCTGTCTGCCGACAGTGGCCAATGCCAGGTGCCCCAGAGGGAGTGAACCTAACAGGTAATGATCAAGTGATCTCTCTCCTGTCATACATCTCCACCCTCTGACAAACAGAGGCTAGGGACACCATTCCTTACCCATCCTGGCTAATAGCCATTAATGGACTTAACCTCCAAGAATTTATATAGTTCTCTTTTAAACCCTGTCATAGTCCTGGCCTTCACAACCTCCTCAGGCAAGGAGTTCCACCGGTTGACGGTGCGCTGTGTGAAGAGGGAAATGAATCTTTCAGTGAGGCATTTGCACTGGGATTCTGGAAATGTAGGTTCCATTCACCCAGACATCCTGCAGGACCGTAATCTCTCTGTGCCTCAGTTTCCTACTGTGGTTATAGGGACTGTCCCTTTAAGGACTAAGCTTCCTAGACAGAGAGACTGGACAGGGTGCTGTGAAGCATTTGCTACGCAGAGCCAGTTGGATCCAGACACAGAGCAGAGCTCTTAAAAGCTCCTTAAATATTGAGCGCTCACCGAACACCACATGGTTCCTGGAGTCAAAAAAGGACCTAAACATGACTCAGAATGGAAGAATGGAGTCGTTAAAACCCCACCAGAGTTGAAACTCTCTGGAGATATGTCAAACAATTGGAGAAGGTTTAAACAGTGCTTCATTCTCTATCTGCAAGCAATGGCTGCCAGAAAAAGGAAAGACAGTCAGAACTCAGAAGGGAGCCTTATTTCTGACAATCGCTGGTTCTGAAGCACTTGATGTGCTTAACCATTTGCAATTAACTCATGCACGGGAGGCCAACTGCACAGCTGTGCTACAGAAATCTGAGTATTGCACGCCACCTCAAAATGAAACACGGGAGAAGTTTTCAAGCAGAGCACAAAATAAGGGGAACCCGTAAAAGTGCTTGTGACTGATCTAAGGCTGAAGAGTCAATCTTGCAATTTAAGGGGACTAAGTTTGTTCCTGAGAAGAGACTAGACCAGGGTGGGAATCTGGAACAACAACAACAACAAAAATCAGGCAGCTGGAAGAACCATAGTTAATCCTTGACAAATCAATGAGAATTTACCAAGCAACACAAGTTGCCCAGTGCAGAATAAAACGTATGGAGAGTGGACAGTACTCGGACACCGTAGATGTCAGAGAATCCACAAGAAAAGAGACCTCTGGCAGAAAGGTGTGTGGAGCTCAATCTCAGAGTCCAGCTGCACAGGCTGTTTTCAGCCAAGACAGTGTCCAGCATATGGGGAAAGACGTAAGAAATGCAGTGAACTACATCATCTTCCAAGAGTTTGCAAGCCTCAGTTGAGGCTGGGCAGCATGGGCCAGCACCATTAGCACAGGGTTATTTTTCAGCGGCACAATGGACAATGTTGGACTTCTACGTTGGACATGGGCATGCAAGCAAGGTGTTGCCAGAAACGGTGATGTTGGCACTAAGAGGAAAGCCGCAGACCTCGCTGGCTTTAAGATCAAGCTTGATAAGTTTATGGAGGGGATGGTTTGATGGGATACAGTGATTTTAGTCATTAGGTCGATAACAGTGGTCAACGATGGGATATTAAAAGTTACTACAGAGAACTTTTCCAGAAGGTCTGGCTAGAGAATCTTGCCCGCAATACTCGGGGATCAGCTGATCGCCATATTTGGGGTCGGGAAGGAATTTTCCTCCGGGGTAGATTGGCAGAAGCCCTGGGGGGTTTTCGCCTTCCTCCGCAGCATGGGGCAGGGGTCGCTTGCAGGTCGCTTGCTGGAGGATTCTGAGCGATTAGAAGTCTTTAAATAATGATTTGGGAGTTCTACAGCTAAGTCAAGGGAGAGAATTCTTCCAGGAGTGGGTGGGTCAGGTTTTGTGGCCCGTATCATGCGGGAGGTCAGACTAGATGATCATAATGGTCCCTTCTGACCTTAGAGTCTATGAGTCTATGAGGTACTGGAGAGTAAATGGGTAAAACTCAGGCTTACAGGCATGAGCTTATCCCCACTCAAGGATTGGTCAAGAACAAACTGGAAGAGATATGCTTTGTAATAGTAGCAGGGAAAAGAGTACCCAGTATTGGTTAAAATGTGTCAAGCCCTCGGTCTCATCAAGAAGGGGCACTCTTTTGTGTAACAGGGGTCCAAAACAATTGAGGAAGAGATTGAGGATGTCTTCCAGGGGGTGAGGAAGCTGTTGGGATTCAGAATAGAGCTGAACGAGCCTAACCCCCCCCCCCCATATTTCACCCCTTTAGGAAAGTTCCCTTTGCCCTAAGGTAGAGGCTAAAAGAGGAGCTGGACAGGGAACCAGAAAGCAAGTAAAAGAGCCAGCCAAGTGGGTAAGCTTATTGGGCATTGGACAAAAAAAGATGGAACCATTCACTGAGGCATAGACCCTAAAGTACGTTTTCACTGCCTGCCGGGGAGACGTTTCTGGGGAGGTGGCTTACACCAGATACATTTCTACAATGGATACATCAGCAGGGTTCTGGCAGGTGTCCGTTTGCACATTCAACCCACCCTTGGGGGAGGGAATTTCTACAGGCTGCCATTTGGGTTGCATTCAGCACCCAAGATGTTTCACCGGAAGAGTGTTAAGTGGTCTCGCAGTGGCTCAAGAGTGGGGTACCAACATCAGGCCAGATTGTTAAGAAGCAGGCCACAAACCTCTAAGTGAGTTCAGTACTTAGATGTCACCAATCATCAAGTATAAACTCTTCAGGCATGATAATGACCTTAACATGGAGTCACAGACAGTCCTCTTGAGTAATCCAATCTGTCTTGCCACCCAAGTGAGCATACCTTTCTGATGGATAGCCCCTTACAATGCAAATACACGGAAATAAAGGAGGAGGATTTGGCCTTAGTCTAGGGGTTCTCAAAGTTTTTGCTAGCATGTCCCCATTTTAATGAATTTTTTCCTTCCAGGACCCCAGACAGCATGGAGAATGCCATTTTGGAGAGCAAAATGGTGTCCTCCACACAGCGTGATCTCACATACACCATCTGTGTGAGGTCACACTACCTGGAGGATGCCATTTTCTCTTCACAGCATGATCTTGTACCTATGGTTACTCCTGGGGGAATTCTGTGTCACTGTGCATGCACATAATTAATGAGCCACACATATTTTTACTTTTTTGTGCAGAAAAAAGCTTCTGTTGGAAAGTTGCTGCAGTTCCACCTTTTGCCCACCGGAGGGCACTATGGTGCTAGAACAGAGCAGCCTGAGCGGAAAATAACTTCAGCTGCAAAGTTGCTGCAGTTCTGACTTTTGCCCACCAGAGGGTACTGTGGCAATAGAACAGAGCAGCAGTTCCTGACCAGCTAGGGAAGAGAAAGAGCCTGCCTTATTCACAGCACCTGTCGGGCCAGGTCAGGAGACAGGGTCTATGGGGAAACAGACAGCGTGGGGCTGCTGTGGGGGGTCAGACAGGGGCTCATAAGGGCTAATGTGGGAGGACAGACTGGGGCAGCGACTCAATGGGAGTGGAGGCACAGGGCCACGGGGGGAAGGAGGTGCGGGGCCACTTAGGTACAGGGGGTTGCTGAGTGGGGGCACAGAGACACATGGGGATAGAGGGAGGGGGTGCAGGGCCGGATGGGGGAGTGGGTGTCAGTGGGAGTGGAGGGACACATTTACACAGGGGGTGCAAGGAAACATGGGAGTGCAGGGACACATTGGGACAGGGGTAGATGTGCCTGACTGAATAGGAGAGGTTAGGGATCAGCCAGGGTCTGCATGGGGAAAGCTCCCTAACAATCCCTCCTTGCCCCCCCCCCAAAAAAACCCCTGTTCCATACTTTTTCCCATCTATACCCAACAACCCTCCAAGTTCACACCAAGGCCCCTTCCCAGCAATTACTTCCCTCTCCCCCAGCTCCTCCATTACCCCTGACTCCCCCAAGCCTTTGCACTGCTTCTGAGCGGGGCAGGAAATATGGTTCTGTATTGTAATTTAAATGAATTATTACTCAGCATTCTATATTAATATGACTAGTAAAGAATCTATTTGTCAAAAAACATTTCCTGAATCTTTTTTGTTTGTTACAGACATTTTTGCTGACAGGTATTTTGAAATAAATGACCCAAAAT
Organism: Chrysemys picta bellii; assembly: GCF_011386835.1. Lineage (NCBI taxonomy): Eukaryota > Metazoa > Chordata > Testudines > Emydidae > Chrysemys > Chrysemys picta. Next base: position 9,530,353 of record NC_088808.1, read on the forward strand.
ATTGAAACTGGTGTGATTATATTGTGTTATTTTGACAAAGAAAATACGGAGAATTTTGCAGAATTTGAAAATATTGTGCACAGAATTTTTAATTTTTTGGTGCAGAATTCCCCCCGGAGTATATGGTGTGCGCAAGGTTATGCGGTGTGGAGTAAAATGGCATCCTCCTCGCTCTACAAATCATTGTGAGCCCATCTGCTGGTGGTGCAACCCCACCCACAGTTTGGGAACCACTGCCTTAATATGTGGGTATAAAATATTTCATGGTTTTTATGGGAGGCCAGAGTTTGCTGAAATTGACTTTAAGCCACATTAAACCAAAAGGGCTCTGGCAAACATCCCTTGTGAATAAAAAGGGATTTTTGTTTTTTTTCCCAGATACAAATGCATTATTTGCAAGTTGGGAGAGAGATTTGGGGGCCGCAGACTCTTTGTCTAGCTCAATGATGGGCCGCATGCGGCCCATCAGGGTTATTTGATTGCGGGCCGTGAGACATTTTGCTGACGTTGACCGTCCGCAGGCACGGCCCCCCGCAGCTCCCGGTGGCCGCGGTTCACCGTTCCCGGCCAATGGGAGCTGTGGGAAGCGGCGGGCTGCAGGAACGTCTGGCCGTCACTTCCTGCAGCTCTCATTGGCTGGGAATGGTGAGCCGCGGCCACTGGCAGCTGCAGGGGGCTGTGCCTGGAGATGGTCAACGTCAGCAAAATGTCTCGCGGCCTGCAATCAGATTACCCTGATGAGATGCACGCGGGCCACAGGTTGCCCACCACTGGTGTTATCCCATTTGACAAAAGTCCATTGGCACAATGTCTAGAGCTAGACTTGCACGTCAGTCTGATTTAAAAAAAAACTAAACTTGTCCAGCCTCAGCTGAAATGTGGACTGTGATGACCAAAGCTACCGCTCAGGATGAGACCTAGCGAAAAGTAATTAAGTCTATTAGCACAGCATGGCTGGGACAGCATCTCCCCAGCCCCTATTATGAATTTAAGGGGGAGATGTCAGTCCTAGATGGGATTTTGTTTAAAAAAGACAGCAGGATGGTGATTCCTAACTTGTTTAAGAAAAATAAGTTGAAAAGGATACACGAAGACCATTTATTTAGGGATTAAAAAATTAAGAGACGGGTCAGAGATGTTTTATACTGGCCTCACGTGAACAGTGACATTGAGGAAGCTAGCAAGGCTTGTAGCATATGCTAAAAATAGAGACCAAGTCAAGTGAAAGAGCCTGTGTTGCTGACACAGGAAAAATTGGTCTCCTGGAGCAAAATAGGTATTGTTTCGTTTATGCTGGCTGGAAAGAAACTATGTGCTTGTCCTAGACGACTATTCTCACTTCCCTGAGAGAGCCTAACTAAAAGATATTACTGCTAAAAAGATAATTGTGCACATCAGATCTATTTTTGCTAGCCATGGTATACCGGACATAGTAATGTAGGACAGCGCGTCACAGTTTAGTGGGTATCCGTTTAAGCAGTTTGCAGCAAAGTACTGGTTTAGACAGGTAACCGCTAGTCCCTGTTATCCCCAATCTAATGGATCGGTGGAAAACTGTGTCAAAATAAAAAAAGCGCCTACTGCAGAACATTGCAGAGTAAGACTCCGATCCATATTTAACACTGTTAAATTATAGAACGGTCCCAACAAAGCATGGCTTGTCACCTGCTGACATTTTGCTCAACTGGAAACAAGAATGACTGCACTGTTAGAAACTGATGGCACTGGGGACCTGCAGATGTATTGAGAGACAGATAAAGTAAAACAAAGCAAAAAAAAAAGAGTTTGATGTGGGGTCATAGAGTTTAGGGCCAGAAGGGGCTACCAGATCATCTAGTTTGACCTCTTGCATACCATTAGCCACCAGCAGCGCCCAACACCTGCACGCTAAACCCAAGCACTGCAGGTCTCTCCATTGTTCTTCACATTCTCAGAACCTCTCCTGTTTCTGCTTAGACCCCTGGTGAATTAGGGTGGCCAGAACTGAGCACAGTATTGCAGGTAAGGGGTTACCATGGAGGCATTATAATATTTCCAGTATTTCTAGGGTTACCATTCGTCCGGATTTACCCGGACATGTCCTCCTTTTTGTGCTAAAAATAGCGTCCGGGGGGAATTTGTAAAGCACTCACAATGTCCGGGATTTCCCCCCTCCCCCGGCTGGGAGGGCTGCAGGAAAGTCCCGGGCTGGACTCCGGAGCAGCTGGAGAGGAGCTCCGCCCTGCATTCTGAGCAAGTGTCTCAGCACAAAGTGCAGCCCTCCCCTTTTGCAACTGGGAGCGGTTTCTGCCATGCAGCGTAGCAAAACGGGAGCGAGAGCACTTTGTGCTGATACAAGGGCAGCTCTCCCCTGCAACCCGGTCCGGACCAGGGACCGGGTTTTGTTGTGCAGGGCCAGGGACCGGGTTTTGTTGTGCTGGGGAGCTTAGCCAGGTGTCCGGCTCGCACAGAGCCCAACACCCTGTTCTGAGCAGCAGGGTAAGGGGGGGCAGGAGAAGGGGCAGGGAGGTTCTGGAGGGGGCAGTCAAGAAATGGGGGGGGGCTTTTTGGGGGGAGTGGAGAAAGTTTTGGGCAGTCAGGGTACAGGTAGGGGGTAGGGTCCTGGTGGGCAGTTGGGGGGGGGGTCTTAGGAGGGGGCAGTTAGGGGACAAGGAACAGGGAGTCTTAGGTAGGGGGTGGGGTTCTGGAGGGCAGTTAGGAGCAGGGGTCCCAGGAGGGGGCAGTCAGGGGACAAGGAGCGGGGGGGGGGTAGGGGGCTGGGAGTTCTGGGGGGGAGCTGTCAGGGGGCAGGAGTGGGGAGAGGGATCGGAGCAGTCAGGGGACAGGGAGCAGAGGGGTTTAGATGGGTTGGGAGTTCTGGGGGGGGCTGTCAGGGGGCAGGAGTGCGGAGAGGGATCGGAGCAGTCAGGGGACAGGGAGCAGAGGGGTTTAGATGGGTTGGGAGTTCTGGGGGGGGGCTGTCAGGGGGTGGGGAGTGGTTGGATGGGGCGTGGGAGTCCCAGGGGTCTGTCTGGGGGTGGGGGTGTGGATAAAGGTTGGGGCAGTCAGGGGACAAGAGGCAGGGAGGCTTAGATAGTCCTGGGGGGCAGTTAGGGGCAGGGGTCCCAGGAGGGGGTAGTCAGGGGACAAGGAACGGGGGGAGGGTTGGGAGGTCAGGGGGGGCGGGAAGTGGGAGGGGCAGGGGCGGGGCTAGGGCGGGGCTCCTCCCGTCCTCTTTTTTGCTCGCTGAAATATGGTAACCCTAAGTATTTCTTACCTAGTTCTTTGTACATCTTAACTTTTTCTCTCTCTCTTTTGGGTGACACTGCACACATTTCTTAAAAACTCTATGGCTCGTTTTCCTGAATAGTTCAAATGAGCACTTCCAAAGTGCTTTATCTTGCATTTGTCGACACTGAATTTCACCTGCCTTTGCGCGGCCCATCCAGCTAGCTTTGTTAAATGTAATTGAAATTGAGTTTGCAGGGCTGGGGATGATGTGGCAGAAAACCAGAGTTCTCTGCTGCAAAGACTAAAAAGTATCCTCTGACTTGCTGTGGTGCTTGATTTCTGCTAAATCCAATCACATTAAGGTTGTAATAAATCATGGTGTACGTTTGAAAAGGAAAAGGGGGGGCAGCATCTTTCTGTTATACTAGGTGTAAATCTGGGATAACACTTCTGTGAGTAACAGAGATCAGCATCTGGCCCAGAGACTCCAGCAACTGCAACTTGGTCGTATTAATATGGGTGAACTAGAGTATGTGGCATTAAATGAGGCGATTGATATAATAGGCATCACAGAAACTTGATGGAATGAGGATAATCAATAGGACAAAGTACAGAATATATAGGAATGAGACAGAGTAAGTCGCGCTAGTGGGGAAGTGGCACTATTTGTGAAAGAAAGCATACAGTCAAATATAGTACAAATCTTAAATGAATCAAACTGACCCCTAGAATCTCCACGGATAGAAATTCCATGCTTGAATAACAAGAGTACAGCAGTAGGAATATACTACCGATCACCTGACCAGGAAGGTGATGGTGATTGTGAAATGCTCCGGGAGATTAAGGAGGCTATAAAAATAGAAAACTCAGTAATAATGGGGGATTTCAGTTAGCCCCATATTGACTGGGTACATGTCACCTCAAGACAGGATGCAAAGAGAAAGTTTCTAGATACCGCTCATGACTGCTTCTTGGAGCACCTAGTGCTGAAACCCAGAAAAGGCAATTCTTGATTTAGTCCTCAGAGGAGCACAGTATCTGGGAACTACACAAAAAAGAGGAGGCTAGTTAAATAGCTAGGTCTGAGCCAGTATGGCTGTTCTTATGTTCTTATATTTCAAATAGAAGTTAGGCCCAAGAGCAATATTTGGATTCCTAGCTGGATTTTGAATATGTTCAGAAGTCAGAGGTACAGATGGTCCATTTCAGCCCAGGTAGGGGTGCTAAGCTCAGCATTTTGGTTTGGACCCATCTCAAGTTCCAAGGGTTTAAATCATGCTAATTCATAGAAATGACTTGGCAAATAATCTGGAATAGTGAATGCCTCTGAGTAAATTGTAAGCTGCCAGTGGGTAACTGGCAAACAAGAAGAGCCTAAATTCATAGAATCCTAGAATATCAGGGTTGAAAGGGACCTCAGGAGGTCATCTAGTCCAACCCCCTGCTCAAAGCAGGACCAATCCCCAACTAAGGTGCCTGACCTTCAAAGCCTCTAAGGAAGGAGATTCCACCACCTCCTAGGGAACACATTCCAGTGCTTCACCACCGTCCTAGTGAAAAAGTTTTTCCTAATATCCAACCTAAACCTCCCCCACTGCAACTTGAGACCACTGCTTCTTGTTCTGTCAGCTGGTACCACTGAGAACAGTCTAGATCCATCCTCTTTGGAACCCCCTTTCAGGTAGTTGAAAGCAGCTATCAAATCCCCCCTCATTCTTCTCTTCTGCATACTATATAATCCCAGTTCCCTCAGCCTATCCTCATAAATCATGTGCTCCAGTCCCCTAATCGTTTTTGTTGCCCTCTACTGGACTCTTTCCAATTTTTCCACATCCTTCTTGTAGCGTGGGGCCCAAAACTGGACACAGTACTCCAGATGAGACCTCACCAATGTCCAATAGAGGGGAATGATCACGTTGCAAGTTGCAAAATGAAGGCCAGAAAGTCAGGTGGCAAGGGGCAGAGCTCCACCAAGGATCGATGAACAGGAGTTCTGTGGAGTATTATTTGTAATCTGCATGTAGGTTGGGCAGAAAATAGTGTGTAACACTATCTTGGTTGGTGCTAGAAGTAATTTAGGGTGAAGTTCAGCCCTGTGGAGAGCTAGGGAAAGGTCTATGCACCACTAAACCCCCTCTTATGCCCCAGAGTTTAATTGGAACTTGAGTTATGCACAGGCCTGGTCGGCTCTCTGCACAGGGGTGAATTTCATTCTTAGTGAAGAATAGATTAGTAAAAATGTTGTTTGATGCAAGATCAGATGCCCTGTCAACTTGTGCCTATATTACTGGTCTTCCAATAAACAGTAGTTCATCAAGATGGGGGAAGTTGCCACAGGTTTAGAATCTGATTTGTACAGAAATGATAACCGATGATGCACTTAAAATCTCTGCCTGTCCCTTTTAATAGGAAGAGCAATCAATAGATGTTGAGTTTATTAACTGCGGCATTGCATCAGGAAGAATTTAAAGGACAAAAGAAACACCTTCCCAAAAGTGTCTCTCTCCTCCCACCCCTAGCTTGCAGTCACAGCACCCGTAAATTACAGTGCACGGCAACTACAAATTACACTTTGCCTGAGCAATCTGAGGATCTGAAAGTGTTTTGCTCAAAAAATTAAGGCTGGAAACTCAACGGCACCAAAAGGAACTAGGTGGCGAAATTCAATGGGAGGTGGGAACCTAACTCTCATTGTGCTCCTTCAAAAATCCCAGCTTAAGTCTCTCAAGCCCTACTATCAAATAGAGCCATATTATCATCGCTGTTTGACCGAGGGGAAACTGAGGCACAGATCGGTTCTCTGATTTGGCCAAGCAGTGATAAAGCAGGGTAGAGAACCTAAAAGACCTGACTTCCCTGTTCTACGCTCTAAGCACTAGACCCATTGCCATCATCACAAAATCCTGCTACTGTTCATCCCCACTGCTGCTCCTTTCTCCTTGGGAGTGCCCTGTGGTCCTGCTGTACAGTGCCAGCATCCTCTAAGTCCCAAATATTCCTGCTCTCTTTAATGGCATAGTATTAATACAGCCATTTCCCTGCCCTCCACCCCCTGTGGTTCCTGTGAGATGTACACAATGATTCCACTGTCTTTGCAAATGATCAGCAGTTTCAGGTAACCTTTAGCAGCAAAGAAATACGATTTTTTCCTTCTTTGCTGAAGTGTGACTTTAAAAAATAAAGCTTCTTTTTAATGAGGGAAAATGCGTGAGGGAGAAAATGTAAAGGGTTCCTAAAAGTATATTTTAAGAAAGGCCAAATGAAGGAAATAGACCTCCCAGGAGATCAAAGATGACCCTGTTGTGCCAGAGCCAAGGAGCTACCTTTCTCCCCCTCTGGCCACAGTGATTCAAAAGCAACTGTAGAAATATGTTTTTCTGAGGACTGGAACCCTTGGAAGCCACATGGGGTACGTCTACAGTGCAAAAAGAATAATAATAACCCAAACCCTGCAGCAGCAAGTATTCGAGCCTGGGTCTACAGACTTGGGCTTGGGGGGCTTGCACGACAGGGCTAAAAATGTTCCCATGCAGACTCTGAACCCCAGCGTGGGTGTTGGGTCTCAGAGCCTTAGCGGGAATGTCTATGCTGTTAGTTTTAGTCCTGTAGCACGAGTCTATAGACCCGGCTCTGACATTTGCCACCCTGTGCCTTTCTTGAGGAGTGGATGTACCCACAGTGTTAGAGTTGGAATGTCTGTTTCCTACTTCAGTCACTGCAGTGACCCCTACTGGATCATGACGGGATTGGTGTATCTCTGAGCTTCCCCACCACCAGGACTCTCCCCATACTCCTTGTAGAAATTCCACCGTAGGCTGTGATATTAGCTTTCACAAACTAAGCAGTACTAGGCCTGGTCAGCTCTTGGGTGGGAGTCCAATATCTGTCACTCCTGGCTCTTAATCAGTACGAACTTTTGCCCTACCTGGTTGCAGCGCCGCTGTATTGCTCAGACTGACTGAGGGGATCACTACTGCGAATGACTATTATTATTTATTCATGATAATTAAATACTCGTGGGTATTAAAATCTCAGGGCCTGATTCTCCTTTGCAGTCTGTACACGGGCATTGGGCCCTGTGCCTTGAGCAGTTATCCTATCTAAATCCCCCCCCTCCTTTGCTGTAGGTTTAACTAGTTATGGATCATCACTTCTTGTCTTAAATGTGCTGTGTAGCGTTATTGTTAAGCCGCTGCCAAGTTTATCCAGAGGGCCTGCATTTCAGCAGTCGGCAGAGTGACTGCTCTGAGAATAGTTGTAAAGTGCTCTGGATCCAACTGGGATGAAAATACAGAGCTGATAAGTCTAAGATATTGTTATAGGGATCCCTCCTGGGGGTCCTTGGGTTAGCAGGCCGCTCACACCCAGCACTTCTGCTCCAGTTCTACTGCTCCTTTCTTTACAGGAGCTATAGGTTTAAAGATACTCTGGGCCTGATTCTCCATTTTGCTACAGCTCTTTCATGTCACTCTGGTAATGTAAAGGGGTGTGAACATGGCTGGGAATGGTCCCCTGAGAAAATCTTTTTGTATAGGGAGCTTCCCCAGCCAGTGCCCATCTGGTGTAAAAGGTGTTACCCTGGCCCTGCTCCAAGCTGGCTATGTGGGGGTGGACAAAGGGCTCTATACCATAAGCAGAGGAAGGATGATCCAATGATTAGGTCACTAACCTGGGACTTGAGCAACCTGGGCTTAGTTCCGTGCTATGCCACAGGCTTACTGTGCAACCTTGGCCACGTTCCTTAGTCTCTTTGCACCTCAGTTCCCCCTCTGTAAAATGGGGATAATAGCACTGCCCTACTTCACAGGAGATGCTCAGATACTATGATAATGAGGGCAGTATAAGTACCTTCAGTAGATATGACTATTCTCTGTTTCCCAGGGACAGTAGGCAGCTGTTGGGAGGAGGTCATAAACTAGAGCAGCCTTGAGGCTGCACTAACTTATATACTGTGGGCTGGGCAGGCCCTTGCACATCCGCAGAAAACAGAGAGCACAAAGGTGTTGTGAATCCACCTTTGCCAAGCCTTTCCTTCTCTAGCTCAAGCACAAGAAAGGAGTAGAGAAGGGATCATTCTATTTCCCCCATCAACGAGTCCTGCCCCACCCAGGAGAGGTGGAAGTGGGGGGAGACACTGGTAATCACCTGGGTCCGAGGAAGTTATGGAAACATGGAAAAGCTCTACAAATTCCATTGACCTTCGTTCAAAAAATATGGAAATATCAATAGGCTGTTTTGGGACCTGGAAATGCTGAGTACAGCTCATGTATGGGAAGTTCCATTCATCATGGAAACCTAACTGAAGGCTTTTATTTGTAACCAAATTTTGTAGCCAAACTCCCCACGCCCCAGATTTTCCATTACCCATGTAATCTCCTTTCTGCAAAATGACTAGGTTTATTCAGCGTCGGTCTCTGTTTGTTACGGATCAAAATGGGATGGTTCAAATTTGTCAGGGGCTAGCTCCGGTTTCCCCTCTGCAGCTCATCCCATGCCGCCCTCACTGAGGTCCCAAGGCTCTTGCTTCTCAAGTGTTTCTCTGGGTGTTTTAGAAGAGACTAAAAACTGATTTGCGTATGGCGCCTAACACACTCTTAGCGTCCCAGAGTGCTTTAATGAGGAACATATTGGCAGGAAAGCAGCTTCATAGGCCAGTACAGCAGAAACAACAGCTCACACACAACCCTGCTTATTACAGGGTGTATATTATTAAGAGAGGGTGTCAGCCTGGATTGGGTAGTTCACCTAATCTTCTCAGGTGCCTGGGAATCGGCTAGTCAGCCACTGGAGGGAGCTCAAGTTTAAAAGCTCATCCAAAATATGGCATCTTTAAAGAGCTGTCATGCCCTGGGTGCGACACGGTGACTGTAGAGTGATGCACAAACCCAGGGCCTGACTTGACATTTTAGGGCCTGGTTCTCCTCATGTTTCTCAGGGTAAGTCAGCAGTAGCTACATTGAAGTCAATGGAACTCCACTGGTATAGAATGGGTGGAAGCTGGAGGAGAATCACATCTTCTGGTGGACAGGTGATGCTGATGCCAATGGAGACTGCCACTTTGGCTGGAGGGTTCTCCAGGCCAAATCCTGCATGCCTTCCTGAATTCATACATGGGGAAAACTCCCACTAGCTTCAACAGGAGTTTGCTTGAGTAAGGACTAGGTACAAACTGAATGATATAAGCACACAGCTTTTAGTGAGAGATGCACATAAGAAAGGCCATACTTGGTCAGAACAATGGTCCATCTAGTCCAGTATCCTGTTTTCAGACAGTGGACAGTGCCAGATGCTTCCAAGGAAATGAACAGAACAGGGCAATTTTGAATGATTCACCCCTTCTTGTCCAGTCCCACCTTCTGGCAATTGGAGGTTTAGGGACACCTGGATCGTGGGCTTGTATCCCTGACCATCTTAGCTAATAGCCATTGATAGACCTAACTTCCATGAACTTATCTAATTCTTTTTTTAACCCAGTTATACTTCTGGCCTTTGCACCATCCCCTGGCAATGAGTTCCACAGGTTGACTGTGCGTTGTATGAAAAAGTTCTTCCTTTCATTTGTGAGAGCGGGACCTGATTTTAGGATTTGGCCTATTGCTTTTGAATAGGAATAGGGCTGAGGGAATAACATTCACAGCATGTTTTATTCAGCGGGAGGAGTTCTGTGTCCTACTTATAGCTGGCATAGCTCCCTTCCCAGTCCAACTGACCCCTTCTTTTCTTTCCATACCCCGTGAAAGACACACTTCACAGCACGCCATCCAGAGGTGATGGGTGGGGGGGCATGTGGGGTCACATTCCCCCGCTCCCCCCGATTTGCTCTTTGTCTTGTACTGACTAGGCTCACACAGACTGAGCATGCTCAGTAACACTGCTGAGGCTAGCTGCCCTCACTCTGCCCCCACCCACTATGGGGCAGGCTTGGGTAGTCTCCATCTGCTTAGCAGCACAGGCTCCCAGGAAACGTACTTAGTTTAGAGCAGTTTATTTAGAGCCCCAAGCTGGCAACACACAGTAACTGACAGGAGTAACAATAGCCAGAGGTATTTTTAGCTCAGCCATTTTTCAGCTGAACACCAGAGTTCAAAAATAAACTCAGTATAATTTTCTAACCCGTTTTAAGATTCTGTGGTATTAACTGGCTCCGTCGATTCCAGTGGAACGAGGCTGATTTACTCCCGCTGAGGAGCTGACCCGATCGGTGTTAACTGTACATAACAATGTGAACCAACCTCACCCCACCTTCCCACTCCCTGCCTAGAGATGAGCTCACAGCTCGATGGGTCTCTTGCAAGCATTGCGATGACGTAACAAGGGTCTTGTTTTCAAAGGGGCTGCGCCCCCGCAATTCCCATTGCTGTCTCTCTGAGATGCGTGCTCAGCATGTCTGCAAATTACACCTCGGGCCAGCAACAGCTTTCCGGGAGTTTGGTCACTGATTTTAGCATGAGCAGGATTGGGCCCAGAGGCGAACAAGACTGATAAGGTCACATCTTCTGGTGAGGGCTGGATTTTTCTCTGTAATGGTTGTTCTTGTGCTTTGTCCGGTTTCCAATGTCACAAACAACACAGCGCCAGGCCTACGGTCTACCTGGGAGTGATTTCTTTGTGCGGCTTTAGAGTCTCTGCACAAAAATGTTTCATTTGCGTCTTTGGGTTTTATTATTTATAAAGATAGAGGGGGGGAAATCCCCATGGCCCTGAGAAGCTCTATAGTAAGGAAAGATGGTGGGTTTGGATTCAGGCAGATGCTGTGGGAACAATTACCTGGAAGAAAACAGAAGAGGGGGTGTGGGGGGGGAGGGGAAGTGCCTCAACTGGAAGAGATAATGAATCACCTAGGGATTTGGGAATCAGCCTTCCAAAGAACAGGGGGGTTGCAAGGGCTCAGAACTGGCGCTTGTAGCTGTGGTGAGAGCCAGGTCTCGTTTCTCTTGGGGACTAAGGAAAAGGTAGACCCCCCCCTCCACAATGGTGTTCTCTGCTCACAGCACTCCCTTGGCAAGCTCAGCTGCTGACTGCAGCCCGGCCAAGGTAAACAACACTTGCGGGGGCTGCAGCAGAGAGATCGGCTGGGCCTTGGCGGTCCCAGCTGCTTGTCAGCAGAGAGGTTCTTCTGTGCTACATCCAAACCAGTGTAACCTCTGTGTGGACCGGAGGAGCCTGGAATTCCAGGAGAACTGCAGCAGGGACCCTGGGCAGAATCTTTCAGCTGAAGATTCCCCAGACGTTAGAGACCTGTGACCTGTAGTGAATCCCTTTTTTCACCTTCAGATAGACCGTTCACCTGCATGGGCCAGTCCTGTGTACGGTCCACACTCCCAGTAATGTGGCTAAGGGATTCTGCCTTGGTATTAAAGGGAGGATAAACCGGGGGGATTAAGGGATGAATAACCCAATTTGGGTTGCTGTCTCTGCCCTGCCTGAAGTACAATGTCACTTCTAGCTGCTTCTGTTCAGTCCAGTAAAGAAACAAGGATCTGGGTGTGCCGTTCAAAGCCGGCTGTTGCACTAGATTATGCACTGGAATAAACAGCCCTAGTACCACTTGCAATGTAGGAAAGGATAGGTCAGACTACATTAAAATAGGGCACCTTAATTCTGGCAGCTGAATTATTCCACTCCCATCTCTGAACCCTTATCCCATGTTGCCCCCTAGTCGTGGGCTAACTTATCACTCCCAGCCTGCCAGGCCCCCAGCTTCCCATCTTTCAAGTCCCTCCGAAGTACACATTCTACAGAACCCCATCTGCATAGCAACGCAGGCTGCCATGAACACAATCACCCCAGAGCTCCACTCTCTGCATTAGCTCCCCATTGAATACAGAGTCTAGTTCAAGGAGGTGTCTCCTTATATTCAAGGCCGTTTGTGGGACTCTGCAGAGCTACCCGAAAGGTTCTCTTCCCCATGACCATGAATCTGTCAGCCAATAGGGGAAGGTGATGGAGATGGACCTGGATTCACAGATAGATGAGACTGTAACTCTTGGGGCAGGAACCAAATTTCTGTTCTGTGTTTGTACAGCACCTAGCACAGTGGAATCCTGATCCAGGACCGGGGCTCTTGGGTGCTACAACAACACGAATAATAATAATGAGATGCATCGGTGAGACCATTACCTGGAAGACATGGGGAAAACATAGATTAAGATGGAGAATTATCTAAACTAACTGCTTCCTCTTGATCTGCAGTGTGATTTGTTTTGTAGCGTGTAAGGTCTCCAGGGCAGAGATCTGTGTCTTCTATGCTCTGAGCATACATTTGGCCTTTAGCGAGACCTGAATAGCAATAATTCATTGCAGATTTACAGGCTATCCGACCCAAGCTTAAATCAATAGGATTGCCTGGTTTTTAAACCAACACATAATCTGGCCTCGTTTTTGTATGGTTTCTATTTCCTTGTTTTAAATATAAGCAAACATTTAAGAAGCAATATCAGCTGATAAAAGAAGGATGCATGGGGTGAGGTGAGGTGATCATATGCAATCCCTGGGGCTCAGACTAAAATGTGTCCATTTAGCAGTTTATTCAGTAAGCACCGCGTATATCAGCAAAGATTTGAAACATCTTTGTTCATTGTTTGTTATTGTTTCACCTGCTTTGAAATAGTCATTGCAAGCGTTTTGATTCGCGGATTAGAATTTCGTTTCAATTGTTGCAAGTCCTTTGTATATGCTGCTGAAATGAGGCTTTGTAAATTCCTACAGCAGCACTCAGCAATTCATAGCAGATTCCCTCACACCTTCTACAGTAACAATACACTCATGGGGCAAAGACTGGGGGAGGGAATCTTTCTATTTAAATGAGAAGCAAGAGGAATGCATGGTAATCTTGTCTCACTTTTCCTGCGAGTGACTGGTTAATAGATCATGGGTTTAAACATCTTGGTTCTAGAGGGTTCAGATCTGGAAAAGAATGGACTAGGTCTTCAGCAGGCGTAAATCAAGCCAAGGGAGCTATGTTGATTTATGCTAGCTGAGGCTCTCGCCCATTCACAGGTGTCTGTGGCATACTATACAGGGGCATTCGTGTGCATTTCAGTGTCCTTGGCAATGCCCTGTGTTATACTTGGGTCAGACAAAATGATCACAACTATGGCCTTGAAATCTATGACCCATGTAGCATCAAAGCCAGGTCTAATACAGGACAGAACAGGCTGCCAGGTAGGGCAATGACATGTTTAAAGGATGGTTTGTTTTGAGACTGGCTGTGGGAGGTAGACTCCATCTTTGTATCTTTCTTTCAATGTATTTAGTGTGAAATTCCTGCTGGCGACAGGTGCTTATTGACTGTGCCCGGAGGCTGATGTTCCCTCTTTATCCAGAGATCAGGTACCACCTGGGTAGCAGCGCAGGGCAAGGTTCCCTGTGCTCCTCTGACAACATGCCTCAGTTCTGAGCTGAGGAGACGCTGCTAGAGCTCCGAAGTTCAGTCTGTTCAGTCCTCTGTGCTAAGTCTGCCAGCAAGGGGGCAAGTTAGCCGGGCTATGGAGAGGATTTTTGCGATGTGAAGCCTCATCCGCTGGAAGAGGGCTAAGGCCTAGCACATTCAGACCACACAGGCATCTAGCAAACAGAGGTGTGTTCTTCAGTGCATAAAATCAAAACTATTGTTACATGTGATAAGCACAAAACCCCAGAAATATGGGTGAAATTCAGCCCTGTTGAGAAGGCTCATTTGAATCTCATGTAAGCTCCATGTTGAGGCATTTTAAGTAGTGCATAGACCTTGCCCTGACCCTCTGCACCTGGGTGAATTTAGCTCATAAGAGTAGACATAAACACGAGGGGCCTCCTAGGGTAATACTATGAATTTGGACAACAAGGAGTCTGGTGGCATCTTAAAGACTAACAGATTTATTTGGGCATAAGCTTTCATGGGTAAAAACCTCACATCTTCGGATGTGTGAGGTTTTTACCCATGAAAGCTTATACCCAAATAAGTCTGTTAGTCTTTAAGGTGCCACCAGACTCCTTGTTGTTTTTGTAGATACAGACTAACACGGCTACCCCCTGATACTTGACACTATGAATTTGGCTGAATCAGGGTAATGTTCACACCTCGCCACAAGGGGGAGCAATAGGTTAATAAAATCTAGAAGCAAAGGGCGTTTGTGGCATCGGGCTTTGTAAGCGCGAAAGCCTGTCTCTCTCACCAACCGAAGTTGGTCCAATAAAAGATATGACCTCACCCGCCTGGTCTCTCTAGTATCCTGGGACCAACATGGCTACACCAACACGTCATACAACGTGCACGTTTGTCTCTTTGCTGAGGCTTGTCTCACCCACCTAACGTCCCATTAGCTAACCGACTGTTAGCTGTGTGAGTTTTCCTTGTTATTTTCCTCGTCCTTTTCGCTCGGCGAGTAGTTTCATAATGACGGGAACTACATTTGATGGTGTGTTTTTAAATGCTAGTTTTAAATAATCAGACCTGTTCTGGAATTATAAGCCCAGGAAGTCATAGCTCTAGTCCTCTGCATTATAAAATCAAAACCCAGCGTTGGTTTCCCAGCTCCTTGGATGTTTTGTTAACCAGATCACTAGCTCTCCTGAGGCCTCCTATGCCAAGACATCCCCCAAGCAAACAATCAGTCTTTATAAATAGAACTGCAGTCTCAACCGTAACCGGAGAGCACCGCTGCCAGATGTTGCCGAAATAACTTTGGGACTCTCTCACAAGGGAAATCCCCTACTCGGGGGGAGGGCGGGATCCCCGCCATGATCCGGGACACCCCCTTGTTTGTGAACTCCGGAGAAGCTGTTGTGCCTCCGACAGATGGGGTCACAAGAACATTCCCGTGTTTCTCAGCTTCTGGAATTGCCAGCAAGTCCTTCCAAAGTGCGTTGTGTGTGTTTACTACAGGAGATCAAGCCTCTGGTTTGCTCTGTTGCTTCCACCCACGATCACTGTATGAATAGCAGTAACTCCTCTCTGGCTAATTGGCTCTAACTAGGGTGCAGCTACGGTTTCTTTAACAAGCACGCCAGTGACTCAGTTGCCTTCTAGCCTTGACTATCAAGAGACAATCATGGGAAGGGGGGAAATGTTTTGTTGTTCCCTAGAGGATTCTTCCCCCTCTCTCCCCCTGAGCGTCTCCCAGCCTCGCTCCGGTAACATCACTTACTAGCGTCTCAAAGCTCAATGTTCCAGCATAGATGTATATAGTGGTTACTTATAGTAGAGCACTGCCTAGAGGGCCTAAGAGATCGAGACTCCATTGTGCTAGGTGCTGTACGTGCAAAATAAAAGACAATCCTTTACAATCTAAATACCCAAGACAGACAAGGGCGGTGGGGGGAGAGGGAGTGAGAGGGGAAGAAGCATTATCTTCTCCATTTTACAGAGGAAGTGAAGCACAAATTTGAGTCCCTTGTTCTCATTAAATAGTAGCCCATTGAAGTTAACAGGACTGCTCGGGGTGGGGTGGGGCTGGGGGTAGTCTACATGAACAGTTACTGCATGGCAAACTGGGGTGCAAATCTGCTCAAGTGGGGGGCCTGGAGCTGGCGGGCAGCCTCTGAGCACACCCACTGAATTGGGCCCTGAATGTGAGTTAGGTGGCTGAACACCCATTTTCCCGGGTGCAGTTGATTTACACCCCAGTGTGCCAGGTACTGACTGTCTGGTGGACCCTGCTGCTGTGCACTAAAGGTTCCCAAGTGCCCTTTGTGTGGGTCAGAACCTATGAGATACTTTTAGTGCACAATAGCAGGGCCCGGATGGAAAGTTAGCACACAGCCTACTGACTGCTCATCTAGACATGCCCTGGGAGTAAAGTGGTATCACACTTGGTTCATTTTATGGGTGTTTGCCAGGTCAGGACCTTAGAGAATTGCTCAAGGTGACAGAGCCGGGACTTAAACCCAGATCTTCTCAGTCCTAATCAAGTGTTGTCTCCGGGGGTCCCACAGTAACTCAGCTGTGGATTCATGTGAAATCATTCTCGAGCCAAGAAGGTATAGGGAGGATGCCCTACATGCTGTTCTGGAAGGAATACAGAAAGGTTCCTGTGCCACCTTGAGCAAGTCACATAGGATCTAGATTCACGAAGGTACTTAGGCACCGAAGTTGGGGTTTAGTCTCTGTGGCCACTGGACCTGTAGGGGCCTAAACTCACTCAGCGCCAAAATGTTTGCAGTAACAAGTTCCTTCAGCACCTATGTTTCTGCTTCTGGGCATGCTCAGTGCTGGCTCCCTCTGGGCGTCTGGATGCCCATCTCCCGCCTCACCCCCACAAACCAGGGGAGATTGCTGGTTAGCAGCCTAACTCCCCTTCAGGGCCCAGTCCAGTGGGTGTGCTCAGAGGCTGCCCACTGGATCTGCCCCCCACCACACACATGAGTTCACACAAAAAGAGCTGGGAGGGGGAAGGGAGAAGGACGACCTTCCTCATAACGTTTACCCCAGTAGCTAGGGCACTCATCTGGGGCACAGCAGACCCCCGGTTCAAGCCCCCCCTCTGCCTGTTGGGGAGAAAGCATTTGAACAGGGGTCTCCTGTCTCTCAGGAGAATGCCTAACCACTGGGCTATGGAGTATTCTGACTGGAGCCCCTTCGGTCTCTCCTGTTGATGTCTTTGTCAGATCTCCCACTGGCTAGTTTAGGCAACTCCCTGCCCAGCATGCTGGCTTTTGTGGATCACCTTTTAAGGCTTCTAAGGGTACGTCTATACTTACCTCCGGGTTCGGCGGTAAGCAATCGATCTTCTGGGATCGATTTATCGCGTCTTGTCTAGACGCGATAAATCGATCCCGGAAGTGCTCGCTGTCGACACCGGTACTCCTGCTCCGCGAGAGGAGTACGCGGAGTCGACGGGGGAGCCTGCCTGCCGCGTGTGGACCCGCGGTACGTACCTTGTAGTTCAAACTAAGATACGTCGACTTCAGCTACGTTATTCACGTAGCTGAAGTTGCGTATCTTAGTTCGAACTGGGGGGTTAGTGTGGACCAGCCCTCACTCTCCTTCCGTTCATTGCGTAGGGCAACTCACAGTGTGTCCTTCTGACTTTCTAGGCACCTAAACGTGAGGCACTGTAGCGTTCAGCATTGCAATGCCTAAGTCCCTTTGGGCCCAGGTATTTAGGTGTTGTGACACTCAGTGTTGCAATGCCTGACTGGTTTAGGAGCCTGGATCTCATTTTCAAAAGGGATTTAGGCACTTAGGACTTTAAATACCATTGACTGTTATTGGGATTTGACTGCTAAGGGCCTAAGTCCCTTTTGAAAATGAGACTTGGTCTCCCCAGTCAGTTAGGTGTTGGAATGCTGAGCCCAGTCACAACTAAATGCCTCTGAAATATCTACCCCCAGAAGCCTACAAGATGCCAGCAGCTGCCTAGTGGGATTTTTCAAAAGCACTTAAGCAGGTTTGGCTTGTAACTCCTGTTGAAATCCCATAGAGAGCAAAGGGAGTTAGGCATGTCACCTGCTTAGGTGCAAAAAGAACAGGAGTACTTGTGGCACCTTAGAGACTAACAACTTTATTTGAGCATAAGCTTTCATGGGCTACAGCCCACTTCTTCGAATGCAGTTCATGTAGCCCACGAAAGCTTATGCTCAAATAAATTTGTTAGTCTCTAAGGTGCCACAAGTACTCCTGTTCTTTCTGTGGATACAGACTAACACAGCTGCTACTCTGAAACCTTCTTAGGTGCTACACTAAGCACCTATCTGCATCTTTAGCAGCCTAAATACCTTTGAAAATCTTACCTTTAGTCTTGCTGGCCCAGATCCTCAAAGGTGTTTAGGCTCCTCACTCCCACTGAAATCAACTTTTGTGGATCTGGGCCTCTGGGCCTAAGTTACACCCAAGTAATGTGGGGATAGTACCACTTCCCTGTCTCACAGGGGTGTGGCATTACTAAATACACTAAAAACCGTAAGGTGCTCACACTATAGTAATGGGAGTAGCCGGGAAGGGTTGTGAGAAATTGTTCTGCTCTTGGGCCTGTTTTTGGAATCTTCTGAACTCAAATACACCCCTCCACCACCCTTCCTATCTTCGTGCTCCCAAACTGTCGGAAAGCGCTGACCCAGCTCCACACTTGGGAATTTGGGCCCATGTCTAGTCCTTACAGAACAGAACAAAGTTGCTGCTATTTTGCAAGTTACTCTTGGTTTTTAAGAACGTATTTTGCTACATTTTTCATTCCAGCAAGAATTCCTATCATTCCCTGGCTGATGTCAGCTCTGTCCTAACCAACTACAATTTGAAGAAATAGCTGAGAGATGAACGAGTCACCAAGAAACGCTAAAGAGATCGCTTAAAAGGGAAGATAACAATTTTCACATCACAAGCTGTTTTTCTCAATAAGACCAAACAGCTGAGGCTACCTGGTTCATAGCACGGTTCCTGGTAGGGTGGTAACCTCAGAGGTCTAGAACATCCCAAGTAACTGCTGATCATACACGGCAGGACATGTAAACACATCACCACATGGGTGGAAATATTTGGGTAAGGAACATTATGTGCTATCCTTAAATATATGCAGTCAGTGGACTTATACCAAGCAATGACTTCTGTCCTTTACTGTCGGCAGGAAATGTAGCAAGAGGCTGAAGAAAAGAGAATGGCTTTCAGCTGAGACGGGACTGCTTAAATATATCTGAGAAATAACCCTTAAGAATACCAGTCCCCCTCTTCGATCATTTCTGGGAAGATGCTTTCAATAGAAAGTCATACTCGCTTACTCAATACCACTGTTTTCTGTGGCCTATTCTACTCCTCTGAAACAAACAAGAGCGGGAATGACCAATCTGGGTCACTACCAAGTTCCAAGTCTCGAATTAACAATCAAACCATTCTATCTCCCTTTGCAGGGAGATAATACAGAGCCGTGTGCAGTGTCGATTCATACGTATGAGGGAAAAGAGCTTTAGGAGTCAGAGCCTCTCTGAAACGGTGGAAATAAATGTGATGCTTGGAGCTGGAGTCTCCGTTGCCTGGCACTTGTGGAGTCATTGACACGAGTGCAAATTGTTGTTTTTTTCTGATTTAAGGGGTTTTACGCATTGTGGCCGCATACCCTTTATGGTGTAGCATGGAACAGCAGTGGTTCTGCCTCTGTTTTCCATTGCTCCGTCCAGC
The DNA here is from genome assembly GCF_011386835.1 of Chrysemys picta bellii. Lineage (NCBI taxonomy): Eukaryota > Metazoa > Chordata > Testudines > Emydidae > Chrysemys > Chrysemys picta. The sequence continues at coordinate 9,549,653 of NC_088808.1, forward strand.
ATCTTCCATCGTTGAGGCGCCAGTTAGCCAGCACCTAAGCTGAGCTCCCGGGTTTTAGCTCCTCCTTCGAAGCCTGACACCAGCTTCAGGTGTCATGTGGCAGGGCTGACTGGGCCCCCCAGCAGCCCGTTAACCCTTTCCTGACTCGTGTGGGGCTTGCACACACCAATGCACATCCACTTTGTACTGATGTAAGTGACTTCACAGGATGAGTGACATGGCGCATCAGGCCCAAGTACAGATATAGACCCTACTCCAGGTCAACATGCCTGTTTGGAGGGGCCTGTCTACACTACAACTTGCACCAAGCCAGTCAGACATGGAGGTTGGCCCAAGCTGCATTTGTTGGATGCATGTTCGCATTTCAACGTCCTCTGTCTGTCGATGTCTAATCCATTGTATTACAAGAGCACTCATCACGATAGCCTAGAAGGGTGACATCCAGGGTTAGTTAAGTGGCCATCACAGTGGTTTTTGCTCTGTGCCTTTCAGTGTTCTAGGAAGCTTTGCTTGCGTGTCAGACGGAAAGAGAATGCATGTGTGAGAGATGGTATGTTGGTAATTCCTTGTCACTGCTTATGGCAGGCATCCTGTAGCAAACGAATGCACCCCGTTCTGAAAATGGAGAGAACTTGGCTCAAGCATATGTCAGTTCTGGGTTTTTGAGCTAATCCCATCTCTAGATTAAAGGAACCTATTCTGATGGTTAATTGTGCATATCAATACTCTGTAATGGGTGGGGGAAAGCATAACTTCTTTACAACTCTCCTGTATTTCCCCATCCATTGTTCTCGCAGATCAACTTGCATTGAACACCAGGGTTTGGAAAGTCCGTTAGCTCGTATCTATTGTTCGTATTAGAAGTAACGCTCGAGGCAGCCTTGTCTGTCCTGAGCTGACATCGTTGTAACGAGAGGCCGAATATTTGCAGAGTCACCAGTTCCCATCTTCCTTTCTCATGACAGTCTGTGATCTTTTCACTCAGTGACACTTCAGACCATATTGCAAACTGCCACCTTAGTCCTCCATCACAAACAGCTTATTACATACTGGGCCACAGTCCACTCTGGTGCAAGTGGGTGCAACGATATGGAAATCAGTGGACTTGTGCCAGGAATGAATTTGCTACGTTTTCTCTTATCTGGCACCTGTGACAGTTTCTAAAATATAAGGGAGATTGGACAAGAATGTTCCCTGCATTCAGTCAGACTACAGGAACCAGCCTTTGTGCCTCCCCATGCTACAGAACATTTCTCCCACTTATGGAGGCAAACTGCTTACACAAAGCACAAGTCTTCAGCAAAACACCCACTACATGACTATGTGTGTAGAGCTCGATTTATCCTACGCACCCCATCAGATGCACTGTATCTGTCTGGCTGCACTGCCTGCTTTCCTCACTTCTAATATACTCGGCTACTCCCCCTCCTGTGCAAATTATTCCTCTTCTGGCAGCCTTCATCCCCCTTCCATTTGGACACAGAATTTGTGCTGATGGAAACAGGGAGCAGTAGGTGACCGAGATTCCTTCTAGCCTTCTGCACCTCTCAACTGCCCGTTCTAATGTGTCCATATAATTTGTGGGTCAGACTCTGATGGTTACATCCCTTCTACTTTCTTAGTCATGAGTGCAGGAGGTAGAGAGAGTTTTCTCTCCAGTTCTTTCAGTTACTGAATCCCCTGGCATTGATCTTAAAGTGGAACAAAAATCACAAGAGAGTAGCATGTAATGTAATCCCATTTAAGTGAGCTTTGGTTAATCAATACTCCTGGTTTACTCATGATTGGTCAAGTCCCCCATGACCTCCATCTACTCCAGGGGTTCTCAAACTGGGAGTCATGACCCCTCAGGAGGTCACAAGGTTATTACATGGGGGGTCGCGAGCTGTCAGCCTCCATCCCAAACCACGCTTCCTTCCAGCATTCATAATAGTGTTAAATATAAAAAAGAGAGTTTTTAATTCATAAGGGGGGTTGCACTCAGAGGCTTGCTGTGTGAAAGGCATCACCAATACAAAAGTTTGAGAACCACTGCCTACTCCATCCATTGTTCATTATCCACTTATCCTATGCCCAAAGGTTGAAAAAGGCTTCAAACTCTTTGGACAAATGAGGTTTTACTGTATTCAGGACCCTGTGAGCTGAGGGGTGAAAACATTATCTACTAAGTGTCCTTGAAGCGTGTTAAAAATATACTATGGGTACTAAAATTATTACACATTCCAAGAGAAGCCCCCTCATTTCTGTATCTTTGTTATGCACCACGAAGCAATTGTAAGGCCCGTCTTATGTTTGTTTGTTTTTTAAAGGCTGAAGACAAGCAGCTGGCAGATCTCTGCTTATTATGGGCTGGGATCCCACCCGGTACAGAGGCCCAGGACGAGGCCTGTGCATCATGTCTGTCCCCAAGATAGAGCTTCAGTAGGACATAGGCGGTGGTGCCACGGATCTGACGCTGGCCCAGCATATAGAGGTAAATTTCAGTCTCCAGGAGCAGCAGAACTTCAGCCAGACTGTGCTCTATTCTAGTGGGGGGGCAGGGATAGCTCAGTGGTTTGAGCATTGGCTTGCTAAACCCAGGGTTGTGAGTTCAATCCTTGAGGGGGCCACTTGGGGATCTGGGGCAAAATCAGTACTTGGCCCTGCTAGTGAAGGCAGGGGGCTGGACTCAATGACCTTTCAAGGTTCCTTCCAGTTCTAGGAGATGAGATATCTCCATTAATTATTATTATTATTATTATTATAAGCACCAAAGCCAGTTGAAAAACATCACAAATATTTCATCCCTTTTTTTCAGCTCTTTTTTTTTAATCTAAATGTGAAATTTTGACACAACTTGGTGGTCGAAATTCGACAAGCCCTGATAAATGAAGCTGGGTAAGTGGAGGGGCAGCATGGTACCGACTTGCAGTGAGGGGAACTGGGTTCTGTTTCCAGCTTTTCCATTGACGGGCTGGGTGATAAGACACTTGGCCATTGGCAAAATGGAAGCTGCTACATACTCAGTTGTTCACTGAAAACTGTGGAGAGGGGGAGAGAATAATGAGAGATTCCTCATTATGGGAAAAGTCACTTCACCTCTCTGTGCTTCCCCTGATAAGAACATAAGAACGGCCATACTGCATCAGACCAAAGGTCCATCTAGCCCAGTATCTTGTCTTCCAACACTGGCCAATGCCAGGTGCCCCAGAGGGAATGAACAGAACAGGTAATCATCAAGTGATCCATCCCCCATCGCCAATTCCCACCTTCTGGCAAACAGAGGCTAGGGACACCATTTCTGCCCATCCTGGCTAATAGCCATTGATGGACCTATCCTCCATTTTTTGAATCCGGTTATAGTCTTGGCCTTCACAACATCCTCTGGCAAGGAGTTCCACAGGTTGTGCGTCGTGTGAAGAAATACTTGCTTTTGTTTGTTTTAAACTTGCTGCCTATTCATTTCATTTGGTGACCCCTAGTTCTTGTGTTATGAGAAGGAGTAAGTAACATTTCCTTATTTACTTTCTCCATATCAGTCATGATTTTATAGACCTCTATCATATCCCCCCTAGTTGTCTCTTTTCCAAGCTGAAAAGTCCAAGTCTAACTAATCTCTCCTCAGATGGAAGCTGTTCCATGCCCCTAATAATTTTAGTTGCCCTTTTCTGAACCTTTTCCAATTCCAATACATCTTTTTTTGAGATGGGACGGCCACATCTGCACACAGTATTCAAGATGTGGGTGTACCGTGGATTTATATAGAGGCAATATGATATTTTCTGTCTTATTAGCTATCCCTTTCTTAATGATTCCCAACATTGTTTCCTTTTTTGACTGCCCTTGCACATTGAGTGGATGTTTTCAGAATGGATGTTTCACAATGACTCCAAGATCTCTTTCTTGAGTGGTAACAGCTAAATTAGACTCCTCCCACCTGTCGTCTCTATTTCAATGATAAGCTTTTGGGGGCAGGGATTGTCTCTGATTATGTGGAAGGGTTAGCTCAGTGGGTTGAGCATTCGCCTGCTAAACCCAGGGTTGTGAGCTGAATCTCTGGGAGGGCCATTTAGGGATCTAGGGCAAAAATCTGTCTGGGGATTGGCCCTGCTTTGAGCAGGGGGTTGGACTAGGGGACCTCAGGAGATTCTATGATGTGTGTAAACAGCCCCTAGCACAATGGGGCTGTGATATTGGTGGGGGTTTCAAGGTGAAATTGTAAGGTAAAAAACTATAGGTAGAAATTCACCCTGGAAACCCCATTCTCAGAGTTCTGTTCATCTATTCAAGGAACAACAATAGCGACATGGCCGGTCAAAGGGGCCCAGGCTGCAAATGTTGAACACTTGAAGCAGTACTGATTATAGTGAACAGATCTTGAGTGAGTCAAAAGCTGAAATACATTCCCATACAGCATTTGGGGCCGGATTTTCCAGTTCTCTAACTACTCAGTGCATAAAGCGCTAAGCGGCCTTAAAGCAAAGGGAAATTCCTTTTGCCTAATAGGAACCCCCTGCTGGAGGAAAGCCCACAGAGGCAGTTTCCACACCAGTCATACCCCATCCCTGAAGTAAAAGGAGGGAGAACATTCAGGAGCAAGTCCTATGCCTTGGTAAGAGACAGAGCCATGGTAGAGCCTAGCTCTGATTCCCCCCAATTCTCCATTGCCATAAATTAAAGCTGCTCTTGTGTAGCTCTAATTTACCCCAAGGCCAGGTGGCTGAGGGTTCGAGACCAGCAACTGGTTCCTGGAATTCCCCCCCACTCCACTGCACCTGCAAGACAGAGGTGGAGAATCTGCATCTCTATGAATAAGTTTGCACAGCAGAAATATTCCTTGAAATCATGATCTTATCATGAACCATTTACAAACCGGAAAATTGTTCTTAATCCAATGGATAAATCGTTTGCTGGGAAACAGTTCATCCAGCTCAAGTTGGCAGCCGTACAAGAATATAAGCGGCAGGCCGCTTGCAATGATCAGCTGTTTTGGAGTTTGTATTTTTGGTGTGTTTGAAAGGCACTGATCCAAATTCTGTTACACTGGTATGAATCTGGACTATAACTCCATTTGCTTTAATGGAGTCATACTCTGAGTTTTACACAGGTGGGACTGAGGAAGGAAACTGATGCACAAAGTGGATAGGCGGCGGAAGGAATCTCTCAATATTCTCCTCCCCTCACAGTTTTCAGTGAAAAAACTGTGTAGGCAGCAGTTCCCATTCTGCCAGTGCAAACTGAGACAAATTAAAGGGTATATTAAGTAATTATTTTAACGTCACGGTAGCAAGGCTCCAGATCAGGTTGCAGAAGGCATTCCATTATCAGCTGGATTCTCCACAATTACCTTCTAATTGGTTATATATTTGTGTATAAATTAAGACCGGAAAGGCTCCAGCCTTTTGTTTTAGAGTCATTAAATAAATGCTTCAGTGGGTTTGGACTAGGAGGAGACAGGGAGCCTTTACGGTGATCAGAACAGATGGTAATGTCCCACAAGGGGGACATTTATAAGAATGGAAATTCCTTTTCAGATCTCACAGTGGAGTATGATTTAGATACATATTTGATAAACGGGCGATTTTGGATCTCTGTGTTGGGGATAGGGGCGGTGAAATGCACAGCTGGTAAGCTAACTCGCGTCATGCTGAACTTTTAAATAAGAGGAGTATTCCAAACAAGAGTCACATATTACAGCTAGTCTAATAATATGTATATAGCCCCTTCTGAATATAGGTGCAATAGGAGGCTATGAATCAATTGCACTTAGGGTATGTCTAGGCAGAAGCTAGAAGGTGTAATTCTCAGTGCAGGTAGACATACACGCGCTAGCACTGCTTGACTTAAGGTCTAAAAATAGCAGTGTGGCTGCAGTGGCACATGCAACAGCGAGGGCTGGCCTGTCGAGTATATAACCAAGGGATTGGGCAGGATTGTCCTCAGGGCAGCTGCTGCCCATGTCTCCATGGGTCGTACACTGCTATATTGAGGTACTAGGTCAATCCGAACTAACACTTGTTCATCTCTCTGAGATGGTGATTACATGTCTCCGATGCTGTGTAGACATTTCCCTAGTCTCCTTGCATTTGAATCACAGTGGGAGATTTTACTCACGTAGAGCGAAATTCATCGCTGTGCTGAGGACTTGGGCAAGACTTAGGCACCACTTAAACCCTTAAAATACGTGTTTAGTGAGCCTTAATGGCACCAAGGGGCTGGTCCTTGGGTGTGTCTTCACTAGGAAAAACACATTTCCTTACCACATGTTGCCTAACATGGTATCCGAGATCAGGTATACACTACAGGTGTCTGCTGGTCTAGCTGTGCTGGCCAAGGGTATGAAGGGGTGTGATCTCTGACCAACATAGCTGTGCTGACAATAGCCCCTAGTGTAAACACTGCTATACTGGGAAAACGGCGTGTTTACTGGTATCGCTTGTTTTGCTTAGGACTGGGGGTGGAGGGTGGAATAAGTTCTACCAGTAAAAGCACAGTTTCCCCGGTATAAGCTGTGTCCACACTAGGAGTGCTTTGCCAGTATATTATACCTGCATCAGTTTCCTTAAACAGGTAAAGTACTCCTAGTGCAGACATGGCCTGAGATGTTAATCTGGGACTCGGGGGACCTGGTTTAATTCTCTGCTTTGCTACAGACTTCTTCTGTGACACTGTTGAGTCACTTGGACTATGTCTCATCACAGTCACAGGGTGTGTTTGCAGTATAGACATACCCTTAGTCTCTCTGTGCCCCAGTTACTTATCTGTAAAATGGGCATAACAGCACCACCCTCCCTCCCAGCGGTTGTAAGAATCAACCTATCCAGGATTGTGAGGTGCTCAGGTACTGCAGTGGTGGGGGTTATATAAATAACTAAGAGAGATAGTAACAAACATAAGGAAAAATCCTATTGAAGACAAGGTGGGGGTAATTATTTAACATGAGTTGCAGTTTGAAACAAAGTTTATTGGGGAGCCTAGGGCTTACCTTAGCCTGCTAACTCAATCTGAGTTGAATGCTAATGAAGGATAGTGAAATCTTCAAAGAGAGGAAATTAACAAGAAGAGGTAAACGAGAGATAGGGAAGGTGGGGGGCAGACACCCTATTTTGACATGAATATCAAAGGTCTGTTCTGGTATATTTAGGAGCACAGAGAGAAACCCTGGCATCCTTCACCTATGAAATAAACTGACAGCTGGTTTTGCTTCATGAAAGAGATCTCAGCCAAGCTGGTTGAAAATACCAGGGAAAGAAGTTGAGGTAAGTTTTGATGCCATGCTTATTACACACTATTTATTGTTATTAATCATTACAGTATTTATATTACATTATGAAAACGGCAACACTCTTCCAAGATCTCACTTTCGTAGCTTGTATCACTTTGAATAAGCCTGTGATAAGACAAGGCTGCTATGTTTCATCAAGGAGTATCAGATGTGAAACCAGCATGAAGGTATCTAAGAAGCCAACTTAAAGAGTTTCTCCTACACAAGCATTCAGGTCTTGAGCAGTCCAGGCAAACAATGCACGTTACAACAAAGCTTAAACTTATTCTTCATAATAATTTTAAAAACTATACTAGCTGCCTATTTAATTTTTAAAACAGCAAAAAATATCCACCTCCCTTTCCATTTCTTATAAGGAGTCTTGAAGTTTAAATCTCCTGAGTGTGGTAGATATGCTTGCTTTGGTCTGCTTAGCTCTTGGAAGTCCAGGGGCTCCGGGCTGCTGGCCCCATGGTGCCTGGGGTCTGGGTCCCTAGGGACAACTCTGTCTGCCATTAGGGATTTTTTTCCCAAGAACCCCCTTTAAATTTTGCGAACCCCCAGGGGTTCACGAACCCCAGTTTGGGAACCACTGCTGTAGACCATCTGTACCCCAGGGAGCAATGCAGAACAGTATTCTACCATATATTTTGTAGCATTCGTTCAGTCCAGTTCTAAATGTTGGCTAGCAAGAGGGTGACTTCATTTTTGAAGGCTATTCCTCAGTTCTATAGATCAATTTGCTGTATAGTTATTGTCTGCTTCCTTTGCAATCAACCCACATTGACTCCAGTGAAAAGGAAGTTAGGACAGTACTGCTAGCTTTTGAAAAAGTCCACTGTGACACAAAGGCCTTTTGGTGGTTCACTACTATGTTAACAACTCTTCAAAAAGAAGAACAGGAGGACTTGTGGCACCTTAGAGACTAACAAATTTATTAGAGCATAAGCTTTCGTGGACTACAGCCCACTTCTTCAGATGCATATAGAATGGAACATATATTGAGGAGATATATATACACACATACAGAGAGCATAAATAGGTGGGAGTTGTCTTACCACCTCTGAGAGGCCAATTAATTAAGAGAAAAAAACTTTTGAAGTGATAATCAAGCTAGCCGAGTACAGACAGACAGTTAGATAACAAGTGTGAGAGATTCAATGTTTGTAATGGCTCAACCATTCCCAGTCCTTATTTAAACCGGAGTTGATTGTGTCTAGTTTGCATATCAATTCTAGCTCAGCAGTTTCTCGTTGGAGTCTGTTTTTGAAGTTTTTCTGTTGTAATATAGCCACCCGCAGGTCTGTCACTGAATGACCAGACAGGTTAAAGTGTTCTCCCACTGGTTTTTGAGTATTTTGATTCCTGATGTCAGATTTGTGTCCATTAATTCTTTTGCGTAGAGACTGTCCGGTTTGGCCAATGTACATGGCAGAGGGGCATTGCTGGCACATGATGGCATATATCACATTGGTAGATGTGCAGGTGAACGAGCCCCTGATGGTATGGCTGATGTGATTAGGTCCTATGATGATGTCACTGGAATAGATATGTGGACAGAGTTGACATCGGGGTTTGTTACAAGGATAGGTTCCTGGGTTAGTGGTTTTGTTCAGTGATGTGTGGTTGCTGGTGAGTATTTGCTTTAGGTTGGGGGGTTGTCTGTAAGCGAGGACAGGTCTGTCTCCCAAGATCTGTGAGAGTAAAGGATCATCTTTCAGGATAGGTTGTAGATCTCTGATGATGCGCTGGAGAGGTTTTAGTTGGGGGCTGAAGGTGACAGCTAGTGGTGTTCTGTTATTTTCTTTGTTGGGCCTGTCTTGTAGGAGGTGACTTCTGGGTACTCGTCTGGCTCTGTCAATCTGTTTTTTCACTTCAGCAGGTGGGTATTGTAGTTTTAAGAATGCTTGATAGAGATCTTGTAGGTGCTTGTCTCTATCCGAGGGATTGGAGCAAATGCGGTTATATCTTAGAGCTTGGCTGTAGACAATGGATCGTGTGGTGTGTCCTGGATGGAAGCTGGAGGCATGTAGGTAAGTGTAGCGGTCAGTAGGTTTCCGGTATAGGGTGGTATTTATGTGACCATCGCTTATTAGCACAGTAGTGTCCAGGAAATGGACCGCTTGTGTGGATTGATCTAGGCTGAGGTTGATGGTGGGATGGAAATTATTGAAATCATGGTGAAATTCCTCAAGGGCTTCTTTTCCATGGGTCCAGATGATGAAGATGTCATCAATGTAGCGCAAGTAGAGTAGGGGCGTTAGGGGACGAGAGCTAAGGAAGCGTTGTTCTAAGTCAGCCATAAAAATGTTGGCATATTGTGGGGCCATGCGGGTACCCATAGCAGTGCCGCTGACTTGAAGGTATATATTGTCCCCAAATGTGAAATAGTTGTGGGTGAGGACAAAATCACAAAGTTCAGCCACCAGGTTAGCTGTGACATTATCAGGGATACTGTTCCTGATAGCTTGTAGTCCATCTTTGTGTGGAATATTGGTGTAGAGGGCTTCTACGTCCATAGTGGCCAGGATGGTGTTTTCTGGAAGATCACCGATGGATTGTAGTTTCCTCAGGAAGTCAGTGGTGTCTCGAAGATAGCTGGGAGTGCTGGTAGCGTAGGGTCTGAGGAGAGAGTCTACATAACCAGACAAGCCTGATGTTAGGGTGCCAATGCCTGAGATGATGGGGCGTCCAGGATATCCAGGTTTATGGATCTTGGGTAGCAAATAGAATACCCCTGGTCGGGGTTCTAGGCATGTGTCTGTACAGATTTGTTCCTGTGCTTTGTCAGGGAGTTTTTTTAGCAGATGGTGTAGTTTCTTTAGGTAATCCTCAGTGGGATCAGAGGATAATGGCCTGTAGAATGTGGTGTTAGAGAGCTGTCTAGCAGCCTCCTGGTCATATTCCAATTTATTCATGATGACGACAGCACCTCCTTTGTCAGCCTTTTTGATTATGATGTCAGGGTTGTTTCTGAGGCTGTAGATGGCGTTGTGTTCTGCATGGCTGAGGTTATGTGGCAAGTGATGTTGCTTTTCCACAATTTCAGCCTTTGCACGTCGACGGAAGCACTCTATGTAGAAATCCAGTCTGTTGTTTCGACCGTCCGGAGGAGTCCACGCAGAATCCTTTTTTTTTGGAGTGCTGGTAGGGAGGATTCTGTGGGTTAGTATGCTGTTCAGAGGTATGTTGGAAATATTCTTTGAGTCGGAGACGTCGAAAGTAGGATTCTAGGTCACCGCAGAACTGTATCATATTCATGGGTCTGGAGGGACAAAAGGAGAGGCCCCGAGATAGGACAGACTCTTCTGCTGGGCTAAGAGTATAGCTGGAAAGATTAACAATATTGCTGGGGGGGTTAAGGGAACTACTGTTGTGGCTGCTTGTGGCATGTAGCAGTTTAGATAGTTTAGTGTCCTTTTTCCTTTGTAGAGAGGCAAAGTTTGTCTTGTAAATGGCTTGTCTAGTTT